>NC_143510.1:31314812-31647728 GCF_031878675.1 Megascapheus bottae
GAAGGTGGCGTAATGGATACTCTGATTTTTTTTTAAATGTTGATTATGTTTTCATGTCTTGGGCAGATCAGTAAAGATGTCACAAAATCTCATCTTGAATCTCAGAATTTAAAACCGAGGAAGTTTTCATTTCTGGAATTTTCTATTTGGCCTTTTCAAACCTTCAATGAACACTTGCTAAATGAAGCCTAGATTATTGTGTGTGATGGTGAGCAGGGAAGGAGAACTGAATCTATTGCTATAGGAATATTATATTTCAAAGTGCATATGTTGACATATATTTTGTTATTAACTTGTTGATTTATTTAAATCCACTTTTAAACAAATTTTAGAAGAGAGTCATCGCAACTTTCAAACACTTAAAAATTCTTACAAAACCAGGTGGGGGGCCTCATGCCAGCTACTCAGGAGGCTGAGATCTGAGGATCGCCGTTCAAAGCCAGCCCGGGCACTAGATTCCGTGACACTCTTGTCTCCAATTAACCAATAGAAAATTGGAAGCAGAAATGGTGCTGTGGCTCAAGTGTTAGGGTGGTAGCTTTGAGCTGAACAGCTCAGGGACAACACCCAGGCCCAGAGTTCAAACCCCACAGCCAACAACAAAAAAAATCTTATAAGCCATAGGTTTTACAATATCTTGAATGTTATTCTTTTTTTTAAAAAAAATCAGATTTTCCTTAAGTACAGGAAATGCTATATTTTACATAAAAGTGTTTTTCTAGATAGTCTAAGTTTTTCAAAGTCCCGTGAATACACAAAGGAGAGCCCATTGGTCATCTTTGAAGTAGACCAGTGCTGTTTGTTCTTCTGCTGGGTTATCTTGAAAGGCAGCCTTACCGTCCTGTGACCCCTGTGGTGCTTTAGAGTCTGAATGCTCCTTGACAAGGCTCCAGCTATGATCCTGCACATTAGTAAATGTGGAGACCAGCTCAAAGGCTCTCAGGAGGAGCAGTTGCTAGCCTGGCTGTGTTCCATCCCTTCCTTAGCGTGATTCTGAAGGCAAACTGCTTCATCAGACAGGAAGAGACAGCTGACCAGAAAGAAAGAAGCTGTGGAATTAGAAGACCTGGATTTAGGTCTCTGATCTGCAGTAAGAGACCTGCAGAGTGCCTGCTTTGCAGTGTAACCCTCACCAAGTGACACAGCCAACCCTTTCCTCATCCAGGATCTAGAGAGTCAGCCCATCTCTGGGGCTGTGCTTTAGCAACAGTGGACTATGACTTTAAACAGACCTGGGTTTAAACCCTGCTTTACCATGTAAGTGATTTGAAGCAGGCAACTCAATCTGTTTGTGTTTCAATGTTTTTCATCTGTAGGACAAAAATTCTTAATGCTATGTCATAGTATTGTTATAATGGAAAAGTTCTATATGAGCACAACTATTTGTTTACTATTTTAAGTAAGAACAGTTGCATGGATTTTTCAACAAACTCTGATTGTGGTTGGTTAGATAATCTGATTTAAAAATTATTTTGCCAATCCTGGCCTTGAGCTCAGGGCCTGAGCACTGTCCTTGGACTTCCTCAAGGTTAGAGCTCTACCACTTGAGCCTCAGCACCTCTTCCAGCTTTTTCCTATGTATCAAGGAATTGAACCCGGGTCTTTGTGCATGCTAGGCAAGCACTGCTACCACTAGGCCAAACTCCTGCCACTCTGATTTAAATTTTAAGGCATGTGCTACCTGCAGAATTCATTTGGCGAAATGAAAAGCAAAAAAGCAATTTGGAGAGAAATGCTTCCATCTTCCCCAGTATCATAATAATGGGAAACGCGTGTGCATGATGAGCTTAGGAACATGCTTTGTGAATTTCAATTGTCTACAGCCACAGCAGGAAAAAGAATGGCACGTCCAGCTGAGTCCTCGGAAGCAAAATTTTCTAGGACAGACACTTAAGGAAGTGGACACTGACTTGTTTATAACCACAGAGACTCTGCAGCTCTGCACAGAATATCTTAGGGAAGAAAGGGACAATGTGGATAGATATTTACTACTTGCTGTGTTTCAGATCTTGTACTAAGCTCTTTATGTGCAATAGTTCATTTATTCTTCAACTTCCTTCTCCCTCCACCCCACCAAGTAGCTACCATTAGAATGAACTCATCCTTCACAGTGAAGGAAGCCACAGCAGGGACTTGTTTCTTTATCCCTACAGAGAATAGATAGCAAATTAAGTAAGTACCTTAGCACAGACAGTTACACCTGTTACCTAGCACTGTGCTAGGAATCTAGCAGTGACTGTTACCGAAACTAGTTGGGAAGCAACTTACTCTAATACCATATGGGAATTAAAACAGCAACTATTTATACAAAAGATTGAGTGAAGATTTTGTGGGGTTCCAGAGACTTGTATTAAAGTATCTGAGCTGAGCCCTGAAGACTGATTCGAGTTTTTCAATGAAAACAAGGGGATCACGGTCTATGTAGCACAGATCTTTGTGGCCTTCTGGATATATCTAGCAAGCATGGCTTTGATTTGTATGTCCCAGAATACTTTTTAGTCGAATTACCAGTATTTCAGAATGTGATATTTAAGGATATTGATACATTCCCACTTTCAGCTTTTCCTGAAAAAGAAAAAGAAAAAAGAAATGCCTGACATGGTGGCTCACTCTTGTAATACTAGCTACTCAGGAGGCCAAGATCTGAGGATCAAGGTTGAAAGCCAGGCCAGGCACTAAGGAACGTGAGACTCTTATCTCCAATTTACCACTAGAAAACAGGAAGTGGCACTGTGGCTCAAGGGTAGGGCAGAGCTTTGAGCTGAAGAGCTCAGGGACAGCAACCAGGCTCAGAGTTCAAGCCCATAACCCCCCCCACACACACACACAAAATGGAATATTTGGCCTTCCTGATTCTTCCTTCAACATAGCAATGCCATGTAGGGTTGAGAGTCTACTCCCTCCTTCAGGCTACTGTAGCCCCCACTATTTTCTACTGTTATATTTTGTATGCATATTTCACTCACATTATGTGCCCATTTCCTCTGGGCATGAGGATTGTTGGCAAGAGCTAGCTATAGGCGATGAAGATGACCGAAGAAGGATCAAGATATATGGTACTCACAGACTGACATGTTGAAACCCCCATGGACAAACTATTTAAGAATAATGAAACTAATGAAAATATTAAAAGCAATATCCTGTTGTGCACACATGTCTGTTCCTCCACCAAAGGAGACCATGGACTTTATTCATCACGATTGCTTTCCTGAAAGAATTGTCAATCTAGTGCTGTGCTCTTTGATATGCTAGCCACTTAGCATGTTGTCATTTAGAATGAAATTAAATAAAAATTCTGATTCCTCTCTTACACCAACTACAATTCCAGTCATCAGTGACAGTATGCATACACAGAAAACTACATTGCACAGTACAGATAAAGGAACTTTCCTCACCTGACAGGGTTGGAACACTCTAGTGAGCAGCTAGCCCAATACACAAGAAGCCATTGGGAAAATGCAATATAAACTACCATCGGATTATCTTAGAACATGTGGAAGGGGTAGAAGGAGGAAGAGAGACAACACTACCTCCAATGATGAAGGGAGATTCAGGATTAAAGTAGGATGAAAGAATTAGGGTATAAGTAATAGTGGAATGGAGATTCTATGAGGAATGAATTGGCTGCAAAATATAGAACAAATAACCAGAAGTAGCTGGGCATTTTTTTAATTAAAAAGTATCTTTGTTACACACTAAGAAATGTTGCATTCATTCAAGGACTCAAAAAAATCAAAGCCAATGACTCTGACATCCTGATGATCGCTTCGTAATTGTAGAAGAGTGCCTGAGTACTAACTTTCCAGTCTTCCATCAAGGGAAGAGCAAAGGGGAGAGGAAGTGCTAGCAGACGTCCTTCCACTCACAGCCAGAAGTGTCACGTGTCATGTTACACACAAAGAAGCATGGAGCTTTCTAGTGGTATGAATTTAGAACAAACGGAAATGTTCTTGCAAGTTAAGCTAAGTAAATACACATTTTGTAAAAAGCTGGTGGTTAAACAAATTATAGTTCCTTCATAAGAGACAAAAGCCTGTACGCAGGTCAATGAATGGACGCAAATAGCCCAATAATAAGTCAAGGGAGAAACACAGGTTGTTAATTATATATATATATATATATATTCCAAATTGATGTGTATACAGAGTACATATGTATGCATATACCTAAAAACTACTTGTTATTATTTTTAGAGTGATAGGATTAGGATATGAGAGATTTTCGCAAGATATTGGCATTTATAGGAAAAGAAATTAAGACATATCCCTTTAAGAATAAAAACTTTTGTGTTTTGAAGAATTAGTTTACAATGCTCAAATTATTTACCATTCAATACGTGTACTCATGGAAGTCTCCCTTTAACTTACACTCTGAAAATATGGGGTCTAACAGAAAGCGAGGATATACTTCTGACTTTCAAAGATCACATAGAAACCTTTGCCTGCTACTTTAATTAACTGCCTGAGGAGATTTTTTTTTTGCCAGTCCTGTGCTTGAGCTCAGGGCCTAAGCACTGTCCTTGGACTTTCTCAAGGCTCAGCATCACTTCCAGCTTTTCTCTTTTCTATGTACATGGTACCGGGGAATCGAACCCGGGTCTTCATGCATGCTAGGCAAGCACTCTACCACTAGGCCAAACTCCTGGCCCCGACTGTGTAGATTTTTATATTTTTTCCAAATGCAATTTCCATTTATTATCTCACTGCACCTGAGTTCATTCCACACAGCCTTGAAGTTCACTTGCTCTTCTCTCACCTGTAAGACAAACCTTAAGTCTGAAACTTAACTTGATATTTCAAACTCTAGATGTCTATAGTCAGGTATGTTCATAGTTTCAACATAGCAGTCTCTATCTAAAGGCAAGGTTGTTGCTGGTTTTTTTTTTAATACAAAAATAAAGATGAGAGGGCCAGGAGTGTGGCCTAGTGGTATAGTCCTTGTCTAGTATGTTCAAAGTCCTGGGTTTGACTTTTCACTACCACATACACAGAAAAGAGCCTGAAGTGGTGCTATGGCTCAATTGGTATAGCGCTAGCCTTGAGAAAGCTCAAGGACAGTGCCCAGACCCTGAGTTCAAACCCCAGGACTGGCTAAATAAATAAAGATGTGAGATGAGCAAATTGCTAAATGTCAGAGAAGGTGGATTAGAGATCATTATCTGGGGTGGGGGTTGACAAACTGCTGAAATATGACTGTTATTTCTAAGCTTGGCTCATATGAACTGCTTCTGAATCGTCTTCAACCATGTTTTGGGATGAGTTCATTTGAATGTATTTCCCCTGTGTAAGTACAACAGGCCTAATTAAGATGATAGCCAATTCCCACATTTCATTGCTCCATGCTCAGGTTCTCTATATGGTTCCTAGGTAGTCTAAAGAGCCATCACAGCATTAGAACTTACCAGGAAAAAAAATTCGAGTTTAGTTCTGCATCATCAAACGTTTAATAGTACTCATTGTGACCTCAAAGCTTACCCTAAGACCCTGGTACAGTGGATTTTAGCAAAGAGCATGGTCCAGTGTTAAATGGTACTCATCTCAGCCCCAAATCTCACCTCACACAGGCCCAGGGGAAGGAATGCAAACCTCAACTATTCGTTTCTACTGAGCAAAATGACTGGACTCATCCATCCCGATCAGTGGTTTCACTAAACCTCAGAAATCCTCCCACAGTCCAATCTAACTACTGAACTCAAAAACATAGCAATGCTACCTGGTCAGGGGATTTATTGTGTGGTCCAGCCTTGTCTGAGCCTTCTCTATACCCATCCAGCAGCCTAGCCTGGTAGCAGAACTCAGCAGGCGGTCTTTGGGGTATCAGAGCTCAGGATGCTGCCTCACCTGAACTCGGGACAAAGGCACTTACCCAGCCACATAGGATCAATGCCAGCTGGCCCATCTGGAATCACAGGACAGACTAAATCATGGTGGTATATCCTTGCCAACAAATCAAAACAACACTGGGAAAAAGTGGCTGTTTCTTCAAATGGAAGGATAGAAGAATTACAGAATGAGACCATCATGATATCTCTAATAGAAACTAACAAAGCTCTAAAAATGAAGCTTATCATTTTCACAGTGATAAATAAAAAGTTCAGCATAATCCTAGTGAATAGTCCATTGTATTTATAGTTTATATTAACACTTGACACCTCCCTACAAAATCTAAACAGACATAGCTTGTGCATTTATAATTAAAAATAAAAGCTAAAATAAATGTTAGCATTGATTCTTTTCTTCAAAGGTTTCCCTAATATGCATACACACAAAGGCATATGTGTATCATTATAAGCAAGGAAACAACTAGAGAAATAGGACTCAATTCACATGAATAACAACAAAAAAACATGAGGGATTTGAGGCATGCATATAACATATTATGCAGATATTACAATTATACATGTGACCAACACTTACTAGAGAGAAAGCATTGCACAAGGCATTGAGGTAAAAGCTTAATGTTCAGAGGATGCTTTTGTGGCTGCTAGATATGCTGGACATAGAAAAGATGTCTAAAAAAGAAATCAGGTTTAGTTTATCCATGAAGGATGCTGAAAAGTAAACACAAATGGGGATAAGGAAAACATCAGGAATGAGGAAGAAAGGAAGCAGGCTTCCTTTGTTGTTGACGGAGCATTGGTAGATACTCCCTGCCGTTCCTCATTCCTTGCATCTCTAGATCCATGTGTGCTAGTCCATCTCAAGGTCTCAGCTTGTAGTTCTCAACCTGGGCTGCATCTTGAATTGACTTTAAAATTCTGATGTCTGGGCTCTATCAGTTATAGTAAATCAGGGCCTCTGAGAGGAAGGACCCAGATATAAGGGTTGCTGGGGGGGGGGTTGTTTATTTATTTTACCCTCCCTGGGTGATACACTGAGTAGCTATTTTTGAGAGCCTGATTAAAGACAATGCAGAGGACTCAGCCTTGCACAGAGCAAGGAAGGGGAGTCCACAAGGCCCAGGGTACAATATTTCCTCTTATGCTTCATCCTCCTGTCCTCTTTTTTAAAATTTACTTTTATTATGTTGTGAAGGTAATGTACAGAGGGGTTATAATTAAGGTAATGAGTCCATTTCTTGTGGAACATTGTTATCTCCCTCATTTTCCTCCCATTTTCCCTTCCCCTTGGATTCCCCACCCCCTGCCAAGTTGTAGAGTTCATTTCCAATCTAGAACTACTTAAATTTTCACCAAACTCTTGGAAGAAAGAATTGCAGTCTGTGGAGAGGCTTGATAAGAACCTAGGTTTATGCTCCCACAGTCCTATGTCCAAAGGCAACTAGATATACATGTTAGGGGTTCAGCCAAGGTTCAAGCTTCAGCCTGCAAGTGAGGTTACAGCAACATTAATTAACAGCCTACAAAACCCCTATTGTATTGGATTTCTAATGATCAGTTCATAGTCCCTAGGCTGGACCCAAGTGTTCACACAAGATTGGAGTTCAAAATTCCCAAGTAATGGATTTAGTTCATTTTTTTAATTTAGTAGAAAAACTGGGTATTTCTGATAAGGAAAAAAATGGCTCTGGTTTTCCTTCAGACAGAGAGATACTGAGAAGATGTCTCACTGGCTGAATAAATGGATGAGTGAATAAGAAAAATGAATGAATGAAAAATAATTTTAGGGATCCATTGTTCTCATATAATAGGATTTGTGAGTTGGTATCCCTGGGTCCTATAAAGCTTAAAATTGCATTTAGCTAAAGTCATGCAGCATTATGGTAAACATATACAGTGTTTACGAAAAAAAGTCAATGTGAATTCTTTTATAGGGTTTGTATGGTCTCAGTTCAGCCATTTGAACTTCAACCAGGCTCTGAGATCACTCTAAGTATTTGTGAAACACACGTAAATAGTCATTGTGTTTGATACATAAGAACTAAACTTCTACTGCTTATATTTTTAATTCTGGTTTCTCTATAAACACTGACATGTAATTGTAATCAGTGTGGCAAAGATTTCAGCCAAGAACTTCCCATCCTTTACTTGAACACAAGCTTGGACCTCTTTGTGAATTATTAGCCAATATCGTTCTAAGAAGCAGCTTTCCAATTCTGCACAGTCTAACCCAAACAAATTATAGGATTCACCAGGGACAGGGCCTGGAGCTCCAGCTGACATCACCCCATCAGAGGGCCAGCTGTCAAGTTTTGTTTTTGGCTGCACAGAGGCTGGGCAGCAGGTCATAAACAACCATGAAGCAAGGCAAACACAAGAAAGAGACAAAAGAGACAGCCATCTGCAAAAAGGTATCTCAGCCCCCACGGGAATTGTGCCTCTTTGCATAGAGATTTACAGGGAACAATGAATTACTTTATGTCCCTTTATTTAGGTTACACAAAAGTTTATGATTTTGACTTTCACTTTTAGAAGTTCTGTAGAAACCGGAATATGGAAACAAGAGTTTTATTTTTATGTTTGTTGTTCTTAACCTACTATATGAAGTTATTTCTTCTCTCCTCGCCTCTCCTCTCCTCTTTTCTTCTCTTTTCTTCTCTTCTCTTCTATTCTCTTCTCTTCTCTTCTTTCCCCCTCTCCTTATGGTTTATCTCATACTGTTACTCTATCTGACATTGGTTCCTGGTATATTGCATATACATTTATTTATTTATTTGAAATAGGGAAATTAAAGGGAAAATCGAGATGATTGGGAGGGGTTAGAGAGAGGGAAACTGGGAGAAAAACATGAGAAGGGGTATCAGTGTTCAAGAAGTAACCACTCTGCTCATTACCCCCAATGATAAAATACAATTGAAAAATAAAATAAAATAAATTTTACAAAGAGAAAGAATATTTAAATCACCATTTTCTTGTTCACTCCTTGCTCAATAAGTAAAACTCAGTTTGGATTATCTCTCATGGATTCCAGCACATTGATTCATACACAAAACACTCAAATACTAGTTGAATGAATGACTGCTTGAATGGGAAGAGGACAAAGCCTGTCCACAGTCTAGTTACTTACTCAAGTATCTGTACCCCCATGCCAGCATTTGACATGTTCCATGGTTGTGCTCAACAAAATGTGCTGTGTGATTTTTGAAGAGAAATATTCCCTCTTACCAGAGGAGCATGTTTAGAGAAAATGGTTTTTGAGATGTATATGGAAGGATCAGAACAGCGCCAGTAGGAAGATGGGCACATCAGCAAGAGTAGAAAAGTACAGAATATTTTGAGCTATGGGCAGGAACAAAAGGAAATTGCTCTCCCATTAAAGAGAACCGACTTCAATTTGGAACCAAAATTGCATAGGAAGTAATGTGGGGAAATTTGACTGGGAATGAATCTCTAAAATAAAACCAAAACCTACAAAAGATAGATTTAAATGATACTTTAGAACTTGTTGGTTATAACCACAGTCATATGCTATGTCTTTTTATTATTGTAATTAATAAAAGGGTTACATGATATTTGCCAGATAGAAGGTGCATTAATTTACATATATTGATACCCTTTCACATGTCTTGGTCCCCATTACCCTCTCCTCCACCCCTCCCCCTCCCCATCTTGGTTTTCCCCCTTCCCTGTCCAATTTCAAATAGCCAAATACAAATAAACCCAATATATCAGATAACAAAGTGAGATACTGTAACAATATGAGATACCAAGGGACAGCAAAAGAGATGAGAGATAACATAGTACATTAAGGACAACAATCATTCATTGTATGGCTTTTGTTTCAATATCCTGGAGGTCCTTTCAATTAGCTTCATACTATATGGCCTTATGTATCAAGGTTTTGCTCTATTGCAGATCTCTGCTAGTAGAGCCCAAGGTTTCTACTGATTATGACAAATGAGGGAAACCATTGAGCCTAAGTTCCTTTGAGTCTGGCTTACTTCACTTAATATGATTTTTTCTAAGACTTTCCATTTCCTAACAAATGGGGCAATGTCATTCTTTCTGACAGCAGCATAGAATTCCATTGTGTACAAATACATCTTGTTGATCCACTCATCAACTGAGGGACATCTAGGTTGGTTCCATATTTTTGCTATGGTGAATAATGCTGCAATGAACATTGTTGTGGTAGTGGATTTAGTATGCCCTAGTTTCTGGATGGTTGGGTAAATGCCAAGTAGTGGAATTGCTGGGTCATAGGGGAGCTCTATGTTTAGTCTTTTGAGGAATTGCCATACTGCTTTCCATAGTGGTTGAACGAGTTTGCACTCCCACCAACAGTGTAGTAGGGATCCCTCCTAGCCACATCCCCTCCAGCATCTGTTATTATTCATTTTCCTGATCCTGGCCATTCTAACTGGAGTGAGGTGGAATCTTAGAGTTGTTTTGATTTGCATTTCTTTTATGTCCAGAGATGTTGAGCATTTCTTCATGTGTCTATAGGCCATTTTTGTTTCTTCTTCAGAGAAGACTCTCTTTAAGTCTTTGGCCCATCTTTTAATGGAATGGTTGTTACTTTGGGGATTAGTTTTGGAGTGATTCAATTTTTGAGCTGTTGATATATTTTAGATATGAGGCCTTTGTCCGTTGTTTGGTTGCTGAAGATCTTCCCCACTCTGTGGGCTTCCTAGTTAATTTACTAGCTATGTCCTTTGCCATACAAAAGCTCTGCAGTTTAATGCAGTCCCACTTATCCAGCCTTTCTCTTATTTGCTGTGATTGTTGGTCCTTATTAAGAAAGTTTTGACCTGTGCCAAGGAGGCCTAGTGTATCTCCTATTCCTTCTTGTAAAGTTTTCAGTGTGTCAGCTTTTACCTCCAGGTCTTTGATCCATTTGGAGTTAATTCTAGTGCAAGGCTATGTCTTAAATAAAATAAATCAAAAGTTTTGTGTGAAGTACTTTTGATAGAATTGTATATGCAAATACAAGTAAACTAGCATCACTTCATACTGAACCTTCATAGATGGACCATGAAGAGGTTACATTGGAAAAAGTCTATTGGAAGCTCCATTATTTCCTTCTATATCACTTTATCAATGTTTTCTCCATGCTGCATCTTTTGTAATGCTGACAGTTCTGTTTAAAATAAGGTCACCTGTTACCATGTATACATTGGAGTGACTCGAGTTGAAGTAGCTGATAATCATGGAGACACCAAGAGATTCCCTTCAAAGAGACAAGATGTGACAAGATCAAAATGTTCAATGTGTCCTACATTGGTAAAACTTTTCCCTGTCGATAATAGCTCTGACTTTCCTTTGAAACATCTCAACTTTTGTTAGCAGTAGAAGTAGACATGACTCTTTTTTGTTGTTGTTAAAAGCAGCATCATGACTTTCCAAAGAGACTCTGATAGTAAATTCTCAGGGAAACTAGGTGTAGTGATCCATGCCTATAAGGCAAGCCCTCGGGGGGATTAAGCCAAGTGGATTCTGAGTTCAAGATCAGCTTTACTATACAGCCAGTTTAAAGCCAACATGCTCTCATCATGAGACCCTACCTCTAAAGACAAAAAAAAATCAACATAAATAAACACTCTGGTAATAAAGATTCTTTGTACCTGACTTGACTGAATATATTGATGGAAAATGATTTAACCTACAGCATTCACCTTTAGTTATGGGGAGAAGGGGTGGAGTGTCAGCACAGCTAAAGGAAAGTTGGTTGCCCTTCCCAGGCTTCACTCCCAAATAAAGCCTGTTGGTCCTTTGAGTTCACTTTCTGTCGTTTCTTTATTCTGATCCCTGCATGACTCAGTTTCCTTACATATGTTCAGTAGTTGTACCAAGAAAATAACAATGGATGAGATGACTGGAATCTTGAACTCCAGATAGATGAAAGGGTGGGATGTCTTCATTGCTTCACAGGAAGTCACTGAAGGAACTGGAGTATGGATCTGAGCCTATGGTGCAGAAAGATTCACCAGTCAGGCTGGGGAAATTGCTGGAAAGGACACAGGTACATATACATTTGGGCAGCCAGCTGATGTAATCCATCAGCCTTTGTGTTTCTGTACAGAACGTTTGACCATGGGGAAAGGCAAAGCTTCCTCATTTATCAACACTTTCTGTCCTCCTTTGACTTCCTTTGCAATTGATGGTAATGTGAACCTTCATTTATCTTGGTAGGATGAGAGGCATTTCTCATAGCCATTTGCATGTTTGCAACAGCCCACACAGACCCTGATGTGGTTGAAAATTTGGAACATATTATCTCTATTCAGTTCCTGCATCATGCCTGAAGAAGGAAGAAGGCTTAGGGAAGGAGGAAAACATTCTCCCTCAACCCCTTTTCCTACCTTTATGAAAATATGAATTAATCCTTAACCTTGTGATGTTTGTAAGTTAAATGCAAATGCTAGACTTTTATCCTTGGCTAATGGCTCAGTGAAGTTCCAGAGATGAAGAAGATGGTTATTTTTAAATGATCTTTCTAAAACCATTTTGGTAATATGACTGGATGTTACCATTTTAGTTCCTCAACAAAAATGAAATGAGCAGTTTGCTTTTCTTATGATGTTACAGGACAATGGTGTGTGTGTGTGTCTGTCTGTCTGTCTGTCAGTCTGTTTGTCTGTGTTCCAGTACTGGGGCTTGAACTCAAGCCCTGGATATTGTCCCTTAGCTTTTTAGGTAAAGGCTAGCACTTGAGCCACAACTCTACTTTTTGCCTTTTGGTTACTAACTGGAAATAAGAGTCTCACATATTTTCCTGCTCAGGCTTGATTTGAACCATGATCCTCAGCTCAGATAGCCTCCTGAGTAGCTAGAGTTACAGATATAAGCCACTAGCACCTGGCTGGAAAATACTTTAAAATTGTGTTCTGCAGTATTTTTTGAAATTGCTAATGCATAAATGTTTTCTTTTATTCTTCTATCCACAGAGGCTCAAGTTCCAAACACACACACACACACACACACACACACTAAACATGATGTACAGGAAGATAAATGTAGGTTTGGTGAAAGAAAATTAAGAGACATTACAATAAAATTTTCCAAAGTTAGGCTCTCATTCTCTCCATGAAAGCCTTTAAAAATCTGTAATTCGCCACCCACTAGCCAATAATGGGCCCCTTTACTTCCTAGAAAAATATTAACAGTGTCAGAGGGAAGAGGGTAATTGATCTCATGTGAACAAAAATATTCCAAATGGTAAAGGCCTTATAACTAGGATCAGCCTCTTGTAAAAGGATCCCCAGAAAGTTCTCATACCTTTTGCTTTCTTAGGACAAAGTAAAAACATCATCTATAAACCACAAATTGTGCCCTTGCCAACCTCCATATCTATAGTGCCTTGATCTTGGATTTCCCAAGTGCAAGGAAACCTGTTAGTTGTAACTTGAATATAGGGCATGCTGTTATAAGAGCCAGAAAAGACTAAGACATTGCCCCTTATCAGATGGCAATAAATGCATTGAGCTTCCAACTGCATCCTGGTGAGGCTCTGGTAATGAATACGACAGAGTGTTTCTCATCATCAAAAACTCAATTTTCTCAAGAAAGAAAGCAGAATAGCAATAAATTAGTGCAGGAAAAATTCCATTATTATTAAATGTAACTAAGTGAGCAAAACAGGAATGAGAGCAAGCGGAAGTGGGGAGTTGAGCTGTTTTACTCAGAGCCACCAGGCTACACTGATCCAGAGAAGTGACAACTGAATAAGTTTTAAACATATACATTGTAACTTGGTCAAGTGTGCCTGGTGGTTTTTACATAGTCTTACCAAGGCTCAATCCCCACATGTCAGTGGCATTTATGTGTGCCAGCTTCACAAATGTTGGGAGCAAATGTGGGGTCAGGCTGGCCCACGAACATGCATCACTTGAGTAAGGTAACCATACAAAGAAATGAGCTGTCTTCTATGACACCTTGCCTATGAACTTTGAGCTATATCGTCAGTATTGTGAATCACTTTCTGCTGAGACTTGACTAACATTATGTACAAATATGTTATTGCTTTATCGCTTTCTTCTGAGACTTGATTATCAATATAACAGGTTCTTGTTTTGTGGAGACTATATAAGACCAGAATGGGAACTAAACGACCACTATGGTCTTAAGCTTACGGCCTTAGGCTGTATGTAGTCTTCGGCTGTGGCCCTCCCGAACCCGTCTATTACTTGTCTTGTCTTATCTTTTTCTTTTCTCATCCTCACCCCCTAATCAGGTATCCAGCAGTGCTGGCTCCAGCACACAAAGGCTCTTCTCTTCTACCTCCATGAAGCAGCTCACAGAGGGAAAGAGTTCTGTATTCACAGGCACTTCATGGTATAAGAAGCTCCATCACAGATTTTATAGCAGAAATTAGATAAATGAACAGTTTTGTGGAGTGTTGGGTCAATAGCCCCAATTGCTGGTAAGGAAATGGATTTCAGAGAGGCTAAGTGAGTTAACAACCAAAGGATACACACAGCAGATAGAAAAATCTTGTAGCTTTAGTACTGTGTTTCTCAAAAGTTCTCTAAGATATCTGAAATGTTGGTGATGTATAGAATTGAGTGCAGTCTAGAAATTCATCCCCACACCTAGCAGCTTAACACAAGAAATATTATGTCAACATTTTAGTGGGGTATGGCTTCTAAGTGAACTTCCCACATCTCTAGTCACAGCACCAGTGGGGATGTAGTTACTTGAGACATGATGGAAGAGGAGGGGCTGTTCATTCACTTCCCATCCTCATGGGCCTTTGCCATGTGAAATCTCCATGGGATATGGCAACTAACTTCTGCTGCAACAAGAACTCTGAGGGATGATGTTAGGGTGGAGGTGTAATGTGGAAACTAGAGTCTATAGGAAACTGAATCAATGTGTTAACTCCTCACGGTCATGTTATTCTGTTCATTCATCTTGAATCATTTTGTCTAATCCACATGGAATAGAAACAGTTATTTCATGCATAGAGAATCCACAGAAAAGCTAGAGTAGCCACAGTCATATCACTTAAAACAGATTTTAAGTTAAAAAAATAGCTACAAGAGATAAGGAAACAAATATCCTTTAAAAAATTACAAATAGCCCTACCACCTGACCCACCACTCTCACTGTAAAGGAACCGATACCAGTGTGTTGAAGAAGCATCTTCCTCCCATGTTTATCTACAAACTATTCACAACAGCCAACCACCTAAATTAACAGATGAATATGTAAAGAGTTGCGATGGAATACTACTCAGCCATTAAAGAAAAATGAAATTCTGTCATTTGAGACAACATAGATAGAAATGAGGATCTTTATGCTAAATAAAGTAGGCCAGGCATAGAAAAAGAGGTGCCATACAACCTCATTCATACTAGTGGAATGGAAAAACACTGATGACTTAGAAATCAAGAGTAAAGAGGGAACTACCAGAGACTAGGGGAATGGAAGGAGGAGGAAAAGTTACTTAAAGTGTACTACATTATAGACAGATATAATAAACAATTTCCAAAGTGCTATTATATGACACAGTAAATTCTCTGCAGATAACAGTAATGTTGTACAAAAAAGCTATAAGAAAAGATTTTGAAAATGCTCACTATAAGAAAATGGCAAATGTTTGAGAAGATAGTTATGCTTAATCTAATTTAAATATGATGTAATATATACATGTACTGAGATGTCATGTTTTTCCATGAATGTGCAATCATTGTGTTTTTATGAGCCAGTAAAAATGATCCAATTGTGCAGTTATAAGAATGCTTATGATGTAAAATGACTTCACTGCTAAAAATGGAAAAAAAAAAAACATGACACCAGTGATAATAAAGTTCGCCTGAAATTGAACTGTTCAAACTGACCAAAGACATTTGAAACATGACAAACATGCTTGATATTATCTATTTTAACTAGATGATATCATCGCTCATCAAGAATGTCAACTTGGATTGCTGAGCAGTTTTAACGGTCTCTGTGGCCACATTTCTGGATGGGTTCTCCAGCCTCCACCTACATCCAAGAGAACTGATGGGTAAACAAGTATGGTCGATTGTCCAGCTAACATCCACAGTAAACATATGGGAGAACTGGAGTTTTCATATGAACAAATGAGGCTAAAAGTTTTGCTGAGATCTTAAGGTAATCAGAAAGCAAAACAAATGAATCATAGACTTCCAACTCACCTCTAACTGACAGCCATAAACAACTTCTGTTTTCCTTCCTTCCAAAGGCATCCACTTCACATTAGCACATAAGCAAGCTAACAGTATCCCTTTCATGGGCCTCCCTATTCCCTCATATACTAGCTAGCAATGGGGCTTGAACTCAGGGTATGGGCTCTACCTCTTAGCTTTTGCACTGAAGGCTATTGAAGTCCCTGCTTCACTTCCAGCATTTTTATGGTGGTTAATTGGAGATAAGAATCTCACAGACTTTATTTCCCAGGTTGGTTTTGAACTGTGATCCTCAGGTCTCAGCCTAGGATTACAGGTCTGAGTCACTGGTTCCCAGATGATCCAATCATCGTTTCCCTAACCATCCAGCCATCTGCTTGTTAAACTGAAATGCAACCTAACTTGATATGTAAACAGACTGTAACCTACTACCAAAGCAAGTACCTAAATCATTCAACTGGCTCAACTATTTTGAAGACAGACATGAGCTGTAAAGGGCCGGGAGTTTGGCCTAATGGTAGAGTGCTTGCCTAGCATGCATGAAGACCCGGACTCAATTCCTTGGTACCACATACACAGAAAAAAACCACAAGTGGTGCTGTGGCTCAAGTGGTAGAGCTCTAGCCTTGAGAAAGTCCAAGGACAGGGCTCAGGCCCTGAGTTCATGCACCAGGACTGGCAAAAAATAAAAAAATGAGCTGTAACCATGAGGTCTTGAGAACCTTCCTTCAGTTTTCCACCCACCACTTCCTCTTATTTAACAATAAATATAACTTGCCCATATCAAGACACTGTGAACCATTTTAGGACTTGTCTGACAACTGCTTCTGGAATGGCAAAACCAATTACAATCTATAATATGATTTGGTAGTCAGTTTAACATACTCATTTTTTCCCTCAATTAATCCTGTGCTATCCCTCATCTACAAAACCAACAGCTTCTCACCAAGAGTTATTTCTGGTCGTAACTACATTATTCACTATGTGTTTCACAAACTTCCATCATTCCTACTCTAGCCTTGGTATTAATAGTCGTATCTGCATGCTACTTGTATTATTATAATTTTGAAATGATCCACTTTGAAATATAGAAGTGCTACCTTTGGCTTCATTCTAATATCTATGAACTTGAGACCTTCATCTGAACATTTGTTTTCCCTCAAGTATGCTATAAAATAAATGCACAAGCCTTAATTAAAACATTTGTTTCTTTTCTTTACCTACTATAGTCATTACCAAAGCAAGCAAAGGAATCAATTCACCCTGTTCTGATGTGTTGAGAAAGAGAGAGGGAGCAGAGGAATCCTCTTAATTTCAAGATCTGTCCTACCATGTGGAGAAGAGCTAGGTATACAAACCCCAGTTTACGAGGCTGTGGTGCAGGATAGGCAGGGTAAGGGATGTCTTTCCTCCCCTCCCTCTATCGCCCCTCTCTACCTCCTGTGTCTGTGCTATTGACAGGCTTGAAATGAGATTGCTTCCTGACCACCTTTAGAGACACCCTGGAGTCAATATTTCATATTCATTAACTAATGAACAGCTGGGGATGGAAAACACTCTCATGGAAGGCGACTTTGGAGCCATCTCCATCAATCTCTCTCTGATAGTTTACCATCTAAAGGCTGCACTTGGCTCGCCTCCGAACAGTTGCTCCTAGATGAGGACATTAAAGCCCTTGTGGACATTGTCTGGTACACTGGCTGGCCTGGGATATGCGTGCATCTGGGCTGTGTGTGTCTGTGTGTGTGTGAACATAATTAAAAGGTTGGTTATTCTCACCCAGAAGTTCCTTTTGAAGGCTCAGGAGAAATGTATCTTGCTTTCAATTTTCCTTTTCCTCTTTCTTTCCGTTGATGGGCTCTGTGTTATCATACTCTCTCTCCCTTCTTCTCTTCTTTCCTTGCCTCCTTTGTCCCACTCTTTCATCTTCTGGGCATTTCTGCTAACTCTTTCTTTGAATAATTCAGTATTTCTTGAATGATCTGTTTATTTAAGTTCAATCTTTTTTGGGGGGGTGGGATTAATATGAGATTTGAACTCAGGACTTCATGAAGTCTAGGCAGGCACTCTACCACAGGAGCCTCAACCCCTGTCCTTTTTTGGTTTATTTTGCTGGATGAGGTCTTGTGTTTTTTCTAGGACTACTAGCATCCTACCCATGCCTTTTGCATAGCTGAGATTATAGGTACTCGTCACCATACACAGCTTATCAATTTACATGAGGATCTTACTAACTTCTTGCTCGGGGTTAGCCTCATAGCACAAGATTCTCACTCTCTGCTCCCCAGGTCACTGAGATTTCAGGTCTGAGCTACCATGCCTGGGTCTGTTATTTTTGAGAAGATACTTTAGGTGACTTCAGGTCAAAGGTTAGCTTTATTCATAGAGATTTGATGAAAAACCGAGGGCCTATTTTTAGGGTTGTTGTTGAATATTAAATAATGTTCTCAAAATATGTTAATTTTGTTAATTTAAGAAATGTATTCCATAATAATTAAAAGAAAAATTGGAATTTCTGACTATGAATTTTTCCTTAAATCATTATGTCAAGTAAATCAGATTGGGGATGGGGTGTGGAGTATGTCATGTTTGGTGGGTATTGTGTTTTATTTTAATCTCTGTTTCTTGCTTAGGTATTATTTTAGGTGCTCTAGATCTTTGTCCCCTGGTCCTGTGGAAAACATTTTAACTGTAAAATGAACCATGTTTTTCTTAACACTTGAGAGAAAGCAATCATTGGAGTGTACTACAGCCTCTATCAGCCATTCCTTACCATACTCCTAGGGTGCCCCCTAGCGTTTCCTAACAGTAATGCTATAGATTAATTTGCTTCAGGCTGGAAACGCTAATGCAATTGTTCATGGAAGAGCTGTCTTCCAGGGTGGAGTTAGCATCAACTCTAGGTAGATAGGAAGCCTAGCAGAACCTATAGAAATTTGGGGCAGCCTCCATTGCCCACACAGGGTTGTCAAAACACAGAAAGGACCATACTACTGATCAAAGTTCCCTAAGAAATATCTTAACCTTGGTCTTGTCTGTAAATGTATAATGTCAGCAGGGATAAGTATTATAATCATCTAATTAATTACAGAGGAGAAAGACAAGACCAAAGTTTGCTGGCGATTTATAGGCCCTCCCAAATAAGAATTCCTTGCTCACTGAAGGTGTGCCTATTTAGATATAATTCCTACCTTCTTCGGGACACCTTAATTGTCAGCAGCTGAAACCAATTAGAGTTAATTTGGACAAAAGGGATGAAATTGCTGCAAGATGCAGGAGTTTCTTACAGAAATGAAAGACCACTGTGTCTTGGACAATGTTTAGTACTAAGGCCAGGGGATCCACACACAGGGCGGCCGTTCTCATTCAGCTTCCTTGTATCCTGTACCTTCTTCCTGTCAAGTTTTCCTTCCAGTTCTAGGCCAGCTAGTTGGAGACTTCTGGGCCTCTTTAGAACCAACACTCTTAATTCATTTCAGTTACAAGTCTTCTTTTGTGTGAACTGTCTCATTTTGAACCAGTGTGGTGGGATCAGGATTGTAATATCCCAGCCATTTGGGGGTTCCCAAATCCCCCCTCCCCAGCAATAGAATCACCAGCACTCGGTGAACAGAGCTAGGAGTCCGTTTGATAGCAGCACAGTGGCTATTCTCCACCTTCAGGCTGATAGAGAGGAGCCCCGACCTTGTGTGGGGCTGAGCTTTTAAAGGAAAGCAGCATACCCAGGGGGCCCAGTTCACCAGGAAAGCACCACACACAGGTCGTCAAGCATTTTAAGTATTTTTACAAAACAAAAACAGAATTAGGCAGCTAATACTGACAGGTTACTACAAGAATGGCACAGCAATCACACGAACTTACTCTTGTAGGTCATTCATAGGAAACAGGTCAGATGACCCAACAATTGACACCAGAGTTATGTGAACAGATTAACCTGTGCATAAAGGAGGAGCTTGGGAAATCAGGGTCCAGCGCCTCCCGTTTCAGAGCAGCTCAATGGGACCCACTCAAAGTATATGTGGCAACACACCCCTGAAATACTCAGAGGGTCACAACCAGGCCCTTATCTACTCTGGAAGGTTTTGAAGTATTACTGACAATTTAGTTTTTCTATGTGTTTATCCTATTTTCATAAATGATAATAGTAATATTATTGTTATTGCAAATCATATGTATCACTATTCTCAGATCCTCTGGAGAAGGAACAATTAAAACCCCTATTTTTTAAGCTCATCAGAAGAGAAAATGATAGCATCTGAAGCTGTTTCTTTTCCAAACCATTCTCACATGAGCAGAAGAAATTGCAAATGTGAGTCCATGATGAATTTGTAATATAGAACTGGAGCTACAAGAAAAATCATACTCTCTTTTATTTTCTAGCCCTCTTCAGCCCTTGTGCACCTAATTCAGTTGTTTATCTACGGCCATTTATGGAGAAGACTTTCTTTTCCACCTGGAGATCATATAGAAATGTTGGATTGATTCAGTCTGGAAGTGTGGTGGAGATGACGGGTAAAATCACTGATTTTCAGTCCGTCAGTGCACCCTCTTCCATGCTGAGCTTCAACCCCATACTTTCAGCACAAGATTGAGGATGAGGCTGCCACGGACTGAGCACCAGTGTTAGACTGACACTGGGGTAAGTTTTCTGCAGCTTTATCCCTTCAGGATTCTGGGATATATGTGTGGTTTGTAGATGTACAGGTCTTTACCATTTCTGTCACACCCAGCACTTCCAAGTGTAGACATGTGATTTACTGAAGCAGAGACATCTGATATTTCGATGTAAATCCACCCTAACCACCACTCCCTTTGAGTGCTAACTTCCACATTTTTTTTTAAATAGTATCTTCAAAAGCAACGCGTCTTTCAAGGGACTGTAAAGACAGGTAATTGGACTCTCTAGTCTGGTTCTAGTCTAACCAAACCCAGCTTTATATATTACAGTTGTTTAATGATTTGACACCTTTCAAATGCCTCCAAAGCAGTATACAATTTCTGAAATCTATGGTTTCACATTAATCATAGCTCCAGTTTTGTAAGTCCTCTGTAATCCAGATACGATGCCAAATTTTTAGCTTCCTTAGCTTTGATTCTTGAAACCATCCACAGAAGAGACGGAACTTCATCTATATGCCAAGTAAATAAAATGATACTCTACAACAGCAATAGAATATAATCAGGTAGGTAATTTAAAACATTTCAAAGCCACATTTAAAAAAGAAAAAAAACTGGTGAACTTTTGAAAAGATTTTAAACTCTATATAGCCAACTGAGTACCATGTCCACATAAAATAATTTTATAATGGTATATTTTATATTTTTGTACCAAGTCTTTAAATTAGTGTTTTTTTCCCATATTGCTGCATATTGCTGAGAATGAAACCCTCTTTTCCAATAGTTTTACCTCAAGCTTGTACCAGCAAATTGTCTTTGGTTTTGTTTCTATGTGAATGAGGAGAGCAGACAGTGCTGTAGTGTTCTAGAATGGAAAGGAATATATAAAAAAATAATCCAAGCGGATATGTTGAGACATAATATTACTGCTCTACCTGCAGGTGGTATGTTATTTAAAATTAAGTCTTAATTAATGCCCTTCTCCCATTGGATAGCTTGGGGATTGATTCCTCTTTTTCACACAATTGATTTTTCTATCTAATCTCCTTTTCTTCCTTTGATTTTTTACTAGAAGAGTGCAAAGAGGCAATCCCTTGCAACCATTTATCTACTAAGTAAGAGGAATCACAAAATCCGAGCCCAGTACGTGCTGGAGCAAGGTCTGAAAAGGTGTATTACTTCATGGAATTTTGTTGACTCTAGAGACTTTGGTTTTTTGTTTTGTTTTGTTTTACTTTCATTGAGATAGAATTTACATACAGTAAAACTATAGAGTTGAATGAGTTTGGGGAATTACAACCACAATTAAGATATAGACTCTCTCCTCTCCTAATTGCATATCTCTTTGTAGACAATCCCTGCCTGGCTCTCTGGCTTCTGGACAATACTGTTTTATTTTCTGTCCCTGACGTTTTTTCTTCTTCCAGAAAGTTCTAGAAGCCTTATCAATAGATTCATGAAGCATGCAGCCTTTAGAGTTCTGGTGTCTCTCACACAGCTGGATGCTTTTGAAATTCATCTATGTGGTGTACATATTACTGATTTCTCCCTTTTATTGCTCTGTAGTATTCTACTAAATGGATTGGCATGTTGTATATTGCTAGCTGGAAAAAATAATCTGGATTGTTTCCAATTTCCAGAAGTAATGTAGAAAGCTGCTATACAGATCTGTGTTCAAACCCAAGGGATATTCTAATTTGAGTTTTATGATTTGACATACTTCAGTTACAGGCTAATTAGACTTTCCCGATTTCAAATTGTATATATGAATACACAGGCTCACACACAATACCTTAGCAGCACATATTCATAGGTGACTGCTAAAAGAAATGTACAATTGTACAATTGATTAAATGTTTTCAAGAGTTGGCTGCCAGAGCATCTAGTCCAGTATCAACAACCACTAAAATAAGTGTACCTCAACTGGTGCTATGGCCCAACATGGTTGAGCATTAGCCTTCAGCTGAATTGTTCAGGGACAGTGCCCAGGCCCAGAGTTCAAGCCCCATGACTAACCAAGAAAGAAAAAGTAAGTATGCTTTATAAAAGTCACATCTCATGAGTGAAGAATGAAAACCATGATCTCCAAGTTGCAGTGGTTGGATTGTCAACAATAATTACTTCTCCAGATTGGTCTCACTCTCCTGACATCCAACATGTTTGTTCTTTTTCCTTTTCTTTCTTTTCTCCCCCCTCCCTTCCTTCCTTCTTCTTTTTTTGTTTCTGTGGTGGTACTGGGCATCCCTGAGCTTATTTTGCTCAAGATGAGCACTCTATCACTTGAACTACAGCTCCATTTCTCCATTTCTGGCTTTTTTAATGCTTAATTGGACAGTAAAAACAAGTCTCACAGACTTTCCTGCCAGAGCTGGCAGGAAACCACAATCCACAGATCTCAGTCTCCTGAGTAGAAAGATTACAGGCATGAGCCACCAGCACTAGGCCATGCTTTTTGTCTGCTTAATGGAGGGAGAGGATACACCAGAGATGACCAGTTTGTTGCTTTTTTGTTATTTGTTTCTGTTACCCATGCATCAGATTCCTGCTATGCATTTTGGAAAATTGGAAGGCTAAAGCTCTGGAGTTAAGACTAAATCAGAAATGATCTTAAGGAAAAAATTTAACATATGCTATGATATATGATAAAATATAATATTTTGAGCATTTACTATTTGGTTGATATAGTGCTCAGTGATACATATTGCCTACTACTACAATATTTATTGCTGATAAACAGATATATTAGACAATAGCATTTAAGACCCACTTGTATAAATGAGAAAATTGAAACTCAGGATGGTAAAATCACTTGCTTAAGATGGCATGATTAACATTGTAGAGCTGAGAATGGACCATAATTGTATTTGGCTCCAATGTCAGGCTGTCACCAATCACATTTAATTGCCTCCCAAATTCCCATGATTCCTATATTGATATAGCTTATATGCTACACTGACATTTGCTTTTATCTTAAGCAATAATTCACTATGTAAGAGGCCCTCCTACCCCTGTGTTTTGCTTCTTTAGTGTTTTATACAACCCTTCATAGGAGACAGGGTCTGGATGACAGACTCCTTTAGGTTAAAGCTTTAGAAACTTTTTTCAGACACAGCGATGGCATTTGACTTATGAATTGTCCTAGATTGAATGGTGACATTCAAAAGGAATTAGAGAAGTAAAGGGAGGTATTCAAGCTAAAGTTCTGACAGAGCAGCAATAAAAGAAAGTACTTTATAAACCTCAACTTCCTTCCCCCAGAAACATTGCTACTTCTAACTTGCAAAGAAGGAGACAGAACTTAGAATGATGAGAGCAAACATCTCACCCAAGTTCACCCCTGCATACCCCCTGGTAGAGTCATTAATGCACAGCCTTTCTCTCTCTCTTTGGTGTTTTGGTATTTACCTACATTGAGGGTTTTTTTCCCTAAACCGCAGAGAGGATCTTGAAAGTAACATCTTTGTGGTATTATGTCCAGGGACTAGAAACATTGGGAAACAGTTTTCTTAGCATTGTGAAGAATTTATCTGGATTCTGAGATGAGAAAACTCTGGGAACTGAATGTGCTTTGAGTTTGGCCCAGATGGAATAATTTCAGCATGCTGTCTCAGCAGAGGAAGCAAACTAGGCCATTAAGAATGCAGTGATGCTAAGTTAAGTCTGTCTATGTCCAGGCAGTGTCACTACTTTTAATTTTGTGGAAATTATCTGGAGGGGGGAAGTTTGTGGTTGTATAGAGTAGATTTGAAAGTTAGCTAGTAAGAATATGTTGTATAGATCCCAAATGTCCTTTAAAATTCCTTAGGAACAAATGAGAAATGCACAATTGTCTGAGAGTTCCCATTAGAATACTATGCATCAGTGTTTTTTTTTTCTTTTAGGAAACTGCTGTTTCTTCAGTTAAGGACAAGGAAGGAAAGCTGGCTTGGGTCAAGGGCCAGACTGCTTGCATCCTGCTTTTCTGATATTGTCTGTAAGGTGTGCAGCCAAGAGACACCTCAGTCTCCTCTCCCAGCCCAAGCTCCCTCAGGGAAGCTTTCTTTGACTTTGTCCTGTCGCGTTGAATGATGCTACTGCATAGATGTAGAATTGTGTCTGCAAAACTATGTATCTCTGTGGAGCAGCAATGACAGAACAAGTTGGGGTGTTTCCATGGGTGTATTAATAAGGACCTTTAGTACCCATTTAGCATAAAAGCAAAGAGACATCTTTGCTTATTATCTGAGTGGTGCTGATTGTTAGTCATCTCTACAACCAGAAATGCTCAATAAAAGGAGAAAACACAAGAAAGAAGAGTCCAAGGCTACATTTTCCATGATGATTTTCTTACTCTGTCATTATTTGAATGGAAAATAAGTTTTTCTACCTCTTGTAATAGAACTTTTTAGTAACTTCAAGGAAGTTGCCATCTGATACATAACTGAGAACATAAAACTCAAATTATATTTTTTACTATTTATATACTTCCCTCCTCATTTTTAAAGGCCAATTTGATAGTTTTCAGTCACAAAAAATGTATATTGAAAGTGAGAAAAATTCAGTCACAATATTCAATGTACATCCTATACAACTAGGGAAATGGGGAGAGTGGATGGGGAGAAGATGGAAGGGTTGATATAGATCAAGATACATTGTGGTTATAAACTGACATATTTTATCATAACCCATCTGTACAACTTCTTAAGGATTCTAAAAAATACATTTTTTTAAGAAAAAAGTATATGTTGCTGACATTGCTTGTCTCAACAATTCCCTTTTGGATGATCTTCTTTGTAGTAACTTTAACTGTCTGGGTGGAGATGTTGTCAGAAGCATAATACATTTTATAAATGCTCCAGAAAATACATTTGCAAAGAAAGTGATTCTGAAAGGGCACAAATCTGATGTCTCTGAGCTGCATGATCTGCTGTATGACATTGCTTTGATGTTGTCTCTTTCATTTTCTGGAGCCTTGGTTTACGGATGATCCAAATTAGTGTTTTGTATCAAATGATATATTCTTGATATCATTGGTAATGACCCAAAATGTGAAGTTTGGAGTTACATGTTCCAAATCCTATTTGTACATGCCATAGTTTTAAAATGAGTTCATAAATATTTTTTTCCACTCTGTACTTACAGAATTGCTTCAGGGAAAGTCTCTTGAATGATAATCCACTAGGAGAGAAAAAAGGAAGGAAGATTTGAGCTTCAAAACTACTGATCACTTCAGACATTGTAAGCAGCTATCTCCCTTCATGTCCCCCACAGGGGACAAGGATACAAGAAAGAGAAAATTATACAATAATAATTAAAGGTATGCATTGTGCTGAATTCCCTGATTCCAAAAGTTGGGTAAGGCTAAGGAAATATTACTTTTAAACACACCACTTGTTGGCATGCCAAAACTGAATGCTTCAGAATGTTAGCAAGAATCCCCAAGAATTTTTGGCTTAGTTTTAGTGAAAGAATATTTTATGAGAATTGAGGTTAAATGCTTGCTTTATTACAGATCTTTTTAGAGGCTCTCCTGGGATCA
This sequence comes from Megascapheus bottae, assembly GCF_031878675.1. Classification (NCBI taxonomy): domain Eukaryota; kingdom Metazoa; phylum Chordata; class Mammalia; order Rodentia; family Geomyidae; genus Megascapheus; species Megascapheus bottae. Next base: position 31,340,941 of record NC_143510.1, read on the forward strand.
TACATGTTAGGTTTCCTAAGACAGGAGACTACCTCAAGAAACTTAAAACTTCTTTTGTGTGTGTGTGTGTGTGTGTGTGTGTGTGTGTGTGTGTGTGTGTGTTTACTGGTACCTTGGAAATTTTTGAATAGCTGTGAAATCCCTAATGGCATTCAAATTTGCTTCTGCAGAAAAGAATAAACTCATGCTGTTGCTGATCCATTGCTGAGTGTAAGCTGATTTACCTAGGTCTCTGTGGATGTTGATGTTCTTCCTTTGACAGGTGCTTGAAAAGTCAATCAGCTGACCTCTGAGACTAACTGAGCTCTGTCTAAGAAGCTGACTTTGTAGTCATAACCCATATTAGCCACAACTATGTCTATTTGTTATCTACGTGACAGTTCTGCACAGTGTTTTCTAAGTTAGAAAATATCATCTGCCGTATGAGGTTGTCTATTCCTTTATGATGCTAAAGGGACATTTCTGGAACAGGTTAAATACCACCATGAAAATCCACCAAGGAAGTTTGCTTTGGGAATGAGGAGGTATTGCACATTTTTGTTGCCATGACAAAATGGCCAAGATAAACAACCTAAAGGAGGAAAAGTTTACTTCAGCTCATCCTCAGCTTGCTCCACTGTTTCCTTAATGTCTCAACACAGCAGTATCATGACAAAAATAACATGACAAGTTCAACCTACTGTGACTAGAAAGCAGAGAAAGACCAAAAAAGGGGACTAAAGGACAAGGTTTATCCTTCAAGCATGCACTGTCAGTGATCTACTTGCTCAAGTTGGGCATCACTTTCTGGTTTTCACTGCCCCCCTGTAATGTCGTCAGATTCTGAACCCATCAATAAATGAATCCACTGATTAGAGTCCATCTCTAAACAATGCACTAATGGCCAGAGCTTCAACATATATGTGTGTTGGTGACATAAAAGACAGGCTTTGCCAGTTTAGATTTTTTTTTTGCCAGTCCTGAGCCTTGAACTCAGGGCTTGAGCACTGTCCTTGGGCTTTCTTAAGGCTACCACCACAGCACCATTTCTGGCTTTTTCTATGTATGTGTGGTACTGAGGAATCAAACCTGGGTCTTTGTGCATGCTAGGCAAGCACTCTACCACTAGACCACACTCCCAGCCCTGACAGTTTAGATTTTTAGGGAAGTTTAAAGCAACAGAAAACTTGTACAATTGAAACAATAAGTATCTAGTTTTCTCCTATTCTTCCTTCTATAGAAAAAACTCTTACCAAAAACTTCTCAGCATTTTTATCTTAATTTTAGGCATGGTCAGAGGATGAAAGAAAGCTTCCCACTACGTGTACAAGCACATATAGTGGAAGAGGGAGAGAGAAGGAGGAAGGGGGAGGCAAGGGAGATGGGAAAGGAGGGAAAATGGGAAAAAAAGAGAAAGAAAGATATCTTCAGAGTCAACAATTTCCAGGATATGCCTTTGTTCCCCGAGGAAACGGATGAGTGTCCTAATTAGACTCACACCTAGAGCGACATCCTTCCTTGAATTAAAACGCATTAAAAACAGGCACTGCCACAAGACCCAATTATTGTGTAACTGGCATGAGGCTTAACTGACTTGAGAAAGAACTGGTTTGTCTCCGAATGGAGTTGGGGTGAGGAGAGATGCGAACCTGCCTTACAGCAGGAGCAGGATGAGTTAGCATGTATTGCTCTGGGGTGCACATGGTCTTCTGCTTCTTCATTTGTCTTAAAACACCGTCCTGCCATATGTCATCTGGCCGTCCTCTAGTAAACAAGACTCTGTTTGGTTTGGTTTTTTTTTTTTCTTTGCCAGTCCTGAGTTTGGGCTCAGGGCCTGAGCACAGTCCTTGGACTTTCTCAAGGCTAGCACTCTACCACTTGAGCCTCAGCACCACTTCTGGCTTTTTGCTATGTATGTGGTACCGAGGAATCGAACCCGGGTCTTTGTGCATGCTAGGCAAGCACTCTACCACTAGGCCAAACTCCTGGCTGGTTTAGTTTTTTTTTTAAGCGTTTTTCCATAGAATTCAACCAAAGTGTTTTTGTATGTCTTGTATTATATCCTACATTATAATGCCAACCAAGCATCTCTATGAAATGCTTGGCTGAAAAATAAATGTTCTGTACCCAAATAAGTTTGGGAAGGCTTGTAAATTCTGTTCTGCTTTTGGGGATCACAGTCTAAGTTACATAAACTACCAATTCCATGAAGTCAAGGACCATGTCTTCCATCTCTTTTAGGTTAGGATAAAATTGGCAGAGAAGCTTGATACAAAACCCTGATTCCATAGAAAAGACTCAGAGACATTTCCCAATCAATGAGCCCATTTACCAATACTGCATTTCTTATTTGCCCCTAGGTCTGACTCATAGTAGTCTTGGTTTCTAAGACAATACTGAGTTACTTCTATAGGGCACAATTCCAAAGTCACTGACATTCCATGCTCCTACAAGATTTACGTCATAAATTCAACCATCACCTCTAACTGGAAATGGAAGCATTGTTTTATGTGTTATAGGTCAGGCAAAAGTAAATGATGGAAGGATTTGGATGCTTTTCATGCACAGTTGGGGCTGGAAAGGTTAGTCAGAAAAGAGGATAAAATAGAAGAAATAAAATTGAAGGACTTCATAGTCATGTATGAGATGGAAATCATGAGTCACGCCCTGGTGGCTCATACCTGACTTCTTAACTATTCAAAGAGTTGACATCTGAAGATTGGGATTCAAAACCAGTCATCAGACAGTAGAGTACCAGCCTTAAACAAAAAGACAAGAGTACAAGATACTGAGTTCAAGTCCCAGTATGAGCATTAAAAGAAAAGGAAAAGAAAATGGAATATTCAAACTGTTAAACAACATTTTACTGGGCTGGGAATGTGGTAGAATGCTTGCCTACTGTGCATGAAGCCCTGGGTTCAATTTCTCAGTACCACATAAAACTGAAAAAGCAGGAAGTATCTCTGTGGCTCAAGTGGTAGAGTGCTAGCCTTGAGAAAAAGAAGCTCAGAGACAGGGCTTAGGCCCAAAGTTCAAGCCCTAGTCCTGGCAAAAATAAATAAATAAAAAATATTTTACAAAAGAGAAGAAATTAGAAAGAATAACAGACAGGGTAGATTTTATTAAAGTATATATGTTCACATATCAAAATATCACAATAAACTCCACTTGTATAATTCATGAACCCTATTAAACATTTTTAAGAGGAACTTCTCTAGATAATTTGGGGTCCAACTTCAAACACAAAATACGGTATAATGCTACAGGCCCTTCTCAGACAGTTTTTGTGCCATGTCTCCCTTCTCTAATTCTGTAGAATCCTTACGTTTCTTTTCATTTTAACATCTTTAAGCTCCCGGAAAACTATTTTCCATCTCCCTATTTGCATAGCTAATTCTTCATTAATCCCCACATGTGTGCTTAGGCATAATTTCTTTCCAAGGAAGTTTCCTAGTCTTCACCTTGTATAATCACCATGATTTCTGAACTTTGGCATTGGTTAGGCTGCTTTATTAGCCTATCTTCTGTCATCAATGAGTGTCACCAACTGGCAAGAAGACTTACTTGTTTTGGTTAGTGGTCCTCGAGGTCCAAGGTTAAAGCTCTGGTGATGGCTTTTTGGTACCTTCTGATGTCCCTGTCTAGAAAACTGAGAAGCAAGGCAGTGGAATGAGGGCAAAACAACCAGTAGAACTGGGTGTGGTGGCTCACAGCTGTTCTTCACCTGTGATCACAGCCTTTCCAGAGGCTGAGATCAGGAAGATAGCAGCTTGAGACCAGCCTAAGGGAACAAGCTCACAAGACTCCATTTCAATGAAGAAGATAGGTGTTGTGGTATGTGTCTATTATCCCAGTTATGCTGGAAGCCTAGGATGAGAAGTTGGGTGTCCAAAACAATCTATAGCTAGTAAGATAAAACTATGCCATGCAGTTGGTAAGATTTGTCTCCTTGTTTCTTCCTTTCTTTCTTTCCTTCCTTCATCTTTCCTTCCTTCCTCTTTCCTTCCTTCCTCCCTTCCTTTTTCTTTCCTGCTTTCCTTCCTGCCTTGTTTTTCTGACTTCCATCTTTCCTTCCTTCCTTTCCTCCTTTCTTATTTCTATTCCATTTTTCTCCCTTTCTCCTCCTCTCACTCTTCTCTTCTTTTTATTGTTTTGTTTTTCTTATCTTTCTGTCTTCACATTTATCCTTTTGAATCTTCTTAGTAGATATGTGGCATATATTTTAGAAGGTACCCTTCTCATCAAAGATATGACTATTATCTTGTGGACTGTATTTACACAAAGTATAAACTTACTAAAAACTTACTCTTAAAAATGAACCAGTAGGGGCTGGGAGTTTGACCTACTGGTAGGGTGCTTGCCTAGCATGCATGAAGACTGGGTTCAATTCCTCAGTACCACATATATATAGAAAAAACTGGAAGTGGTCCTTTGGCTCAAATGGCAGACTGCTAGCCTTGAGAAAGCCCAAGGACAGTGCTCAGGCCCTGAGCACAAGCCCCAGGACTGGCACAAAAACATGAACCAGTAGTATGCAAAATAATTATGGTTTCATTTCCATCTTGTCAAGTCACTTGCATAATTTTCTCTCCATTAATTCTGTCTTTTTAGGATTAAAAGTCTCTGCCTTTCCAATACCGAAAGCTATAATCAAGCCAAAAGGTCAGGAAGAATTCAAATGCAAGGAAGAAATTGCCACCTCCCAGAAAAAGAAACTTAATTCCAGATGTTAACCATGTCTGAGGGAAGAATACACATGCTTGGTTTGCATTGGAATCTCTCCCAAACTTCATAGATTCTCTATTAAAATTTGAAAGCTCCTCAGAAACTCACCCATTATTATAGTTTTTAGTCCTTTTTAAGCAGTGCAATCTATTTTTTCTGAATATTAAAACAATCAATTGTACTGTTTAGACAAACTGGAGATTAAGAATATATGATTTTCTGATTCTTTGCCTTCACATTGTCTTCAATAAATGATAAAATTCTAGAGACCCCATTTTTTTTTGCTAGTCCTGGGCTTGAGCTCAGGTCCTGAGCACTGTCCTTGGACTTTCTCAAAGCTAGATCTCTACATCTTGAGCCTCAGCACCACTTCTGGCTTTTTTTTCTATGAATGTGGTACTGAGGAATCGAACCTGGGTCTTCATGCATGCTAGGCAAGCACTCTACCACTAGGCCAAACTCCTGGCCTTAGACCCCCATTTTTAAATCATTGATTTATTTGCATAGAAATTATAGCGGACTGTTATTTTTTATAATCTACCTTCACCCTGTACATGTTCCTGGTATTGAGAACTTGATGTGATATAAACAAAATCACTTCCACTCTTCATCCTTTTCCCTAGATTCTGCTAAATAGATTTTTAATTAAGCTGCTAAGAACGGTCCTAAAATGTCTTCTTTTACTTCATGTCCTACATCCTATACAATGATGCCTGTTTCTAGAGCAAGGAGACTCAAGGTCACAGCCTTGTAGAAATAGCATTTTGTGGAATCCCTTCAAGTCCTCCCTATCCTTTCATGGCCTAATCCTGCTGTTATTTTGTTATAAGGTTGTTCTCTTCTTTCGCTTCCATCTGCCTTGGTAGATGACAAGGATTTTAGAGAGCTCACGCTGTTTTCAATTTGGAGAAGAAGAAAAATTAGCTTGCCATTTGAGCTTCCCAGGGTCTATAATGAAGCACTCTGCTGAGCAGTCAGGCTTTAGAAGGTAGCTTAGATGTTTCTTCAGTTACAGATTTATGGGGACAGACTCCTTAATGTCTGCTGTTGTCTTAGAAGGGGATATTGTTAAATCAGAATTTTGTTTCCTTTAGATGGAGGAGAATTTTTGAAACTCTACTCAAATCATGTGTCAATCTTTGAGGATTCTTACCACTATCTTTTATAAGGGAAACCTCAGTTGAAGCTCTCTCTCTGTATGCCGCCTTTTATTAAAACTCTGATTGCCTGTCAGTATTTTGTTTCTCTCTACTTATTTCCTTTGTGCTGTTTGTACACCAGTAGGTTTTAAAATTCACAAGGGCCAGGACGGTATTGAATTTTTAATGGAGGCCTGAGTAAATTGCATAAATGAAACACAATAAATGAATCATTAATTGTTAACCACCCATTAGTTGTGAATATAGTCCATTACAGGCTTTGGCTGTTTAACTCTCTCTTCTCCTATGAAGGATCTTGGTGCTTTACTTTTCTAATAAATGGAGAAAAGGAGTAGGTGAAATTGTGAGGAGGTAATATTTATTGAGAACCCACGGTGCATGTTACATAATGCTTCTCTGAGTATTTTATTTCACTATACCTTCCCAACAATGTTAGCAGATCATAATTATAATCCTTTTACAGAAAGGAGTCAGAATCCGAGAGTTAATATCAGATTCTGAGTTAGTATTAGTTAATATCAGTTAATAGCCTCTATTCAAGGATGCCTCGTAAGATGTGATAAACTACCATGATGTTAATTCATGGTCTGTGTCCTTTAAGCAGTTACAAATTGATGTACCTTTAGTTTAGAAAAAGTATTACCCCCAGAATGATATGACACAGAAAGGGTATCAACCAAAAGTGTGTATACTCTAAATGTGCTAAGAGAAAATGAATTTGAGACAAGTCCTCAATATGTAGCCTAGCCTGGACTAGAACTCAAAATGATCCTGCCTCAGCCTCTCAAGTGCTAAGATTACAGTTGTGTGCCACCACCCTGGCAGAACAAGATCTCTTCAGAAGAGTCAAGAAACATTAGGTTAGGAAGAGTGGTGATGTGACTAAATAAGTCTGGACATTGCCAAATTAGACATTTAAACATTTTCTTCAAGCATTTAATCAATTCATTCATTCACCCTGCTGAGATTTATGCCACTATGTTATTGGAAGGGGTATATTCACAGGCTTAGTTATTGTGGAACTTACATTCTGGTAGAAGGCATAGCTAATTACTTAGTAAAGTTAGGTTAGCTAGTAAAAAAGAAAAGTTCATGCAAATTATATTTTTTGTAAATTCTACAAAGGGCCTGATAAGGAGGAAAGAGATAATGAAGAGGCCAGGTACACACAGAATTCCTCCCCAACATCCAGTTTTATTTTCTGTGGTTTTAGTTATCCAGGGTTAACTGTAAGCTGCAAATACTAAATAAACACCACATGAGGTTTAAGCTGAGACTGTGTACCTGAGTCAGGTATGTGGTTATGGCAGTGCTTGTGCTTGAGTAGCTGCTGTTTCACTGAATTATGGCCCCAAAGCACAAGCGTAGCAAGGCAGAGGAGGCACCAGAAAAAAAAGTCATACAAGGAGAGGTCAGCTGATGCTGTGTGGGGCAGAGGCTTCTAGGGGAAAGCATGGAGACGAAGGACTCGGTGCTATCCATGGTCCCAGGCCTTGCTTGTATATGATAGTCAAACATGAAAACTGCTATTTTAGAAGACTAAATACTGGAGTGGAGATGTGTTGAGAGTGGGTTGAAGATTTACCAAAACAGAATGTAGGAACACTCTGAACAGAACACGATTGTGACATGTCCAAAAAAAAGTAAAAGAAGGCCAGTATGTATACCATGCAAAACATGAGACATGAGTAGGCATGCTGAGTGTGCAAGGGCCAGCAGTCTCCAGGTCTCACAGCTGAGACAACTCGGTGTTTGCTCTATGTAGAATGGGAAGACTATTAAGAGTTTAATTGTATCTAAGGATATATCTTTTGCATAAAAATATATATGAAGATATAGGTATATACCTATAGATCTATAAATACTGCTATATGCAGTTATATATAGATCTATATAGATAAAGATATCTATCCACATAGACAGATATATCTATATATGTCTGTATATATACATATATATGTAGATATACATCTATAGGTGTGTGTATACACACACACACACACATATATAAATCCACCTTGCATCAGTGTCCATGTGTCTGGCAAATTAGAAGTCACACAAGCAAAGCATTTGAGGGTAACCAGTCCTGCCACACAGCCCTTACCCATCTACGTTTGTTCAATAAATATTTAATGCAGAAAACAATAATGGTGGATATTAAGGATATAGTCTAGGTTAAAAGTGACAGAGCTTTGTACTCAAGTTGATGATGGGAAAGAAGAAAATCAATTCTTTTATTTGGGGCTTTTTTGGGAGAGAGTAGTATTAGGACTTCATTAATTAAGCAAAAATAAGCAATCAGTTCCATTAGTACGCTGTTAATAACTGATGGGCTAAGTTACTGCCTTCTGTCCAGAGCATCCTCACTATGTAATGCTTTTATTTTGCCAATAGGGGGCCAACTAGAGACAGAATGACAGAAAAAAGGCTGGACTAGTTTCTCCTGTTCATTTTCTGTGGGATCTCTGCTCCCATAACAGGCACCCCAGATTCTCCCTTTCTCATGCCAATGGAAGCACTTCCTTCCTGGACAGAGATTTAATCAAGTTTGCAGTTTGTCCTACACTCAGAAAATCAGCCTGATTTTGTTCCTCTGGAGGCTGCCAGTACCAGCTGGTGCTCTGCCTGTCCTAAGCTTTCAGGGTTTCAGTTCTTTAAGCTCCTATTTTAAACAAACTTCAACCCTTTCCCTTTGTGCCAGATAACCTGGCTCTTCTATCAAGAGCTACTTCTGTGATAATACTGCTGTTTGATCTTCTGAGTTACGTAGTTAACATCCACAGACCTAGTGGTATCAGCTGTGTTCATAGAAGCTGAGGGAATTTCTTTGTCCTCAACGGATCTTAATCAAGGTCCTAGGATTGCGATGTGACTAATTTAGAAGTATAGGAGAGATACAGATCAAACTCAAAGGGAAAAATAATGACTTTTGATTGAAATATCAAGTTTGAGATGCTTGTGATAAAGATACACAAAGATGTTAAGGACGTACTTACATAAATAAATTTATGTTCTGACGATAGGGTTAAACTTGAAAAATAATTTGAGAGTTCAAGCATTTAGAGGATATCTAATGTCACAGGAGGTATGATTTCTCCTAGGGAGCAATTGTGAAGAGATTGCTTTAGAAATGTTTCATCTAGAGAGAGAAGAAAAGGGATGCTTAGGATTGAGTAGCTACTCTACGTGCTGATACTCAGTGTTAATAAACAATTGTATGGAGAAGAATCTAATACTAATACAATTACTCATCTAATACTAATGCAAGGAAATACCAGTCTAGACATTAAGGACAAAAATATAAGTGCACAACAGGACTGGGGATATAGCACAGAGGTAAAAGTGTTTGCCTAGACATGCATAAGGCCCTGGGTTCAATCCCAGCCCTATGGGGGAGAAGGAGAGTCAGAGGTACTAAAAGACAGGGATGAAGTAAGTTTGAGAAGATGGAGTACTTAGGCTACGACTCAGCCTCCACAAGGGACTCAAACCCTTCAGAGGACTTTGAAACTGAGTTGGTTTGTTTTTTTCTTTTCTTTTTCTTTTTTTGGCCAGTCCTGGACATGAGCTCAGGGCCTGAGCACTGTCCTTGGACTTTCTCAAGGCCAGAGCTCTACCACTTGATCCTTGGCACCACTTCTGGCTTTTTTCTATGTATGTGGTACCGAGGTTTCGAACCTGAATCTTCATGCATGCTAGGCAAGCACTCTACCACTAGAACAAACTCCCAGTCCAGAGCTGGTTATTTTTGTTCTCACCTTCACAGAGGAGGGAAGGCTGAGCTAGCCTTGCCAAGATCTCTTGCTGACTACAGAGGGGCTGCCTTGGAGAACAGGTAGTATGTTGAATGAGATGGCTTTCGTGAGAGATAATGTTCCAAGGACTCAGGTGACAATCTCCCAGAAACTGGGGGTGGGTGGAATGGATCTTTGGCTTTAAAGGGAGAATCTTAGATCTATAGCCCAACCCATCTACAACCCATGAGCTCAGTAATACCAGAAATGCAGAAGCTAAAAATCACAGAGATGGTGTATTACATAAGATCTCTGTGGGACGTTGAAACAAAAACCTGACTGCACTCACTTAATCAAGTACAAATGTGTTTTTATTCCCATTGCCTAGATATAGACAGCCCATGCTGGTATTACTTTCAGGCTATCTGTGTTCACTCCTTTTATTTTACCGTGTCTATATTTAGTATGCAGGCTTTGTCCTGGACATGAAGTAATTGCTCTACCTGAAGGGACAGTATTTCTATTCAAGGCAGGGAGAAGAAAGGTTGAGGCTAAAAGCCCATGCATGCTGCATGTGTTCTTTTCTAAAAACTGATTGAAAAAAAAACTATATATATATAAATAAAACTTCTGCATAAGGGCCACAGGCAGTCATCTTCCACTTAGGATTCATTAACTGAAAATGGGTCATATAGCTTCTCACATCTCTATGAGGGTCTAGATATGTGAGTCTGTAACTGAGCTCCCCTCCCCCCCCCTCTCTCTCACACACACACAGAGTGCAATTCTGCTCATAATAAAGAAGGAACAATCAATAAGATATTAAATAGTCCATCAGCAGCATCTGCCATCAGTGAATAGCTGCCAGATTAAATAGGAAGAATTTGGGGTTTTGTTCTACCTGGAGTGAGCATCTGTTGGAGGGCTTTAAGGAAGAGAGTGATATGATTTACTTTATTGAGACAGCTGGATGCATACTGGACTATAGGGAAGAAGTAGGGCGGGAAGGAGGCTCAAGGGGGGAAGTATGGCCACTGTACATGTGATACTTATGAAGAACACTGGACCTTTCCATTAGGGCCAGTCTCCTGGCTAGATGAACCCATACTGCTTAACATTTTGCCTGCCCTGTGACAGAGTATACTCACATCCAAATGTGGGAGTATCAGTCCTTTTATAGACTCAAGACCTCAGCTTGTGGCAGGAACTTGGCCCCAGAGATGAAGATATTCTCTTAGTTTCAGACAGATAAGGAATTACCGACCTTCCAGTCTCATATGAAGGGGTTGAAGAGGCAAGCAACTCCTCGCTTGTGGAAACAATCAGCATGTATATCATTAGCTATATCCAGTTGTGAGTCTGATCATGGCACCACTGCCATGTGAAGTTTTACTGGTCAGTTTCACTTTTCATCCTCAATCCAGGTATTCTCTACATTGCTTCAGCTTCCTGACTCCTTTCTTTTCTCCTCAGTTCTCAGCACGCAAGACATCTAGATTCTGATTCGCCACAAAACATTTAATGATTGAAAGTCAGGATGGAAATGTTTATACATAACAAAAAGGAGAGAATTCCCTGGCAGCCTGATGGTAGGATCATACTCAATTTTGGATGTTTTTGAAAGTTTGTTTTCCTGCATATAAACAAAATAAATAGATTTTGCCATCTGGCACCACCAAGTGGCCTTTGCAGAAATTGCACAGAAAAAAAGTCAAAACAATAGTTTTGTATCCAGACAAGCATAATAACTTTGACAGAATACTAGATAACAACTTCATGGCTGCCATCTTGAAGTCATGCTATTCTATAAGGTCCTTTATGGAGACAGAGGGAGGACAGTGGTATAGATGCAGGCAGAGGAAGAAGAGGAATAAGAACATTGCATTGGAAATTCACTGTGATTTGATGTATTCCTATCACTTATTTTATTTAGGGACATTAGGGTTGCTGACAGCTCCCATTCAAGGCATTCAAGGTGCTAAAGCAAGGAGAAAAGCTGGGACTGAATCACTTCCTCCCATAAAGTCAGTCTTTAGGATGGGTGGTAGGCAAACTCTCAGTTGTTATTTGGAACTGATTCTTACAGTGATTTTCCCATCAGTTAGTAATTTCTACATGGTAGGAGATGTTTCCAATGTTTTTTGAGTGGATAAGTGGGTTTTGTTCTGATAGTTGTATATTTGCTGGAATGAAAGCAAATTATGCCCTTTTCTATTTGTCTGTCTGTCTGTCTACCTATCAATTTATCAGTCATCTATCTGTCAAGTTGTGTGTTGCTTATTTGTCTATCCATCCTTCCTTCTCCCCTGCCACATTTCTTACTGGTCTTGTTTCATAGGTATCTATTTGATATAACTGAACATACATGGGGATATAATTGTAAGGTTTGATTTGAGTTCTGAGTTACAGAATTTTTTAGCTTAGCTTACTCTATTAAATTGCCAAAATGCTGAGTCAATTGATGCTTCAGAAAATATAAAGGATGAACCCTACTTCTAAGTATAGAGGGCTTGAGACAGTGATTTGGGGGGGCTATTTTCATCTCTAAAATGGAAGAAGGCTCAGTCATCTAGTATCCTATCATCAATCAATCAACACCATATTATAAACCCATTAGCAATTGAGGAGATACTTCAAGTTGGTATAGTGTTCCATTTAACTACAAAAAAATCCAGAGAGAGAGAAAAGTCAATTTTCCAAAAGAATTATTTTTAACATTTTACATTTACAAACACACAAAACCAGGGACCTGTAGCTCATACCTATAATCCTAGCTATTCAGGAGGCTGAGATCTGGGATTAATGGATCAAAGACAGCCTAGGAAATTCGGTTAGACTCTTATTTCTAATTAATCACCAAAAAGTCACAAGTGGAGGTATGACTCAAATGTTAGTGTATTAGTTATCCTTCAGCACAAAGCTCAGGGATAGTGTCCAGGCCCTGAGTTCAAGCCCCAGGACTGGCACAACAATGACAACAGCAACAACAACAACAACAGTAATAAAAGCTATGGTTAGTGGCACAGAATTATAATCCCAGAACTTAGGAAAATGAGGCAGTAGGATCACAAGTTTGAGGCCAGTCTTGGTTTGGTAATGAGACTATATATTTTTTATTAAAGAATTTATTAATGTTGATTTTTACATCATATTTTAAATGACAAATTTAACAAACAAGTGTTCAAGGAGGGTATCTCTATTTACAATCTCTGGGACTTAGTATTTAGAATTTAATCAAAATTAGGCTAAGGGTTTGTATGTCATAGAAACATATTAATTTATGAAATAAAACATTATGTCTATAGAGTCATAGGTTTTTTATGTCTATATAGTTATGTTTATATTTCCATTACCATGTCCATAGCTTTGGCTATGCAGTTATTGAGTCCTTGCTCTTGTACACTTTGGATTTAATAGCCGCATATTAAGGATACCATGCTCCTTTTGTTCCTTAGGTCTTGACTTGTCTCACTCAACATGATTCGCTCTAGATTCATCCACTTCCCTGCGAATGCCATTATTTTATCTTGTCTGTTGGCTATGTAGAATTCCATTGTGTATATATACCACATTTTCTGTATCCATTCATCTGCAGTAGGGCATCTGGATTGTTTCCATCGCCTGGCTATTCTGAATAGTGCAGAGATGAACATAAACTATACTTTTAGAAGATTTATATTTTAAAATCTGTGTAAAAAGATTTTAAGCCCTTCTGATTCAGCTGTGTGTTTGGTTAACCACTTAAAAGTGTTCAAAGCTCAAAATTTTGATATGCTGCCCTCCTGTGGTGACTAGAAGAGACTCTGTAATTCCATCTGCAACTTCATTCAAATCTTTTGTTCATACAACAGAAAAAAAACAAGGAGGGGGGTGCATTAAATTCCAATCATTCACAGTCCATGACAGACACGGATGGCATCCGAATTAGGTATTCAATACACAGCTTCCTAGAAACTATTCAACAGGCACTTTGAGAGTGAAGCCCATGAATCTGCATTTTTTTCATAAAGTCCAAGTTCCTCAGTCCTCTAGAGTCTGAGGAAACACTTTGTACCTTACTTCAGAGGCTATTGTCACTTTTCATGTTTTTCATGTTAGACCTAAGTTTAGAAATCACTTAAAAGAACAGATGCAGGAGAAAGATATTCAATGATTTTTTTTAAAAAAAATCAGCTTTATTTCTGAGGAGGAATTGCTTAGCATTGCTAAATTAATTGTGGCATACTACAACAGATGTGAAATCCATGAATTTAATTTTAATGACTAATAGAGCTCATATTTTTTCAATGTTCTCCAGGTCACTTCTACTTTGTATGGATTAAAAAAGAGCCCCGAGGCACAATTTCAGGCAGATAGAGAGTAAAGATTTCACTGCTAACAGTGAAGTAAGGTAGTGGTAGTAATTTTGTATATTTGTATACTAGAAAAGGCTGTGTTGTTTTTAAAGAATGCATTCTATTTTGTCATCACTTTGTTATGCCTTAAATCAAAACACTTTAATTTTTTAATCTTTCAAACGTAACAAAGGAGTTAGTAAAAATTTTGTTTTGATCAGAACCAAGATTGGCAGATGAATAGAGAGAAGAAGGGTGGGAGGATGCACCCAAAACATTCCATGTGCATATGTGAAAGTGGAGCTGGGTAAATTGAGGAGATAGGTGGGGTTGGGAGAGAAGAGGGAGAATAATGAGAGGGTGACATTCATCACCATGCATTGTTCTTAAAAATGTCACTTATTGAGTGGAAATCTCTTTGTACAACTATTTAAAGTTGAAATTTTCAAAAAGCTGTTGCAATGCAATACAATACATTGTCTCAAGACAATACATTGGAAATGATCTTTACAAGTTTTGGGAAGATTTGGGGAGAGGGAAACATTTGATAAGAAACATACTCATTTCCTTTTGTAGGTAACAGTAACCCTCTGTATATCACCTTGACAATAAAATTAAATTTAAAAAGAAAGATTGGCTCACATCTGTAATTCTAGCTACTCAGAGACTGAGATCTGAGGATCACAGTTTGAAGTCACCCCAGGCAGTAAAATATGTGAGATTTTTATCTACAACTAACCACAAGAAAATGAGAAACAGAGCTGTGTCCCTAGGTGGTAAAAGCTCAAGGACAGTGCTCCGGCCTTGACTTCAAGCCCCAAAACTGACAAAAAAGAAAGAAAGAAAGAAAGAAAGAAAGAAAGAAAGAAAGAAAGAAAGAAAGAAAGAAAGAAAGAAAGAAAAAGCAAGATCAAACAGTAATGTTTGACAATGAAAGAACACAAACTCCATCTTCCTGTAGGATTATTAATTAGGCTCTAAAAATACAGACTCCTGCCCACTGAGTTTGGGCTGTGAAGTCTGTTTCACAAGCTCACATACATCAGAACACTTAACATGTATATCTGCTGTGATTTTTATCCAGCACTCTGGTCTAATTCCTCCAAAGTCCACATTCTCTGCCTCTTGACTGTTAAAGAGGGACATTCTACCATAGGAAGTGTGTCATGCACACATCATATCATACCACACTCTACCACACTACTGTAACATAACGATTCCATACTTAAGAGACATGTGAGATGATAGTCATGTGCTCTGTTGTTATTTCTTTCTATCCTGGAAGGGTTAAGAAATGCAGCTTAATTAGGTTTGAGTCATATGAGAGATGGAGCAGTGTGTCTGATATTCTGTGCCCTGGTTTATCCCTCCATGCTTGACTTCTTCATACCTAGTGAGTTTTATTTTTTTAATTAGAAACACAGTAGAGACTCAAAGCAATCAACACTTTCAAAGGATAAAAATGTTCTATCTACAGTCATCTAAAACTTAATTATTGTGATATTCATTGTTTTCCTGCATTCAGAGAACTCCTCCCAATTTTAGCAGGACACTCACTCCCATAGCCTTTGCTCAGAAAATGCACATGTGCTTTCCCTTAGCAGCTGGAAAATATTAAAGGTGTTCATGGAAAGGGAAAGAACTCTGCCTATGTACTTGCTACATGGGCCTCTAAAGTCTAGAAGGAAAAGAAAGAGGAAACAAGTCTTGGTACAGAGGGATAAAGAAGGTCAGAGGTATATGGGGTGAGGGGAAATAAGCAAGATAATTTGTAAATGACAATGACTTTACCCTCAAGGGACTTTTTTTTTAAAGAGGACTTTGTCCCATAACATATGGCACTCCCAGAGAGTGAAGCAAGAGAAAGATCATCCAGAAAGATAGCATGAAAAGTCTGTTATCCATGATACATTGGGCTCCTTGCCAGTTACCCACATATTTCTCCAGGTGAGTAAAAATGTTCCATTACTTATAACAGAAATCCATGTGGCATATTCAAGAGGACTCAGTGTACAAGTCTGTACACCGTTGTATCCATTCCCAGCCCATCACCAGCCAACTCCCCGGCCTTCCACTATGCTCTAAGATCTTGTCCACTCCCTATCCAATGACAACCAAGCATACACCAATTGACAATGGCACACAACGTATGGAAAACCATGTTTCTAAAGCAGAATATCATGAGTACAACTGTAACTCTTATCTATCTTATAGCCAGTCCACTAAAGATGCTAAACAATTAGGCTGTATGTGTAGGCTGTAAGGAGTTGCCAACCACTCTGTCTCACTTTCACTCTTCTAGGAGAGAGTCAGAACCTGTAAGTTTTCTAGGGTACTTGAGTGCTTTATCACAGGCTGGGTCTAGAAACCAAGAAAGTAAAAGGAGGGATGGAAAATGGAGGTGAAAGGAAGACTAGAAAATTCCTCCATATTCTCCTCACTGCTTCCTCAGAGTAACCTGAAGATTGAATACATATGGCTGTTTCTCAGCCAACAGGACCATAGATTCCTGGCATTGTTCAGTTATTAGTCAGTCTCACACTTCCAGAAAGCCTGGACTTGCTAACCCTAGTGTGAGTTAATTTGAACTTTCCTGTATGGAGTAATTCTATTTCAATCATCAGTGATTGGTTTGAGAATGGGCATATGACACATTTCTGTTCAATGAGATACCTAGGTTAGAGCATGAGCATTTTCAGAGAGAGCAAGAGAGAGAGAGAGAGAGAGAGAGAGAGAGAGAGAGAGAGAGAGAGAGAGAGAGAGAGAGAGAGAGAGAGAGAGAGAGCGCATTAAGCTAATAAAGAAATGAGAAATAAGTTCTCTTTCCCACATGAGGTATATTGGAATTGTCATTTCTGGAACTGTGGTGACCATCTCCTAACTATAAGGTGACAGCTGAGAGGTTCATGATAAATTTCAACTCAAGCAATAATGAGGCACTCTGTTAATGGACTCTCAAATTATCCTATTTTTAGCTTTGGGGAATATATATATATAATAGACTTATTATTTTAAACCAATTTTTGTTGGGTTTTCTATTATCTCAAGACAAAAGCAAACAAATAATCAGGTGACAAACTGAACAGCTATAGGGCCACATGAGAGCAGGTTGTGAATCCTCAAACAGTGAAAAGCAACCAGTTGCAGCCAAGATGGCCCATGGAAGTGGAAACTGTCCTTCACACTGTTAAAATTTCACCACCACATAATTAGCCTTGCAGATCTGCCTGTTCCCATCATGCATCGGATACAATACAGGGACTGGAATGGAAGTAAACTCTATTCCAGGGAAAAGTCCCCATTTCATTGTCCTGGGAATTCCTTACCAATTCCCCACTGTAGTTCACTCATAATTTACTCCTTTGTTAGGCAGGACCATAAAATATGTGTTGCAAAAATACACCTGGATGTGACTTACTCTGAAAACACCTGCACTCATCCCTTGAGGTGTACTTTCTCTGTAATAAAAGTTCCTTCCAGTTCCTTGCTTTGTCTCGTCTCTCAGTTTTTTTTTTTTTTTCCATAATGATGACAAAAATTGGAAACAATGGGTAAAGCACTGTCTGGTCCATCACTCTTATCTGCTCATAATAACCTTAAAATAGTAGTATTTTCTTTCTTTCTTTCTCTTTCTTTCTTTCTTTCTTTCTTTCCTTCCTTCCTTCTTTCTTTCTTTTTCTTTCTTTCTTTCGCCGTGGAGCTTAAACTCTGGACCTGGGCATTGTCTCTGAGCTCATCAGCTCAAGGCTAGTGCTCTACTTCTTGAGCCACAGAGACACTTCCGATTTTCTAGCTATTAATTGGAATCTCCAGGACTTTGGTGCCTATGCTGGTTTTGAACCTCGATCCTCAGATCTCAGCTTCCTGAGTAGCTAGGATTACAGGCGTGAGCCACCAGTTCCTGGCTGATTCTTTCTTTACTGTTGAAAAGTTGATTAGTAATATAAAACACACATCGGGTAAATTCCTCAGAATTGATTATATGGTTATTTTGTGCTTCCAAGTGAGAAGGTAGAGAATGATATGGATGACACCTTTTTAACCAATTTGTTCTATTATTTACGCCCCATCCAAATGGAACTAGCAATCCTTGGACTAAAACACACAGGTTAGGTGTGTTCCTCCACATCACTAAAGAGAGCCCTGCAGGCCTTTTAAACTTAAGGGCTCTACCACAGGAAACTGCCTCTGCAAATCAAGTGATAACAGGAAAAAAAAAAAACAGACGGCAGAATTTAACAGAAGCATGGAACCTAATATCCACTGCGGGGTAGAGGGGGGAAGTAGAAATCAAAACGGCAGAGTGGTGAGTGGGGTTAACTCCAGCCCCCTCTGATCAAACAGAGAATCCAGGCCTCTGCCACAGGAACTCCACTTCAAAAGCCACACCAGGCAAACAGAAGCCATCACAGAGTTTGGCACCAACCAAAACAGATTCAAATTTACGCGTCTACAAGAGAAGAAACACAAGAGAAATGGAAGCAGGCGCCTACTTCGGAGAGCCATCCTGATTCTTTTTCTTTTCCCTTCCCTTCTCCTTTCCCCCCTCACTGCCCTCCATGACTCACCCTCAGTGGACAGCAGCAACATACCTGGCAATCCACGAGCTGAATCTGGATAAGGCAGTCACAACACCATGCACCAGGGACGAGGTTTTCAGAACAAAGCAACTCCAGGAGGCCAACTACAGAAGTCCAAAAGGCTCTCTAACCAGGTGACCACTCTGCGGATTTCCTAACACCTCATTGGGGCTGCTAACCCTAAACACCTGGAAATGGTGGGATGCATCTGATGCCAGGAACAGATTCAAGGATTGCTAACACCTGCTAGCAGACACAGCAGGGCCTCTAAAAGCCCTCACAGTGCATCCTCAGCCAGGCCTAGCTTACCCATGCATACCCAATGGGGAGGGATGTTGCTGGCTGTGTACAGCACCCGGGAGGCTGGGCCCAGACAAGCGGGACTTACAGTTATCTGTATTTGATAAGGTAGGCAGTGGTTTAGAAATAAAGATAGTCTCTTCAATAATTGGTGCTGGGAAAACTGGGCATTCAGATGTAGAAAGCAAAAGAGCTGACTCTTCGTCAATTTGTGCACTAATATGAACTCCAAGTAGATCAAAGGCCTCAACAGCAGACCTGAAACTCTGAAATTACTGCAAGAGGGAGGAGGAGAAACACCTGAACTCATAGGCATGGGCAGAAACTTTTTGAAAAGAGTCTTAGGGGCACAGCAGATAGGACAGACACTTGACTAATGGCATTGCATCAAAATAAAAGTATCTGCACAGTAAAGGACATATTTACTAAACTAAAAGGACAAGTAACAGACTGGGAGATCTTTACCAAAATAAATATATAAATAAAAGGAAAAAAAGAAAGGAAAAGAAAGAAAAAAATGAAATGCTCAACATCGTTGGCCATAAAAGAAATACAAATAAAAATAACACTCAGATTCCACGTCACTCCACATGGATTAGCTAACATTGTGAGTTCAGACAATAAATGTTGGCGAGGATGTAGTAGGAGAGTAACTCCACTGAACTATACTGTAAACTAGTACAATTACTTGGACATCTGAAGATTCCTCAAAAAAGATGTATGTTTATATCAATCTTCCCTACAGTCCAACTCTACCACTTCTGGGCATTTATCCAGAACATCACTAGCCAGGATACCATAAAGACACACTTGTACATCCTGACTCACTGATCCACTATTCATAATAGCCAACTATGAAAACAGCCAAGTATAAAAATAACCCAGATGCCCTACTATAGAGGAATAGATGCAAAAAACTCTGGTACCTATATCCACTGGAATTTTACCCAGCCATTAGAAAGAATATTACATCATTTGCAGACATGGAAATGGATGGAAGTAGAACCAACCATGTTAAGTGAAGCAAGGCAAACTCAGAGAGACCAATGGCACATGTTTTCTGCTACATGTTAGATCTAAGATAATGCTGGAACATGATAAATTATACAGGACTCTAGGCATTTACACCCAGTGTGGCCAGAAGGGGATACTTTTAGGGGAGGAACACAAAGACATCATTGCTAGGTGACTCTGATGATATAAAATAATATTTATCAAAATGAATTCCAGGAAATAGAAACTAGAGATTATTTTTCTGTCTTGCTTTTTTATCTCTCTTTGGGGGGAGGGTAGGAGAGAAAGAAATAGTGATACGAAGGTGAACAAATGCAGCAGCGCTACTCACTAGACATTATGTTGAAAATGAACTACACAACTTGTGAGCAGAGAAAGGAGGAATAACTGGGAGAGAGCGAGGGAAGGGTTGACATTGTCCAGAAAGAAATATACTCTTTACCCAACTTAAAAATGGTAACCCAGCTCTACATCACCTTTATAATAGCAATAAAGATTTTTATAAAATAAATTTATTTTAAAAAATAGAACTTCAGTGGGCAGTGGGATGGGAATCGAGGCTATGGAGATAGGTGTCATCTTTCAGGAAATGGAACCTCACAGGCATTCTAGCCTCTGCTAGAGATGTCAGTACACCAAGGAGAGGACCATGAGAGCAATTGGGATAATTCCCCCAGCTTGTTTCCATATAAAATTTTCCCTTCGCTGAAATCAGCTCATAGCAGAAGGCAAGGGAGCTTAGGAAATGTAGGTTTCTGCTGTGTATCCTCAGATAGAGAGCGAAGTACAGAACTGAGAACCATCAAGTTCTGGACATAACTCCTACCACGCTGATGAATTCAGGCGTGTCCCACAATGGTTGGTAGAAAAAGTCATTGACAACATGCCAGTTTTCCTCAGTGTCTAACTGCCTCAGCCCCGTCCACCTAAGCTTGATAATAATGTCAAGCACTGTGTAAGTGAGGGGACTGAAGTGGCTCCACTTGTCATGCAGAGGCTTCTCCTCTTTGCATTGCAGAACACAGCCCTGTTCTGCATGCGCTGCAAATGAGAATTTCATTTAACAGCATCCTGCCATTGAGCTTTCTAGAATACAGATGTCCTTTCAAATCTGCTATGCCTAGAAGCTAATAGTGGAAGGTAAAAATAGCTTTTGCTGTCTACATGGCTTTTCTTACTTGTATTCTAAGTAAAATCACTTAGGCAGACACACAGAGAGCTCTTACTTGCCTTTATTTTGCCCATAGGATAGGAACAGCTTCTAAGACTGCTCTGCTTCAAAGAAATAATCAAAATATCCATTGTGTGGACTGTAAAGACAGAAACACAGGAGCAGACATAGAACAAGGAAAGGAAATTCAGGCACATTTTAAACATAAATGCAAGATTTTTCCCCTAGCTATTAACAAAGTCCAAGTAGAAAAGAATGTTGAAAATTATGAAGTTCATACTTCTCAAATTTTGTTTTTTGCTGATATCAGCCAGAAAAGATGTCCAATTGCAAGTTTCTGTGTCCAAGTGGAGCATATAATCCAAACTTAGAATATGATTATTTCTGAATTAACATTAAACAATACTTGATCATTGCTTTTATTTACCTTCAAATGAAAAGGTATTAGCCAAATGAAGGAAGTATTGATTTTCATTTAAACATCTGTCCTTGAAGGATTTGGGTTTTTTTGGTTACCAAACCATTTGACAAAATGAACATCACGAAGTTGAAACATGTTGGGGATAGGAAAGGGCATGAAGGAGAGAGGAAGGGTGAGCAAATTTAGTTGTTATATTCTATGTACCTTATGTAAACATTGAGAGTTGGGATGGGACAGGACAAGATGGAGGAGAAGGGGTGACATTAATCAAGATAAATTGTACAAGGGGCCGGGAGTTTGGCCTAGTGGTAGAGTGCCTGCCTAGCTTGCATGAAGACCCAGGTTCAATTCCTTAGTACCACATACATAGAAAACAAAAGTCAGAAATGGTGCTGTGGTTCAAGTGGTAGAGCTCTAGCTTTGAGAGAGCCCAAGGACAGTGCTCAGGCCCTGAGTTCAAGCCATGGGACTGATAGAAAAGAAAGATGCAGCGTACTCATGACCTGACTTCTGGACTCGAATCTCTTTGCAAAATTACTTAATACAAATAAATGTTATTTAAAAGTCTCATTGGCAATAAGTTTAGATCAAGACTTGCAGCACTTGTTTATTTTCTTTTAGCTTTGTGTGTGTGTGTGTGTGTGTGTGTGTGTGTGCACGCACGTGCGCGTGTGTACTAGGGCTCGAACTCGGGACCTGGGTCCTATGCCTGAGCTTCTTTTTGCTTAAGGCTAGTGACTTACGATTTGAGTCATGACTCTACTTTCGGCCTTTTGGTAGTTAAGTGAAGATAAAAGTGTCCTGGACTTTCCTGCCCAGGCTGACTTGGAATTACCGTAATTAGATGTTAGTTTCCTGAGTAGCTAAGATTACAGATGTGTGCCACTGGTGCCTGACTTTCTCTTCCTTTTGAAAGAGGTTCATTATTAACTCTGAAAGAAATTTTTTAATGATAGAAAAATGTATGAATTGGGGTGGAAAGATAATTGCTAATGAATCTGTCCAGAACTAAGAAGTTTTTTTATCAGAGAATATTGACACAATCAATGCTAACATCAAAGGCAATGACTGAGGTTTTTCTTTTATTGTTATGTCTAAGTAATTATACAAAAGGTCTCAATTTAATGCATTAGTTTATGAGTACAATGCGTCTTGATCAGTCACTTCTTCAATTAATTTCCATTTTTGAACTGTTTATGTTTATATTTTCTACTTAATAATAACATATTGGTATTACCCACTGACCAGTCACAAAGCTTTCCTACATTTGTGTGTGATTGTGTGTGTGTGTGTGTGTGTGTGTGTGTGTGTGTTTTGTATTTCACAAAGAACATTAGCACCCTCTTCTGGATGACTTTTGAGGTTGTAATGAGAAAATTCCAACACTCTTTTCCTATTTCCTAGCAATGAATAGTCTGAATACTCATTAAATTTGGTCCTGATTAAATCACAGCCTCAGTAATTTAATTATACTGTATATTTCAGAAACACTGATAAGTGTTGGAATCAAAAACATTCCATTGCTAATTATTACCCACTGGGGATACGTGCTTGGTTTGTGAAAAGGGAAGAAGATACATTACATGTCTCACAGTGACTGTCCTCAATGTCTCTTAAACACACAGAGCCATGTAGGAAGGAAGGGAATGAGAGGGCAGATGACAGCAGACTTTCATATTCTGCTCTCAGCTGTCAGCGCTTGGAGGGAAACAAATGCATCTCCTCATATGCTCTTGGTAAATTAGGTTTCTTTACAAAATCAGACACTTTGAAAATTGAGATTGTCTGCAGGACCCACCCTTTCCTGGGATAGGCCTATCACACAGCTGATGTTAGGAATATGATTGCATTTGTTTGATGAATTCATTGATTTATTCTAGAAATAGTAAATACCTACTATGTGCCAAGTTCTCGCTTTAGGTACTGAAGATATAAGAATCGATTCAAGTTCCTAACTTCACAGAGATCACACCGCACTTGTAGTGATAGGAGATAGAATCTAGAAGTAAATATATAATATAGGAGGTGATCATGGACTCTATGTAGAAGGGTGTGAGAACAGAAGAGGTAAATGTGAATGCCATGGATGCATCTTAAACTCAAGGACAGATAAGCCAGTCTATTGATACTACATTAGAGGTTTTCAATCGAAGCCTTCAGGTAGCATGAGGGCTTCTCCACTTGTTTTACAATCCTTAGATGAGTTTTTAAACTTATTTCTGGTAAGAATAACAAGGGACTTGACTGCTAAGCCCAGTCCTTCTTGGAGGGTTGAATTTTGAAGCACTGGCATTGGGTGGTAAAGGCTTCTGCCTAGGGAGAATAACCATCTGCCCAAGATGTTATCTTGAAAGGTTGCTCTGTTTGCATGAGCCACATTAACACTGCTTTTCCCAAACCCCTGCCTTCTGATATTTTGAAAAGGCTGCATTATCCAGGTATAACTTCAACATTGAGTTACCACTCTCTTCTATCTATAGGAATTCTTGGAGACAGTGACAGCATAGGACGTGTAAAATGGATTGTCTGTCACATCTGAATGAGATCAAAGTCGAATCTATTGTGCTAATTAGTTATTGAAATCTTTGCATAATTACATATGCTCAAGGGACATTTACCGACTGTGTTAGTTGTCTCTAACGGCTGGTATCATGTGAACACTGGAACAATTCCATTTTAATGAGAACCAGCTCGGTTTCTGCAGTTTGGAGATACGGTGATATTGTTAATGCATAGTGATTAGCTGTCCTAGTGACTTAGTTTTTCATTGTGAGCTAGATTTGTTTCTATCCCTATGTCATATTTTGTTACCACCCATGGAATATGGACTAGAAAGTAAGTTGACTTAAACTCTATATTATTTGAATATATATAACTCATTTTTATAATATTCTATTTAACACAATCTTTGGCATTGCCCTTAAGCAACTCTGGGATAACAAGATTCAAAGGGCCAGAGTACATGTGAGGATATATTTTTTATCACTCTTGGAACTAAAGACATGTGAGTCAGTAGACAAGATGTAATATATTCAAGTGCAAAGTACATGAATGAAATATGGAGGAATGGTTACTCCTATGGAAGATAGTGCTGGGATAACTTTATTAAAGGGGAAAGTAATCCTATTCAATATTTGCAAAATATCCTGTATCCTAGGATTTTTGATGTTATTATTCTAGCATAGATTCTCAAGTCCTGTGAGCAAACATATTTATTGTAGGTGATCATAGAAACAAAATAAAGAAAAGTAGTGCAAGTAAGTACCTATAAGGAACCATAACTAGGACATAAGCACTACACTGTTAGGTCACGTTTGTGATGTCAGCTGTGTGGGGGGAAATGGAGTGAATTTCTTTATCATCTGGTATAATGTGAAGCATCTTGCTTCAGAGAATGCAGGGCACAGCACAATGCAAATTTGAATTAAATGGAGAATGATTCATTTTCGAGTTTCAAAAGCCCAGACCCTCACATAAACAGGATATTTGGAAGCTTACACAGTTAAAAAAAGAGCAACATGGCTACTTGCTCTCATAAAGATTCCCTGGTTATGAGTGCAGGGGAGTTTGAAAGTAGATGTGTAACCCCAAAGGAATCTTCTCCCACATAAAGCTGAATCTTGAGGTGAGAAATACAACAACAACAACAATAACCACAAAACACAGCTTAAAAGAGAGAGAAAAGAAAATGTGCTACCCAGACAATAACAACAAAACACAGCTTAAAAGAGAGAGAAAAGAAAATGTGCTACCCAGTTAGATTTCTTGAGAACAGCAAGACCTCTTGTTTTGTCTCTTTTCTAAGTCAGTACTAGATAAGCACAGTGGTACAATAGGAAGGATTCTGTGCTATAACTACAAAATGGCTCCAACAATAGTTTCAAGATTTTCCTCTGATTTCCTTCCTGACAGGGATACTCCATACATCTGAGAGTGACGCAAATATATTACAAAGATTCACAGGGTCTAAAGTAGAACCAAGGTGTTCATCAAAGACCTACATGATAGCAGTACGAACCTCTACACCTGCCTGCATGGAAGGAGAAACACCAAGAACAAGATGCCACGCCCCCACCTCTGCCCTCTGTTCTACATGAGCCTCACTGAATCCAGGCAAATACCATGCAGGAAGACTCTGAGTTAACAGAGATTAAGACTGGATTACTGCAAAGAATAGAATCATCAGATACAATTAGTGAAAGAAGAGTCAAGGCAAACAAATGTCTTCCCTTACTTGTTGGTGAAATGAGATAATCTAACTTCCTCTACCTTGGAATGGTATCTCTTGAAAAATGAAGAGGCAGCTGGGTGCTGGTGGCGCATGTCTGTAATCCTAGCTACTCAGAAGGCTGATATCCGAGGTTTCCAGATCAAAATCAGTCTGGGTAGCAAGGTCTGTGATACTTTTATTCCCAATTAACCACCAAAAGAGTCAGAAGTAGAGCTGGGACTCAAGTGATCAAGCTCCAGCCTTGAATATAAAAAGCTTAAGGACAGTGCCTTGGCTGTGAGTTCAAGCCCCAGGACCTGTACAAAAGAGAAAAAAATGAGGCAAGAATAAATGGCATAAGGTAAACAACCTGAAAGAGAAATCTAAATTAAGAAAGGCAAGATGAAGAACAATTTGAATAGTTGCATTGTATTAAAAGTTTTGTATGTCCTAAGTGCTCCCAGGTTATTTATGACACCATTAACTGTGATCTCCTCTGCAAAATGGAACTTTTCATTTTCCATTGCTTTATAAATATTTCTTTTAAACTACTGCTTTATAAATGTTTCTTTTAAGCTTGCATTACCTTTATAGCATATAGTAAGACATACTTTGACATGTTGTGAAATCCACTATATTGATTTAGAATTCTACTTATGTAACATTTATTTTGATAATTTCAGAATAAAGCATCTTAAACATCTTCAGGTACAGCAGAAAGCTGCCAAAGAGAATTTGTTTGCTTTTCTATTTTTTGGTTGCAAAGCATGTTAGAATTTGCCTTTAAGGAAAATGCCTATCATAGCTGTAAAAGTGGACGTGCACTTTTTTTCACTTCAAAGCTACAGAAAACTTTCCTACAAATGTGTTGACAGCCTGAGCAGGGTTGAAAGAATTGAGGTATTAAACACAGTCAGGCAGGTTTTCACTCCCAGCGTATGCTTATCTATGCAGGTAACAAACACTTGAGGGAAAAAATAAACACTAGAACTTGCACAAGCAGAAAGAAATGGCTCCCTGAAAACTCCTCCTCGAGTCATTTTAAACCACTGGAAGTATCTGGTAAATCTTGATTTGAGAGTTTATGGGACATCAGTTAAGACATCCCTTGTCCTAACCAAATAATCACCTTTTGAGGATAGATTTAAATATTAGTAGCAGCCAGAGGCCAGTTACAATTAAAAAAAATGGTTTAGAAAAGCCATATAACGAATGATTGTTGTCCTTAATGTACTATGTTGTCTCTCATCTCCTTTGCTGTCCCTTGGTTATCTCATATTGGTATAGTATCTCACTTTGTTATCTGATATATTGAATTTATTTGTATTTGGATATTTGAAATTTGATAGGGAAGGGGGGAAAACCAAGACGAGTGGGGGGTGTGGAAGGGGGAGGGAAATGGGTACCAAGACATGTGAAAGGGTATCAATGTATGTGAATTAATGCACCTTCTATCTGGCAAATATCATGTAACCCTTTTACTAATTACAATAAAAAATGGTTTAGGTAAATTTACAATAAAAAAGAAGAGAAAAAGGCAGAACTACAACTCAGAATGACCATTCTCCAAGTATGAAGAAAATAATGTCTTGCCCTCCCATCTAACAAAGTTCTTCCATGACCTAAATTACTGTAGCATCATTTGAACAACCTACATGCTTTCGTATAAGACTTGAAATCAGTATTTTAGAAACTTTGAATCATAAAAACAATTTAATGGTTGCAACCGACATTACAAAGTTGAAAAGAAAGCCAGGCATGGTTAGTGCGTACCTATAATCCCAGCAACTCAGAAGACAGAGATAGGAAGATTACAGATGTGGAAATGATGGAGAACTTCGGGCTAGCAGTAACAGTAGAAAGATTATAAGTGATATGTGCTACCCTGAGTGGCTACCATATAAAGGAAACACACAATCATCATCATTTAAAAGTTATTAGTTTAAGCTGATACATGTGACCCTTGCCCATAATTCCAGCTACTCAAGAAGCTGAGACCTGAGGATCGAGATACGAAGTCTGCCATGGTAGTTGTCGTTTATCTCAATTTAAGCAGCAAAACTCGAGAAGTCGAGGTGTGTGGCTTAAGTGGTAGAGTACCTGTCTTGTACAAGTATACAAGACCTGAAATTCAAGGCCTGGTGTCAACTCAAAGCTACAAAATTCTTTTCTATTCTTTTCTTTGTTTTAAAATTCTCATTTCTGTCCTCATCCTCGTTCTCTTTTATTTCCTTCTTATACCTCTAATATGTCAGTGAATATCAGGTTAAAATATTGGTTCATGGAAGACATTCTTTGTTGGGGAGCTTCCAGATATATGTATACTTTGTAAGATTATACTTTTTTTTGAAAACAATATTCAATAGATTTGGCAGAGATTTTCATAAAAATAATTTTATTTGCCAATACTTGCAGTCTATTAGTGATTTTGTCCTTGATCATCCCAGGAAACGGGTGGAGAAGCAGATGTTACCTCCCATCAGGAAGAATGCTATTTAGACCCAGTAGTGGTGAGATTTGTGCCCATTTTGATGAATGGAATGCTCAGAGAAGATGGAGGCAGATATCAACATATGAAAGCATGGCTCAACAGCCAAGGCCTAAGGTCACATGGGCCAAGGGCATTGAGGAAAGTACAGATGCTGGGTGCACTATAAATGGTTTAGGCTGACTTATAGCATCCGTGTTGGGTTCAGAAGCAGAAGCTCGAATCCAAGGCAAGTTTGTCTATGATGCTTCTCAGGTCTCTGGACCTTTATTTGTTTATCTGCAGTGATAAGGACATGGAATTAGGTCACAGCCTCAAAAGCCAAATGCTAACACAGTAGCCAGGCAGGAAATGTGAGAATTACCCATGAAAGAATTTGGCCAGCTCCAAATGTGTTGGGATAGAGGTGGAGTGAACTTGAATGAATAATGTGCTTTGTATGAAAAAAAAGCCACCTTCACACAGACAGCTGTGGGTGCCTGTGGGAAGGTAGACCTGGATGGTCATTTTAAAAGAGAGTAGCTGGGCTGGGAGTTTGGCCTAGTGGTTAAAGTGCTTGCCTAGCATGCATGAAGACCCAGGTTCGATTCCTCGGTACCACATACATAGAAAAAAGCCGGAAGTGGTGCTGAGGCTCAAGTGGTAGAGCTCTAGCCTTGAGAAAGTCCAAGGACAGTGCTCAGGCCCTGTGCTCAAGCCCAGGACTGGCAAAAAATAAATAAATAAATAAATAAATAAAAATAAAAGAGAGTAGCTGGAAACCTGGATTTTGGGAGATGTATCAATATTTTTAAATATTTATTTAATCATTTTGATGTATCTTTTAATCACTTGGCCCATTAATTATTCCTACCTCACCTAAATACTGTGAATATTCTTTTAGTCCTGGAATTATATGATCACATGATATATATATATATATTTATAATGTATATATATATACATTTTATATATATCATGATGTATGTATGTACATCAGAACAAAGATTAAATGAGACTATATAAGCATATGGACATTATATCTTGGATGTTATATAATATTTCATACTATATTCTCATAATTATACAAACTATATTCTCAATTAATATTGATAGAAGATATATAATACACATTATATATGATCTACTTACATATAATTGTATATAATTCTATATAGCATGTATATATTATCCTATATTCCATTTAAATGAGAGTATATAAACAAATATATATTGTAGTATGTTAAATATTCTCATATGTATATATATCTCATATCCTGTCTCTATCCTTATTTAACTTTTGTTCTGATTAGAATTGTCACCTAATAAGTCATTTTGAAGCTCAATGACTTAAAGGAACCAAAATCAATCAAGTAGTTCATGGATTCTGGACAGTAGTTAGCAGAAGAGGCTCACTTCTATTCCATGTGGTCAGTCAGGGCAGCTTGACCAAAGCTTCTGATGTCTTGCTGATGCAGCTGGAAAATTGGTATTGAATGCCATCTGGGAGTTCAGCCATAGCCAAGGGAAAGGAGCTCCAACTTTTTTCCATGCTGGTCTCTCCCTGAGCTTCTATGACTTCCCACCATATCTACAAGGCAGTGTTCCAAGAATAAGAACCCTAGGAGCTAGCAAGTAAAAGTCAGAAATAGCCAGAGTTCTGTACTGGTGAAACACTCACAGAGCCCAGATTAATTAGAAAGAGCCATTAGCCCTACTTCTTGATGGGAGAAGTGGCAAAGAGTATTTAGGGAAACCGTGCAAAACAGTCACCTCTTACAACAACCATGTGAGGTATATTTTCTAGTAATGCATACAAATCATATCACATGAGGAAACAGTCAGAGTAAATACTCAAAGTCATATAGCTCTTCCATGTCATTGAGGCCTTAGGACCAGGTCTGTCTCTAAAACTCAGGAGACAATGGCTTGCTTCTAATGGTTACTATATGAGATTCTACCTAGTTCAAGATTTATAGGATAGATTTGCTGCTTGAGGGTTAAAATTAAAACAACAGTAACTAGGAGCTCCATGAATTGAAAAGAATATAGTAGATGAGTTTATGTTATTGTGAGATTGAGTATATAAAAAAGTGAACAGCTCAGTGAGCTGTAGAAGAAATATGAAAAGATTAGCAGATAAGTGATTTATATTATACTGATACCAAAAAACTGCAACATCTGGATCCAATCTCATCAATCCTAGAAACAATAACAACTCTTTGAAATAAAACATAAAACTCTGAAACAGTAACTTAAGCAAATAAATTTATATATTTAGATTTTTCCATCACTTGAATATTCATTGTTTTTGCCCTAAAGAATACTCAGCCTTAACTATAAGCAAGCAAATAAAATGAATACCGATTTTTAGTTCCTATTTCTCCATACCAGCTTATAAGTGTGGATAAACACTGCCAGAGATACTTTTATCATAAAATATCAAATAATGACATCCAGACAGCAAAAGCAAAGGGTCTGGAAGATAATGAGAAAGTAACTGATGATCAAATCAACTCATCCATTCCTTTTTTTTTTTTTTTTTTTTTTTGGTTGGTCATGGGGTTTGAACTCTGGGCCTATGCTTTGGCTTGGGCGCTTCAGCTCAAGGCTACCAACTTGCACCTGAAGCCACAGCAACACTTCCAGTTCACTAGTGGTTAATTGTAGATAAGAGTCTCACAGACTTTAGTGCCCAGGCTGGCTTTGAACTACCTCAACTCTCAACCTCTTGAGTAGCAAAGCTTACAGGTGTGAGCCACCGCGCCTGGCTCCATTGCTTTTTTATTTATCAAAAAAGTACCATTTTCTAGTGCTTTCTACCCCCTCCCATTTTTTTCTCCAAATCACAGCTTGAACTCAGGTCCCAAGTTTTCTCACTTGTTTGGCTTGCTTGGTTGGTGTTCTACCACTTGAGTCACACCTGCAACCCAGACCTTCTTGATGGTTATTTGGGGATAGGATCTAGAAGACTTCTGATCAGGCTGGCTTTGAAACTCAGTCCTTCAGATCTTAGCCTTCTGAATTATTAGATTACAATCAGACTCACCAACAGTCAGTCCTTTGCTTTTAAATTTATCTTTCTGCCTCTGTGCTTTGGTCTTCAACCCTTGCTAATAGTATCCCACTCTGCCCTAAGAAAGCATGCTTGATTCTGTCATGGATGCACTGGGCACAGCAGAGCCATCAGAAGCCATGCTGCCATGAGTTTTCTGTTTAGGAAATCACAGAATAAACTCATCAAAGTCTTCCTGAGCAGGTTTTGGTACTTTCCTAATCTCCTTGGCATAGTTAATTATCTTACTAGAGCTTTCACAGCAGCCTAGTATTGTTATTGTGACAGGTTGTTTTGCAGGAAAGCTTATAATGGATAAGTCAAAGGCTGGATGCACTTGAGTGCCTTTATTTACTTTGTGTCTCTGTGTTTCTCTCTCTCTCCCTCTCTCCCCTTCTCTCTCCTCTTCCTTTCCCTTCATTCCACCTTCCTTTTATTACATCCTCCTTTTTTCTCTTTTGAAGTGTTTATTAGTTTAAGCTACCTTCTTCTATTCCTGGCAGGACTTAGGTAATTGTACCTTTCTTCTGGGTATTATTTGCCAAGCAGGTGTAAGAGCGCTGTGCGGTATAATTTAGTGAAACCCTAATTTTAGGTGTTGGGTTTATACTTCTCAGCATGAATGCAGGCGTCAATGCTCCCACACTGTCCTCAAGTCTGATGGTGTGAAGATAACCACTGCTGTCCCAAAAGTTCATTTCCTAAGGTCATGGAGGTGAAATCACTTAAAGATTTAGGTTAGGAGAGAAAAAATAAATAAGTTTTATAGTCCTCATTCAGAGCCGAAGCCAAAGGTATTTTATCCTATTAAATCATAAGTCCTGAAGATTGTCTGGAGACTTCCACAATGAACACATGTAGCCCAGTTTAGATTAAATAAATATATGGCTGAACCCATCTGATTTGTCCTATTTTTATGTTTTAGGTTTTTGCATATATATTTATTCCTTAAAACAAGTATAAAATTATTAAGAGCCTGAAGGATTGGCAAGTAAAACTATTTTTTTTTTGCCAGTCCTGGGCTTGAGCTCAGGGCCTGAGCACTGTCCTTGGACTTTCTCAAGGCTAGAGTTCTACCACTTGAGCCTCAGCACCACTTCCGGCTTTTTTCTATGTATGTGGTACCAAGGAAACGAACCCGGGTCTTCATGCATGCTAGGCAAGCACTTTAACCACTAGGCCAAACTCCCGGCCCCAAGTAAAACTATTTTTAAGAAAATCATGAAAATCTTGGTCAAGGCTCATGAATTTTTTTTCAAAAAAAAATCCTATAGTATTATATAATCTCAGGATGTATACATTTATCCAGAAACTCTCCCCAAAAGAATGTCTTGGATGAACCCGTAACATGAATATATATGTTGTGCCAGGTCAGGAGCTCGAACTTAGAGACTGGGCACCATTCCCAATCCTTTCTGAGCAAGGCTAGTACTCTATCATTGACTTACAGCTCCACTTTTTGGCTTTTTGGTGATTCACGGGAAGAGTTACATGGGGTTTTTCTTACAGGGCTGGTTTTGAACTGCAGTCCTCAGATTTCAGCCTCCTGAGTAGCCAGGATTATGTACATAAGATATCAACACCTAGCTGAGCCAATATTTTTACTTCCAAGAAAAATTCCCAGATTTACTGACATACTAGAGGTGTAAGGAGGAAAGAGGAGAGAGTGAGAGTGAGGTCTGATATGAGAATAAAGGAAACAGAGGAAGTAAGATAAAATTAATGACTTTGTGTTGTTCTTTTGTTGGCACTAAGGCTTGAACTCTAGTTCTTGTGCTCTTGTATAGGACTGGTGGTAATCTACCACTTGAGCCACTCCCACTTTGGGGGTTTTGCTGCTTAATTTTAGATAAGAGTCCCATGAATTTGTCTTTGTACCTTGATCCTCAGATTTTAGCCACCAGAGTAGCTGGAATTATAGGAAGGATCACATGCACCAGCTTAAAAAGTAATTTTGTAATGATTATTCTGAGTGGTGGTCACCTGATAGCCTGATAAGTGGGACTCTTATCACATATGGTTTTCCTGCCACGGTTGCTAGCCAAGATTTCTTGGCCATTTGATAGATGTCTATATTGGATCATTTGATGCCAGATATTTTATTGGGTAATTTATTTATATGGACTCATCTGTTAATTTGTACAAGGTTATGAGGAGGGGGAGCAGGAATAAGGAAACTGAATGACAAAGGTGTGATGCAATTATATGAAGGTCAAATAATTAACAACTGGACCAGCCAGATATGATAAACTCAACAAATTGGATTCTGGAAGTGGTATCAGCATCTGGGACACTGTTCTCTTTCCAGCAAAAAATAAAGATTATAGGTCAGAAGTCTTCATTCTTTGATCTCCCTGAACCACCGAGACTTCAGAGAGTATTAGGAGGAGCTCAAGGCTTTGGTACTCCAGGAGTCTGGGAAAACTTGCAAGTGCCATATTTGGCAAATGGTCAGCATTTTGGAAAACATAATTCATGGCAAAAGACAAATCATCAGAATGATGGGGATGATGAAAGCAGGAAGGAGTTTCTTTGTGTTCTAGTCTGCTCAAGCATTAACAGTCGTTGTAGGAGAATTGGCAGCCTTTTTTTTCCTTCAGTTCTCCAGAGAAATTCTGCTTATGTATCAGCAAGAAAAATATTTTTATCTAAAGCCTGTGACATCTCAGATTTGCAAGGGAAATTGTACACCATCTTTTTCTTAGAAAGTTCTGTGAGTAGAGGAAAAATCCTGACTCTGCTATTCACTCTTTATAAACCCTAGCTAAGATTTTTTAATTTCCTTGAGACTGTATTTTCTTGACTACATAGTGAGCACAGAATAATACATATCTAAGGTGTAATGAAAATAGATTAGTTCTACCTATACAGGCATTTAGCATTTGGCTCAGCATGCTCTGAACACTTGATGCATGGCAAGAGTCATGATTACAGTTGTTAGTATGATTCCCTGGGTCAATGATGAGTAGTTTCATATTAATTTTGATTTTCCAATTTATATGCATTCAAGCCTGTTCAAATTTGCATGAATCTCTTTCATATAAAATACCAAAATAGAAAAAAGTGTTATGATGCAAGTTTACATTGGCCATTCACATATGAATTTCATGCTATTTCCTTCCTATTGGAATCCCTAGCATTTAGGTATAAATAATATACTATAACATGAATGGTATGCAATCTTACTTTCTGATGGCATTCTAAACATGTTTGTGCATTTTTATTGCAACACCTATAATACAAACACAAGAAAATAATGATAATTTCATTTGATTTGAGATATAATTCTATATTTATTATAAAATTAGAAATCTGGGAAACATTTCTACTCAATCGTGTGTATCAGTGGCCCCAATGCAAATCAAACACACCAATAAACACATACACATGCAATTGGTCTTTGCTTTCACATACCTAAGGAAAGATTTGAAAAATTCAGGGTAGCAGCATGAGGATTATGAATCTATATACATAACATTTTAATAGAATTCCATTCCTTATTATTCTTTCTTTTCTTATTCATGGTATGTTGAATTTCCTAACATCTTAGTAGTGTCTTTTGTATTAAGTTGCTAAAGATAAAAGTTTAAATTAGTTCCTCCTCTTTCTCACAGAAGGCAAAAAAATGAAAGCAGGTATATTTTCCTCCTGAGAAACACGCTTTAATTTAGCTGAGTAAAGTGAATTTTACTGCAGAGTGGTAGTTCGGTTTTTGTCATTTTAATTCTACCTAATCCTCCTGGAGATAGAAATGGTTGTTTCTCTAACTTCAGTGTTTTTGTTTGCTTATTTAGCAAATGTTGAGCTTTTAAAGTTTTGGGCTTAAAAGCTTTGCTAAGGCACAAGGCTTAGAGAATCTAGAACAGTACTGGTGCATGTATAATGTGTATTCAGTCTTTCCTTACTGAATGAGTCAGCTGAAGTTTCTCCCCCTAAAGCTACTGATACTTTTCAGATAATACTTTTCTAGTGGAAGCTAGGGGCCCTGAGTCCTTACAATCAAGAAACAAGACTTCTTAGGGTAAATGAGTGGGTTGTATTGCCATGTAAAAAAAAAAAACGTTTGTAACTATAAGTCCCCAGCCTAAAACACAGGAAATTTGGAAAGTAACTAGTACATGGTAAGTATAAGCCACTAAATTGAGTCATTGATGCCTCACTAACATGACCATTGCAATCCTTTTGTTACAGTAAGGAGGAGATGATCATTTATCATTTTAGGACAAAAGAGAAGGGGTCACCCTGAGGCACAAATGATAATATTTCATAGTGTTTATATCAATTCTCTCTTCCCTTCCCAGTTCCTTTTTTAAAATTTTTTATTTTTTAATTTAAATTTAATTGTAAAGGTGATGTACAGAGGGTTACAGTGACATAAGATGAGTACTTTTCTTTTTGAACAATGTTACTTCCTCCCTCATTTCCCTCCTCCCCCCTCCCCTAAGTGATGTGACAAAGGGTGAACCTTTTCTCCTTCTTTAGGTAACTCATTGTTATATCCAAGCCTGCTTGAGAAGTTCTAACCCCAAACTCTACATAATATTTAACATTGCCAATGTGATATGGAACTCTGGGTTATTTTGGTGCTGCAGCTGTTGGAAGCGCATACATTTCGGGAATGTGAAAAGCATTTCTCTGACAATGTGCAATTGTTGTCTAAGCTATTACATTACCATTCGTCACAATTCTGGCTTTCTTCACATGGTGCCTAGAGACCTGGAGGAAGATCCTAGCATATTAGCAAGGAGGAATATCGGGTGTGAAGAGAGACCTGGGGGAATAGGCACAGTAATCACACTTCCTCTGTGCCAAGTGCTCAGCTCAAATGATATGCAAGTTGGCAACACTTTGCATAAATTGCTCTCCCAGTCTAAAGAGATGCACATGAATAAATGACCTCATGAAAGTTACTTACCATTCCTAAGCCTGCGTGTGTCATCCATGACATGGTGGCTTTCTGTGAGACTTAGATGTAGTTAGAGCAATGCCTAGAATGTAGCAGGAACCCACGTGCTATTATCCATTGTAACAATTATCTTCATTATTAAACTTATGCAGGAGTTTTATACTCTCTAGGGTAGCTGACTGTGATGCACAGAGAAAATACAAGGTCTGGAGAGTGTCTGAGAATATAAGGACAATGAGTTCATACAGGTCCATGTGGAATTTTGGTTTACCACTTTACTATGTGTGTGAAAACTTATTATCACTATCTGTGTGGTAGTAAGAAAAGACTGAAATAGAGCTATTGTCTTTACTTCTGAAATTCATTTCTTGTTCAGCTCTATGTCCATCAACTTTCACTTGTAGCTCTGTTCTATCTCATCTTTATGATGCCAGGACCCAGGCGGTCAGAGTAGCCTTTATGTAGAAATTATATGCATCTTTGTAAAAGAAAGTCAGCAACATGGCAGATCATGTGCTGATTCCCAAAACTGCTCCCAAGAAATGGGCACATCACCTCGGTAAGTCATGTGGCTACTTCTGGGTTCAAAAAGACAAGGATATGTATGAAAGGGGGGGGGAAGAGAGTCAGACAGATGCAGACAGACAGATAGACAGACAGACAGACAGACATAAGCAGGAGTGTCTACCATGTGGCTTGTTGACCTTGGTATTCTCTTATGTGCCTCTGAAGGGGTGCAAGTGTTAAAGCATTTATTAAGTACCTATTTAGTGATTATAAAGACCAGACTCTACCCTATACACACTATCTATAAAATCTCATTAAGTCCTCATAAAAGTTAGCTATACTCAACATCTTTTGACTCCACTCTGCTGATTAAAGCAAACCCAAAACAGGTCTTGAGGAGATTAAGTGACTTCACCCATAAAAGCATAAACATAAATGGTAGGGCACACACTCAGTACTGCATTTTGGTATTCCACTTACACGCCCCATAGCTGCAATATGGTTTATTTTTGTGACAAGTGTATCTAATTGTTTTCCTCTCTGTCTGCATGTAGGAAGAGCAAGAGGAACAAAACTGTTGACTGCAGATGGTACGCTTGGTTTGTTGAAGTTCCTACTTACTCTCTTATTTCTTGATTTGTCTCTAGCAAAATCCCAAGGGCAGAGTCTATCCACCCTGGAAACTCTTTCTTACCCAATTTTGGCCTGTTGCCTTCCCTTCTAATCCACAAACCATTCCTTTCTCTATTTTCTAAATATTATCTACCCCCTCCCCCACACACTCACGTGCGCATACACATATACACACACTCTAAGCCTTTTTGGCAAATCTTTGCAGTAAACAGATGGACTAGCTGTGTTGCTGGGAGACCACTGCATACATGGAGTCAAGTCCAAAAGGAAGGAAAAGGGTCTTACCAGCTGCTTAGGGTGAGGCTAAGTGCATTCTCTTTTTTTCTACTTCATCCTCCCTGTTTTTTTGGTTTTTTTTTTTTTTTTTTTCCTGACTCCTTTTTAAAATTCACTTGTAGCTTCGCTTACCTGTAGGGCCTGCATCAGGTCATTTCCCTTAAATAAACCCCCATGTCCTCATCTCTAGAATAGAAAGGTTAGGACTTACTAACCGTGGATTTTCATGACTATTTAATAAATCAACCTCTTCACGCAGTTCCGAGTCCACAGAAAGGTCGGGGCCGTTGCTTTCATATTGTTGTACGTGGCAAGGTCAGTTCAACAAAAAACAGAGGGACATCTTCCACTGAGTTCCAAGAACAGGGTGAGGCGTTTTGGAGGGGAGACAGAATTCCCAGTTCTATGCTTATTTAGGGGCTGGCGGCTTCACTTGAGGATTGGCACGTGACCAAAAGATCTCAGGGGTTTGAAAAGTCCTTCAATTTCAACTCCGTGGCTAATCCGGCCTCCACCTCCTTTCTGTTCGTAACATGGGAGGAGTCATTTGCACCTAGCCTCACCTGAGGAGGTTCATCAGCCTGCTGCCTGCCTGGTCTCTTGTTCAAGAATTGGTTTCCTCCTCTGGTGGTAGCTGCTGTTTGGGGGCTCATTTACCATGCTCCCCCGCCCACCAGGGGCAGGGGCCTCTTTTAGCATCTTTGTCCACACACCGCCTAGCAACTTCCTCTTCACCTCTACAGGCTGGAGCAGTGAGGCCCACCTGCACTCCTGCCTCTGTCTGGCCCCCTGAAAACTGTTCCATGAACGCTGTTGGGAAGGAAGGAAGGAAGGAGGGAGGGAGGGAGGGAAGGAAGGAAGTAGCCACCCATGAACAATCGATTTCTTTGGGGCGCAGGTACCGCCTGGTTGTTTTTCTTTCCGTTGAGAACAACCTGCGCTCCCCAGCCCACAGCCCCAAAGTTTCCCCGGAGCCTGGGCGCAGGGGGCGGGTGCGCGCAGCCGAACCTGGACCAATGTCTGCGTCGCCCACCTCCTCGCCCTCCCCTCGGAGAACGCAGCGGGCCAATAGCAGCCTCCCCTCGACGTCCTGGGCGCCCCCCGCCTGCCCTGTTGCCGCTCCCCTCGGCCCGCCGCTCCCCGCCCTCCGCAGGCTCCGCTTGCCGCCCGGGCGCGCGCTGGCTACCCGGAGCGCACCGCCCAGCGCAGCCGAGCATCCCTACTAGCTGCTGGCAGCCGGCGCCCCCAAAGCCCTCACCCGCCCCAGGCTGCACCCCCCCCCCCAGTTTTGCTGCTCCCTAAGAGCCCTGACAACTTCATTTTTAAAGGGAATCATTGGGCAAGAAGCTGGAGCGATGGATCCTGTGAGTCAGGCAGGGTGGCCTTGGGTAGGGAAGCTGGCCCTGGAAATTGGGGTGGGTGGATGGGGGGGAGTGTAGGGGACTCCGAAGCCCCCCTTGCTTACGCTTTTTTTTATTTCTCTCTCTCTCTTTATTATCTCTTCCTTCCAAAGCTGGCCTCCGCGGGAACCTTCCGGGCGCTGAAGGAGCCTCTCGCCTTCCTGCGAGCCCTGGAATTGGTGAGTGTTGGGGTCAACACGGAGAGGGGGCGCCCAGGTCAGCAGGCCAGGTGAGGTCAAATGGGGTCACTCTGCGCGCGTTTTTCCCCCCAGAAGCTTGATATTCGGCAACCCCTCACTTCAATCCTACCCAGCCCCTAGGTGCCATGCTGGGGGTGGCGAAGAGGAATTGAGGAGGGACTCCTCAGTAGCTGGGGTGGGGATACGTTTTGTTTTTGCAGAAGCTTGGCAGGTATCATCTCATCACACACACAGGGGTTGTTCCAAGAAAACCTGGGGCGGAAGGAGGGGGCAAGGGAATAGGAGATGCTGTTGGGGGGGTGGCAGGGGGGTTCTGGCCTCTCCTCTGTACCTTTGCAGGTGGGCAAGCAGAAGAGGAAAGACGCTGGGTTAGCTGGGTAATTGGAAAGACTTGGCCAAGCAGGGAAAGTCGATTAGCACTGGGGTAGTTCCTCCCCTGCCCAGCATGCTGGAAACACTGAGGTGCACTCCTGAGCAGGAACTTCCAGCTAGACCGAGACTAGAAAGATGGTTGTGTGCAGAATTGGTCTTTTCCCTTCTCTATTTCAATTTCACTCCTCTAGGCCTTTGCTCTCCCCCTGCCACCCCCCTCCCCAATTCCACCAGCCTCCCTCTTTGTGTGCCTGGGCTGTAGGAAGTTCCATCTCTCTTCTGTGTTGATCCTTGTTTAATAAAATGCTCCCCACCATCCTGGGAAGAGGAGTAAGGCAGAGAAGCTGTTAGTGGAGAGGTCACTAAGCCATCAGTGGTGTTGGCTGGATGTTGGTTATCAAGAGTGAAATCTCCCTTTTGCTGGGAGCTCTGAAAGACAAGGGAACCTATCTGAACAGTAAGTCCAATGCTGTCATGTAGCATTAATCACAGGCCCTAACACTGCTAGCTGGGAAGTTATGTAAGAGCCTGCTCTGTGCTCCCAGACCTTAGCTCCAAGGGCTTCTGTCTGTCTTCCAGTGCACAAGTGTGGTACGTGTTTACATGCATGATCTAGAACATAATGACAGTGGAAAACTCACATTTGGTGAACATCTTTGTAGTTAGGTCTATGAATGCCTATATGCATCGGGGCCACTTGTGGAAAGTTCAGACAACAGATTCTGACCTTGTAATTTGGTTCTAGACAATGCGGCTATATAGACATACTGTAATTTTGGTTTGGCCCTTTACTATGTGTGTGCAATCTTGTTACAACTCTATTTGGTTATTGTTTTATCTATATAGCCGAGTTAGTCAAAGTAATCAATACTCACAGTCTAGGAAACTTTGACTTAGCTTCCTCAGAATTCTTTCTCTCATTCAGCCATTCAATCAACATTTCCCAGTAATGAATGGCTTTCTTTCTTTGTGTGTGTGTGTGTGTGTGTGTGTGTGTGCCAGTATGTGCCAGTACGAGGATATTTGTCTTTTACTACAGTTTCCATGTTAGTTCTTTGCTGAAGAGCCCTATCAACTCCCCCCATTCCTCTATCCCAGATCAAATGCTTTACCCTTAGTCTTTGGACTCTCACTTCTTATTCATATACTCATTAATTAATTCATTTATTTATGAGAAGTTATCACATTTTATTATTATTTTTTTTGCCAGTCATGAGGCTTGAAGTCTGGGCCTGAGCACTGTCCTTGGACTTTTTCTCAAGGCCAGAGCTCTACCACTTGAGCCACAGAACCACTTCCATCTTTTTTCTATGTATGTGGTACTGAGGAATTGAACCTGGGCCTTTGTGCATGCTAGGCAAGCACTCTACCACTAGGCCAAACTCCCGGCCCCCACATTTTATTATTTTGTGTTATAGTTTCTACCCTTGGTGTGTGGGGGTTTCTTCATAGTGTTTGTTAATAGTATAAGTGATTTTGTAAATTTGTAATAACAAGCAATTCAAATACTTTGGTTTTTCTGTTTCTGTGGGAACTTTACAAAGCCATGATAAGTAGTAATAGTCTCCAAAGTCTTTAAGCTATAATCTTTTCAACAGCTGTGTTGTAGAACTCAGTGCATATAAGCGTGCTGGCAGATTCGGTGTTTGTGAGGGCCAACTTTCTGGTTCATCACTAGCATCTTCTTACTGTCCTCATGGGTGTGAGTGCAACTCCCTTTCTTCAACCCCTTATAAAATAGGGCACTAACTCTACTCACAAAGGCTCCCGAAAACCATTCCACATAAAATGATCACTTTGATGATTAGGTTTGACTAAATAAATGTTGTAGAGGCAGAAATATTCTAACCAGAGAAATACGTTCTAGGATAGTTAGTGCAACCTTAATCTGTAGTAGAAAGAACTGAGAACAATTAGTAACTCTATCATAGAGAAATAATTTAAAGTAAAATTCTTACATATCCTGAAATACTATACTGCCACTAAAAACAAGTTAGGCCAGCTAGGAAGGGGCTGAACTGTTACACTGAGCTACTTGAGAGGCAGAGATTGGGCAGATTGAGGTATAAAGCCAGCTTAGACAAAAAGTTAGTGAGATTTCTCCCATCTTAGCAAATAAACTGAATGGGATGGCACATCTCACAGTTTGAGAAGTATAAAGAGAAATATGAAGAGCAAGATTGCAGTCCTTGGCAAACAATGTGAGGTCCTATCTAAAGAATATGCTTGAAAAGCAACATGAGGGAGGATAGGGGTAAAGTGGCAGAGCATTTGAATTCAAGGCCCCTAACAAGTTTGTCCCTGAATTCAAATCCAGTTACTACCAAAAAGAAAGACAAAAAAAGGTAAATTTAACATGCATTGACCTAGAGGTTGCTACGTATAGTGGCATTTGAGCAAATTTAAGAAAGTGTGAGTTTTATTCTTTTGTGTAATACAATAGCTAAAAGAAGAAAACATTCATTCTCTTCATTAAGTGAATGATATGTTCAATCAACCAAATGCCCAAATGTTGTACAGAATGAATGCAGGTGATTTTTAGAAAAGAAAAGAAAAACTAATTGTGTATGTGTGTTGTGTAATTTGTCTGAGAATAGGGGAGAGTGGAGATGTACATCACTGCCTTAAAGAACAATGATTCTTTTCATCATGGTGTGATTTGTGTGCAGTAGGTTGAGTTCAAGGGGCGGGGGGGGGGAGGTTGTGCTACACAGATAGCAGTGTACGAGTTATGGATCATCTATAGTTGTGCGCATGGGTGACTCTTAAAAATAACTCATATTTTATATGAATCCCTGTGGATGGATCATATAAACTGATATTCTCTCCAAAGGCATCCCCTGCTTTTGAACTTCCAGCCTGTGGGAGGAATTGTACTTTATGTATTCTTTCCTTGGGAAGGGCTCCTGAATACAGTAGATTTAAAAGCTTAATAACATATGAGAGTCAAGCCTGGGGGAACAGCTTTAGCCAATTTCAAAGACTTCTCAGGCAAAACTTCCACATCCTTAAGTGCTACTTAAATGAGGTCAGGAGCTTTTCACTATCTTTGCAGTCCAGAAAGATACTTGGGTTGCAACATTGAGTCTGGTGGTTCATTTCATTTATTCCCTGATAATAAAATGAAATAAATCTTGAAAATGTATTGATGCTATCATTTGGAAATGCTAAAACAAATATACTCTGTAAAACTGTTCATGTAGTTTTGCCTACCGATCATTTATATTTTGCAAATAGGTCTTTGAATTTGTAATCTGTCTATCCATCCGTCTATCTATCTACCTTTATAAGACTCTGGATTTGTACATGAAGATTTATGTGAACTGGAAAATGAAGGACTCAACTAATTCAGGACCATACTGATGAGGTTGGAAGCACACGAGAAAGTCTTCCCTTCCCCTAGCTCGACCATATTTGCTTGGCTTCCAGAGTCTTCTGACACAACACTGTGGCTTCTAGATTCTGACCTTAAAGAAGCAACTTTGGAGTCCACTTAGCTCATTTTCTTAATTCTCATTCTTTGACATCCATGCATAATTTTGCTATAAATCATTTTCATTATAACTCCGGAAGTTTACATTTCCATTCTATCTTTTCCTACGGCATCTCTTTTTTTCCCAGGGAGATCAGCTAATCCAGTGTGTCTACCGCTAGAGATACAGTCCAGTTCAACTAAATGGAGGCACTAACGTGCATAAAATCTCCATTTTTGAACCTAATTTCTGAGCTGTTTTGTCCAAGCAAACAGCATATTTCTTGCTTGTATTAATTGATAGCATCTGAAATCCA
Organism: Megascapheus bottae; assembly: GCF_031878675.1. Classification (NCBI taxonomy): domain Eukaryota; kingdom Metazoa; phylum Chordata; class Mammalia; order Rodentia; family Geomyidae; genus Megascapheus; species Megascapheus bottae. Next base: position 31,384,174 of record NC_143510.1, read on the forward strand.
TATTACAGATCACAAGGTAAAGCACTTCAACATAATATAATAAATTAATAGCCACCCCTTTAAACTTTTAATGAGAAAAGTGCTAATAGCTATGTTCCTCATGCAGGTTTAAATGAAGTACTATAATCACAATGTTTTGTTTATGTTCTCACATTAGATATGATTCTACCCTTTGGCCATGAAGCTCAAACAAGAACAAACTATAGGGAACATCAAAGCTGAGATCCAGCAGTCTCATGCCAAACTATATTCCCTTAAATGTCCTTCACCCCTACTTCACCTACACGGCAGGCACTTGCTCCATCTTATGCCTAATCATCAAAGATACTTCATCTGATTCCATGATGTTTATCACACCCATTTAAGTATGGATTTAGGATCATTTCTAGAAATGTCATCGAATGTCCACATTTAGAGATAAATTGACTAGGCATCAATTGTCTTTTTTTCTGTTTGTTGAGACTTAATCAAGGTACTATAAGTTTCATTTTTAAAAATGGAACATACCTTTTCAGTTAAAATATGTAGAAAAGGACCTTGATTGTAAAATCAGTGATTTGGTCCAATGTTGGTGGTACATGCCTGCATTCCTAACTACTCAAAAGACTGAGATCTGAGATCATAGCTTGATGCCACCCTAGGCAGAAAAACCTTCAAGAAGACTCTTATTTCCAATTAACCAGAAAAAAAAGCTAGAAGTGGTGAGGTGGCTAGAATGGTAGAATGCCAACCATAAGCTACAAAACTAAGCAATCACAGAAGTCCCTCAGTTAAATCTCTAGTACTCTCACAAAATAAAAGTCAAGAGTTTAGTCTTTTTTAGGATAATTATTTTCTTCTTTGTTAAAAAGAATATATATATATATATACATGTGTGTGTGTGTGTGTGTGTGTGTGTGTGTGTGTGTGTGTGTGTGTGTGAGAGTCAGCTCCTATTTCCCCCTGCTTTAAATATAAACAAGACAGGGAGATCTAACACAAAACACTGAAAGTATGAGCAGACAGACATATGCCATTGAGGGTCTGATGTAATTTAATGCTATGTTAATGTGTATTTAATTACAAAATGTTTTGGCCTCTTAGTTATGGTGTTGAGACATGAATCAATATATGCAAAATAAAAGAACAACTCCCCAGCATGCTAGAGGATGCAACACTTTGTATATTTAAAGCAATTGATGTTTGGCTCTATAGTATTAAAAAAAAGGACAAGGACTGAATATTTATTATGGACTTGAATTTTCTTTTCATTCTTTACTAGTTTGGTTACCTTGGGTAATTTTACTGAGCTTAAGAAGCTTCGTTGTTCCTTTTTATAAGCTAGAGGCAATGGTAATTTCTATATGAGAGGGTTAGTAGAGTGAATACCTGATTTCACCCCATTCCTAGGCTATGATAAAGGGAGAATAAATGATTATAAAAGCAATAGAGATGGAGATGATAATGGCTCTAGTGAATATGAGGACAAGAAGAGCAATAGATGGAGAAATCCATTAGAGAGTAACTTAGAACATTGTGGTTAACTTCTTGCAATGTAGAGATTTGGAAAGACTCCATAGTAGAAAAATCTGTGTTCCCATTTTCTTATACTTCTTTTGAGTCCCTCCATCTCTGCACATGAGGTAGAGGGGTCTTTATGTTCCTAAATTTATTTTTTATCATAGCTGTGAATAACTTCCCAGAGACCTGCTCTTTGGTACATTCATATTTAAGAGAACATTCCAGAAAGACTGCTGTTGAGCCCTCAGGGGAAATGTCAGACACTTGGTCGTCATTATTGTTTTTGTGACATGGAATTTCCTTGTTCTTTTCCTTAGTTCATAGGCATTTGCTTTATTGTGGACAATTTAATTCTCCAGGCAGATGAAGACCCTCAGAGTCACCTATAGGCACTTACTAACTGGATTCTCCTGGCCCTTAACAGTCTCCCAAGAAGGAACAGGGAAACAACTCTAGCCTCAAGTAGAAAAAAATCAACCTCTTTTTTTCTTTTTGGGAGAACTCACATCCCTTCCTGCCCCATGTGGAAGGCTAGAAGAAGAGAAGTCATGAGTTAATAGAATGAAAATTCCTAAAATATCTTAAAGGAAATATGTACAGCACCAAGGCCCTCCTTGGAGTGTTAACCTTCCTCTGGCATGTGTTTAGATTTTCTTGTATTTGTACTTTTTTGTTGTTTACTGTATTCACTTAGCCTGTCTTTAAGAACCTGAAAATGAGAGGCAATGCATCTTGCCCAACCATCTCACAGTGTTCATACTTGTAAAAGCAATCCAAACATATAGAAATGATTAAAATTCTTCAAAAGATATTGGTCATGATGATGATGGTGATTGTGAAATGTGTTTTTTTTTGTCCAATCTAAATGACTTTGGGCAAGGACTCAAGCAGAAATGATTGTTGGCTGTTATTCTTGGTTTTGGAATACACTGCCGGAGTAACTTGAGTAACTTGTCAAGGAAAGAGCGCTATTATAAGGATACTTCATGTATAATCATAAAGGAGACCTCTCAGAGACCTAAAATGAAGGACTGAAATCAGCCAAGGTTTCTTGTCTCAGGGATCAACACAATGAACAGTAAGAGTGCTTTAGCAAGGTATGACCATTACTGTTTTTGGCCACCATGTTTCCCCTTCCCACTTCCCATATAATCTTTACATGATTCTCATCTGAAACCCTAAGAGAAGAAATGTGATTATTTCAGCTAATCATCTTTCTAATTTGGATACAACTGTCAGCCTTGGGCCACATCATCCATCAGTGATTCAGCCAGTGTTATTCAGGGGTCAAATCTTACCCTGCCACTTGTGCCCTGAATAATAACACTTATAAGATTTAAAACATTCTCTTTTAGATTATTCTTTACATTAGAGCACTGGAAAAGACAATTCTTCAAGTCATGGGCATGAGAGGCCAAAGGTTAATCTCCAGTACCGAAAGGGAATAAAATTGAACAAACACTCCTTCAACATTCGTATGTTACATATGGGTAGATCAGCTCAGCTATGGCCATTCATGTTAGATGATTCCCCTGATTGCTAATTGTTATTAATGTAGGAGAAGGCAGAGTACTCATAGAAGAGTTGATGGTTCTCTTTCTGTAGTGGATGCTTGCTTGAGAAAGAATAAAAGAGATCTTGACTGATGCGTAGAAATATTGTGTAAAGCATGGCAGGCAGCATGAGCTTGTAGAAGCATGGATTTGGAATGGGCCACCTGCTGGAATTGGGCATGTGACCTTCTTTCCAGCCCAGGATGCTGAGCAGATTGCATAAGATTCTCAGGGGTCTGTGGACATCCACTAAGAATCACCAGAGTTACACCTTTTGGTTGTTTGTAAGGAGTAAGACAAGGTTAGTAAAATCTCTGACAGTATCTGGTCCATACTTTGGCTCATTAACTGTAAATGATGAGGAGTTTGACTATGATAATTTACAAATATGATTCTGTACCCCAAATTTCTAGGTCTTGTAAGCATCCAGTTTTCTCAGTAGTATATTACTCTATTGCTTTCTGTTTCCATCATTTCTCCACTAGGAACTCTTCTCCCTCTCCTTCTTCCTTCAGCATATAAAAAGGAGGGCTGCTGCCTTCCTGCCTGCCTGTCTTTGTTCAGGACATTCTCATTTGGTATAAGAAGACAATCACTTTAATTACCTCAACATCTTCAGGTCTTTCATTTTTTTAAGAGCTGACATTGATAGAAGCGTTGACATAGATAAAAGTTCTGTATTTATAAAGCAGAATGTCATTTTCCAAGTCTGATGACATATAGGAAATATTCAAAATATGCTAGCTTTCCTTCTTTCATCCCCCCCCCAATATTTTTCCCTGCAAAAGTTTGGAAAATAGAGATTTCCCAAGTGTTTTGTTTCCCTAAATGTGTTCTTCATGTGTGCAGTATACATTATTGGCACTAAAGGTGTTAAAGAGTAGGTCTCTAACTGGAATGAATTCCAGTTCATAAACCCCAAGTCACACAGTGGTGACTGAGGAAAGATTCCCAGTCAATCTGTCAGACTTCCTGCCTCCCCATACATGTTGCATTGTGGGGCATACACATTGTTTGTGTATGAGAGCAAGTGGTGATTGGGATAATGTCCTTTGAATTATTTTTATACACACATAGCATGCTCACTAATTAAATCACAAAGCTAAGCAAAACATAGTAAATTTAAAGTATCTAGTGTTCATCTTCTGAGAGATAAATGAGCTTATTTTTGTAAATTTATGCTTTCGAGCATTTTTGTGTGGGGGTACCTTTTCTTTTACTGTAGAAATGATGTGCTAGTTTTCCAGGGCCAAATCCCATACCAACCACAGTCGTGTACCACCTAAGGATGTTTTTGTCAATGAAAGGCTGCAGTGACAGGCTATCACATGGTGGTCCCATCAATTACATCCCAAGTGGTAATGTAGCAGTCTTCACATGTGAAAGTAAACCCTGGTCATGGTCCCACAGTAACACATTTCCTTCCTTTTTCAATAACACATGTCTAAAAACACATGTCTAACTATGTATTTCTCAAAACATATTCTCCCTACCATTAAGCCCAATGTACCTGTATCATAAGCCCAGTAATTTAACCAACACAAATTGTCTCACATTTCTGGAATTAGTCTAAGTCGAGCACCGAGGTATAGGGAGTTAATTTCCTTGGCGAGTCATGAGGAAGAACCCCTTTGTATCTTTTCCTAGTATCTGGTGGCTTGCTGATAATCTTTAGTATTCCTTGGTTCATAAATAATACATTGCAAGCCAGGCACGGTGGCTCACTCCTGTAATCTTTGCTACTCAGGAGGCTGAGATCTGAGGATCGTGGTTCAAAGGCAGCCTGGGCACTAAAGTCTGTTAGACTCTTTTCTCCAGTTAACCACTAGAAAATTGGAAGTGGCATTGTGGCTCCAGGGGTAGGGGGGTAACCTTGAGGTGAAGAGCTCAGGGACAATGCCCAGGCCCAGGGGTAGGGCAGTAGCCTTGAGCTGAAGAGCTCTGGGCAGTACCCAGGCCCTGAGTTCAAGCCCCAAGACTGGAAGAAAAAGAAAAAGACAAAAAGAAAAATGCCTCTGCACAACCCAATTTCCAAATAAAGTCACATTTTGAAATACAAGTCATGACTTCAGCATATGAAACTTCCGTAAAGAATGAGTCCTTGAAATGGATTCTAAATTGTTACCTACTTTCTTCTTGCTAATATATCATGAATTATATTTCCATTCCACTAGATAAAATACCTTTCTCCATAATTTTGATTACTATACATTATTATACCATATGCCTCTTCTAGATATTATTCAATCCCGAATTTAAAGCATGTTCAAATGCATATTTTACTATTCTTACAGCCTGGAAGGAACTCATTCTTAAAGATAAATAGTTACTATGAGTCTGTTATTATCCACTTAATTTCCCAAAGAGGAATTCTGGCTTTAAAAGTTATACATTTTGGGGGGTGGTGGTATGTCAAATAATTGCAAAGTCCACTCCCTGGTGTTGTACCAGTGGAGGCATGGTTTTCATAGGTAGACTTGAAGTCATTATTGGATTTGTGCTTCTTTAATTTTGAAATGAAGATGGACATGTTTTATCAAGATGATTTAGATTCTGGTTTTGTTTTGGAAATACATTAATAAACAGGTTTTATAAAACACGATGTTGTTCACATGGAGTTTATCTTAAACTTTCCAGATCAATGTATTACTCTAAAAAAGATGTTGTTGTTGTTGTTGTTTTGAGGGGGGTGAGTTGTCTGTTCTAGAAGTGTTGGTGGTGGTAGCAAGGGCTTTGTATGAGCTAGACAAATCCTTTACTAAAGTCCTTTACTACTGAGCTACAAGCCCAACTGTGTATGAGTCTAGAATATAGAAATTTTTTGGATCTCTGCCTCAAGCCAAGAAATATATACTGTCTTTCTTTCTGAGTGATTATATAGGAATAGATGAAAAAATACTTCACAAAGGAACATAGGATCAATGGTTTCCCTCATTTGTCATAATTAGTAGAAACCTTGGACTCTCCTAGCAAAGATTTATAACAGGGCAAAACCTAGATACACGAGGCCATATAGGATAAGGCTAAATGAAAGGACATCCAGGATATAGAAACAAGAGCCGTATAATGTGTGATTGCTGTTTTTAATGTACTATGTTATTTCTCATCTCTTTTGTTGTTCCTTGGTCATCTCATATTGTTATAGTATCTTACCTTGTTATCTCATATATTGTATATATGTTTATTAGTTTATTTGAAATAGGATAGGGAAGGGGAGAAAACAAGATGGGGGGTGGGAGTAGGGGAGGAAAATGGGGACAAAAACATCAAAAGGAGTAGTAATGTTTGTGAAGTAATGTACCTCTATCTGGCAAATATAATTTAACCCTTCTATTAATTATAATAAAAATATATTTAAAAATAATACTTCAAAGTTAAGTTACCATTATCACAAATGGATATAATCTTATAATTTTACCATTCTCTTTGTATTTTTCTTCTACTGCATATAAAATTTATTTTTATCAAGTAACATCTTACTTTCAATACTCAGAAGCATGAGTCTATACTTAATACTTTTGGGTCATAGTTGAGACAGATGTATATGAATCTGGCACTTTACACAATGCTCTTGAAGAAAAGTTGAATGGCTAGAGTGTTACTATACCAGCAGAGAAATCTGAGGCATACCTAGCTTTGGATTGTGAACACCCTATCGCTTCAATAAATTGAACTCAGCATCTGCATGATGTTCAGGGCATTGTCTGTTTCTTGGATCACGTTCCTGACCACACTTGCTATTCACACATAATTAACAGATAAAATGTTAATGATGCCTTCTATCTCTGCCTTACAATTGTTATTACCGGTCACCTTGGCATCTGTGTGAATGAACATGAGTGTTATTAACATTGGTTGCATAATTATGCACTCCAGACCCTGTGCTATTTTCTACATGTTATGCCATTTAATTCTAACAACTCTATTAAAATGTATCAACCTAAACAGCAATCAGAGAGAGAGATTCTCAGAGAATAATGATAATGATTTGGGAAGAGCAGAACTCAGTGGTAGGAATGCATACACTTCAGTCAATAATGAGCCACAGCACTTCAAAGAGGGTGGGACAAGGGAAAGTTTCTAAAGGCAAAGGGAAGATGAGGATGCTAGATATTTTTAAGCAATAATTTTGGTTCCCAGTATTAACAACCAGAGAGCTGCTAGTTGAGCACTGGACTGACAACTAATGGGTGAACATTCTTGGAGAAATACTTTTGTATGTTATTAGAGTCTCTCTCCCTTCTTCCCTCCTTCCTTCCCTCCTTCCTTCCCTCCCTCCCTCCCTCCCTCCCTCCCTCCTTCCTTCCTTCCTTCCTTCCTTCCTTCCTTCCTTCCTTCCTTCCTTCCTTCCTTCTTTCCTTCCTTTTCTTCTCCTTTCTTCCTTCCCTCCTTTCTTCCTTCCCTTCCTTCCTGCCTGCCTTCCTTCCTCTTTGCCTTCCTCCCTCCCTCCTGCCCTGCCCTGCCCTTTCCTTCCTTCCCTCCCTCCCTCCTTCCCTCCCTCCCTCCTTCCCTCCCTCCCTCCCTCCCTCCCTCCCTCCCTTCCTTCCTTCCTTCCTTCCTTCCTTCCTTCCTTCCTTCCTTCCTTCCTTCCTTCCTCCCTTCCTCCCTTCCTCCCTTTCTCCTTCTTCCCTCCCTCCCTCCTTCCTTTATATTTTACAAGGTTGTGGTTCTGATAGAAATCTTTGTGATGGTCACTAACAGGCAGAGATTATGCTTTTATATAAAGTTGACCTAAGTGACTCCATTTTGATTCTGACAAACGTATGCATTACTGTCATTCTCATCCTTATGACAAGAATATGAGACTTAGAAAAACAAGCAATGGTTGACTCTGTATTGCACATTTGGTTCAAAATCTTTTGAGGTTCAGGAAGACTCCTCTATACTTAAACTAACAGCAGTAAAGACATTTTGATCCACTCCTGGAAATCCAGTTCCTGAAAAGGGGCAGTACTTGTCAGGGCAAAATCAATCAAGATAATGGTTTAACTGAACCTACTGAATATTCTTCTGAGGTGGTAAATTCTGTCATGGGCAAGCAGAACAAAATTCTTAATTCGTTTTGGCAGTTCCAATGCCAAATACTTAAAATTATTTTTTCTTCTGAATGAATAATTAATAATACAACAAATGAAAGGATAGGTTTTATTTTGAGTTGATTTTACTTTGTTGGTATGTTGCACAGTTTCCTAGGCAAATAATGAGAAATATTTAGAAAAAAATAAGCAGATTGGTTAACTCCTGATTTTTGTCTGCTAATAATAACCTGTCTACTTCCATCTAGTTGTAAAAGTGTAAAAACTCTTGGGCTTGGAAATCTAATATTCTGTTGATTTGTTTGGGGGAGACATTAGCTTCTCTCTCAGCACCATTAGCTTGCATTTGAAGAACCTGGGTAGCATTTCCAAGGCCATCTGGCTAGGACTTGGGGCCAGAATACAACCAACTCAGTCTGCCTGGGGAGGTGGGGCAGGCAGACAATGCAGGAAGAAGCAGGATTCAGGCTGCTCTAGGAGGCAGTGCTGGTGCTAATGTGACACACACTAAACATAACTTTTACCTGTAGGAACAACAGATCCCTTCTCCCCTCCTTTCCACACCCCTACCCACAGTCAGTTGTTGCTTAGTGGGCACAGCAGCTCAGTTATTTCCACTTTAATTGACAGATCAAATATAAGGATTTGGGATCTCATCTTGCAAGATGTTTGGATATTTTGTTTTGTTTTTGACTGTTGTTTGTGGTATGAAGGATCAAACCCAAGGCCTTGGGCATGCTCAGAGAAGCGCTTTATCACTGAGCTAGAGTGATCATTTAGCCTCCCAAAGGTTTTAATGGCATAAATGTTTTCCCTTTTTAAAAGATGAGGTTCTTGGGCCGGGAGTTTGGTCTAGTGGTGTAGTGCTTGCCTAGCATGCATGAAGACCCAGGTTCGATTCCTCAGTATCACATACATAGAAAAAAGCCAAAAGTGGTGCTGAGGCTTAAGTGGTAGACCTCTAGCCTTGAGAAAGACCAAGGACAGTCCTCAAGCCCTGAGCTGAAACCCAGGCAAAAAAAAAAAAAAGATAATGAAGTCCAACCTTTGCAGAATAAATGAACCATTCTGGATTGTGGATAGAGCCCATGACTCTGGCTTATTCCTGAAGCACCACAGCCTCTTGGCCCCTGAGGCATCCCTGAGGACCTGGCCCAGTTAATCTTACACAGGCTCTTCTCAGGAGTCATTTGTATACCAGAGGAATGAGAAATTCAGTGTTCAGGTGTTTACCCTAAACCTATATTTTGAGATGATGGAATTACCTAGTTCAGAAGTCTCCTTTGCCCTCAATCATATAAAATATGGAGATTTCCCATATGAGAGTAGGAGACATGAAAATATGGAGGATATGTCTTGATTTCAGACTTCTTGAAGGGCAGAAGCAGTTGCTCTTATTGGCAATACAATGTAATAAATGATATAACTCTGGGGAGTTTGTAATGTGGAGAAGAATTTCTCAGTCAACCAATGTGATCTCAAAGAATTAATTCTGTTCTTTAGTTTGGTTGTTTGTGGCTAAAGAATAAGCCAACAAATGAATCGTAATAAATATTTATTTAGAGAGTACAACACAAAATTCTGCAGTAATGTCAGTATTTATATCTTCAGGGTGGCCTAGAGTACAGGTAGCTTTAAATGTGGCTATACTAGAAATGGCTAAGGTGACTGAGGATATGAGTTTTTATATATTTAATTAGTTTAAATTTTAATAGCTATTGGGTGTTGTATTGGACAGGGAAAGAGTAAAGACTTGCCTCTGGTTTCCAAAGGGAATGTGCTAACCTTCAGCAATTAAAACGCAGACAGACAGACAGACAGGCAGACAGATGGGCAATGTGGTGGAAAATATCTGCTAAATGTGGTTCCCTTGTTTAAAACACTCACATTTTATTTTATTGTTGGGGTGATGTAAAGAGGAGTTACAGTTACATTCATCCGATAGTAGGTATATTACTTCTTGAACATTGCTACCCCTTACCATGTTTTTCTCCCACTTTCCCTACACCCACCCCTCCCAGTCATCTTATTTTCCCCTTACTTTCCCATATTCAAATACACAAATAAATATATATACAATATACCAGGTACTAAAGTCAGATACAGTAAGCAGAAAAGAAGAAAAAGGAAATAGCTTCACCTAGTTCATTAAGAACAATCACAAAGATAAACCTTTTGTAAAACACTCATTTTTATACTTGTAGTTCAGCAAATGTCACATAGTGTATTTGGCAGTAAGTTTCCAAGCCAGCATCTAGAAATTTATTGGATGTTGAATTTTGCAAACATTACCATCGATTTCATTTACATTTTTGATATATTTTGTATGCCCCATATATTCATAAATATTACATATTTACAGCATTACTTTCCAATGGGAATGTGTTCTGAAAAATGCATCAGTTAAGGTTCTCATTGTTGGGTTAACAGGTTCTTATGCTTTTGTAAGTCATTTTCTCTTTTATAAGTAGATCTGAAATTTCTAAAAGTTCTTCAGCTGTCTTTACATCAATACTGGCTGTCTCACTGCTCAGTCTCACATCATGTAAAGAATAACAAGTTTGAATCATTTAAACCGACCAGAGCTAGCATCATGCTTTCGGATTTGGGCAATGATCTCATGTACTAAAATAATGTGCTTCTGTATGTTTAGTTCAGGTCATTAGAAGTCATCTAACCCTGACTGTTCTCTGCCTTTTGTTAGTCGTGGTGCTTTTAGTGAAGTGCATCCCTTAGCAACCATAATACCTCCATCTTCATTGCTGTCATCAGATGGGACGTTGCTGGCTGGTGAGCAGTTAACCATTCAACTTCCAGCCGCACAGCCCTTGGCCACTTTTAACCCCATTTCAAGGATAATCACTCAAGGTGGGTACTTCCTGCTGACACTGGCAGTAGCTTTTGTATGTTTATGAACTATCTGGACAAGGCAACGTGAGACTAATCAAGAAACAGAAAAATGATACAAGCAAGAGACGCAATAAACATGAGCTTATTGCAAGTTGTTGCTTGCATAACATGGCATACTGCTTTACAGTAAACATTTAAAAATAAGTAAGGGTATATTCTAATATTGTGATAAAAGACTGGCTACAGTGGCTCATGCCTGGCTACCTCTCCAGGCAGAAATTTAGAGGATAGATCTCTTAAAGACCATAGCACTCTGATTTTCAAGATAGACGAAAGTGGCTGCCTCACAAGTTCCAACTGGGGTCTTATATCCAAATTTGGGATAGGAGGCAAGATGATGTAGCTTATCCTGGGGGAAGGGAAATATTTTAAGAAAGGGAAATGAATGGGGGGAAAAAAAGACAGTACTTACATGTACTTTTCTGGTACTTTTTACAGGATGATAAAATGCGAAGTCTATGGGTGGGATCCCAAGGGATTGCTAATCAGTTGTGAGTCACGTATGCACAGGAGAGTGATGGTAGTAGTTTTATAATCATGGAGAAACTCACAGTTGCGTTGTCTCTGTGGGTGGTGGTGGTCCCTTCGATGTTGGGGATACTCATCTTCAGACCATCTCCTGTGCAGCAGGGTGTGGTGCCGACACATTCTGAATGTAGTGTTGCTGAATTCATTAATCATTAGAGGTGCTTGGCATTAAAATTAGCAGCTAATGATGAGTGTCCTTGATTGCAGAAATAGGGCATGTTTTTTTTCATTTGTTGCTCGAGTTATTCGGATATGTTTTTCATAACGGTTCTAAGGTTTCATTGCCAGCTGCACAAGGACTCTTCACTGAAAAGCTGGTGAGGGTAGAATTGACAGGGAGGAGGAGAAGGCATTATGATCTACCTCTCCATGATGCTTTGAGAATTATACTTTGGCAATTGAGGTTTTGTAAATTTGTTACCCAAGGACCTCTATTCAAGTTTTGCTTATATTCTAGATTCTGAGTGCAATTTCTAGAATGCATGTGTGTTTATCTTCTATCTACTTGTCCTCTATTATCTATCATCTATCTGTCAGCTGTCTGTCATAGACCTGTCGCCCATCTGTCTGTCTGTTTACCATCTTCATTCTGAGATAGTACCAGCACTGTAATGCTGGCTCAAATCCTCTTGCTTTCCACAAAGTGGTGTCGTATTCATCAGCCTGGTGCCACCCTTCAGATGTGCTTTAAGGCTATAGGAATTGTGGTGGATACTGATTCCTGCCCAGATTCCCTTACAAGGCCACAACATAGCCTTCTCTCCCTCTTCCAGTAGTTAGAATGTTAACATTAACATTAACAGATCATAGCTTCTTCTTTCCTAGGGAACTATGTTTACTGAATGAACATCCCCTCCCCCAGGGGCTTAGCTCTGCCCTACAGTAACCCTTTGCCAATTCTGATTCTGGTAGACCAAAAGCTAGCATGTTAGTCTCAGCTTGGGGCCATTGTGGGAACAATTCACACTTCAAAGCACTTAGTGGGACAGGTGAAGCTAACCTCTATCTCCTTCCCTACTCTTTCCTGCTTGCCTAGAAAGCATGCCCCCCAAAATCAAGACCATTGGAGCTTCTGCCTCAAGGTTTCAGCTATAAAATTGGATTAAAGAGGAATATCATTGTAGTTTTGAAAATGAGATCCTATTTTTGCAAGTATATAGGCAAAGGAAAGTGAGGAGTACTGGAAATAGCTGTAGTAAATGTCCTGAAAAGATGCTTCAGTGAAAAGAAAAACTGATGCTGAAAGTACAGGTATGTATATTTCTACTTTTTAGTCATTTGACCTTAAATTACTGACTGAGCCTCAGTTGTGGGAAAAGGAGGACATTAATCTTTCTTTCACCATCTTTAACTAATCTCATGATGTGTAAGCATGACCTTTCTATTATCACTGTGATAAATGGGAAAAAATAACTCTGGATAGTCAGACAATGTTTGAGTGACTGTCAAATGTAAAGTGTTCTTCACATTGTACCTAACAGAAAGGGCTCTCAATGAATGATGTAATTTCCAGCAGCTATTTTCAACTGTTTATCACTAAAAGGACAAAGATTGGTAGCTATTGGCTAACTTAAGGCACAAATGAGGCCATAGAACAAAATCTATATAGGCTCCATAACAAGGTTGACCTGCTTTTTAAACTGGATTGCTTCTTAAGGGACGGATGGAGGCATTGTTGATAGTCTCATATTCAGTTTTATGCATGTATCGCAGTTCACTATTTTAAGAAGTCTATTTTGTACTGAAGTGTATGAGCAATTAAAATGTCCTACAATATTTCCTTCACCAACGTAAAAGATGTTCTATGCTGAAGCTGTGGTATGAATCTTCTGGAAATGTCATGTTGTAATTTATACAATTCTTCCAAGGCTATTGCAGCCTGCTTGTACTTAAATACATGTGATTTAATGAGGGGAGCCAAATTGCTTCAGAGAATTCTCTGTAGAAACTTGGCAACTACTAGCAGGTCGATGCTCATGATACTAATTTATGTCGCTTCTTGACAATTCTGGAATTTGTGAAGATTCCTGTCTTTTCCCCTTGAGCCCAGGAAGATTCAAAGGCTCATTAGTTGTCTAAGGAATTCACTCATGCCATTGAATGGTAGCTACAAGTCTGTCTGGAACATAAGGTGCATGGAGATGAACTCTTATCTATTAACTGTCTCTCTTCAATTCCATGACTTAAATTCTGCTTGCTTTAAGGTGGGCACATGGCTGTGTTCCCAGTGAGTGAATGTGTGAATAAATGAACTTTCATTGACCCTTTGTTTAATCATGTTCTACCTGTCTTTCTAGGATCATGTCACATTCCCAGATTCTTCTATTCACCTTTATTTCTATAAAAGATATTTCTTTTCTGCTTTGGGGAATTATGGTTTTCCTGTTTTGTGTGGTGAGTTAGGTTGGAATTTCCTAATATAACTGAGGCTTTCTAGCAGGAACTCATGTCAGACAGAAAGAAAAGAAAGAAGAAAAGCTAAACTTCATGCATGACAAGTAGTGTATGAAAGGCTCTATGGCTCCCCTTCACTGCCTGAGGTTATTACTATTGTATAGATCAGGTTTTGGAGATACTATTGTGTCCAGAAATAAGATTTTAGTGAATCTGATTCCAAGTTTGGTACTTTCTCTTTTCTACCCATTTCAATGGCTATCAAATGATTTTTTTAGGAAACAATGTTTAATGTGTTTTCTTGTTGAAAAGATTCAATATGGGCTAGCAGGTGGCTTAGTGGTAGAATGCTTGTCTAGCATGCATGAAGCACTGGGTTCAATTCTTCAGCACCACATAAACAGAAAAGGCCAGAAATTGCACTGTGACTCAAGTGGTAGAATTCTAGCCTTGAGCAAAAGAAGGTCAGGGATAGTGCTCAGGCCTAAATTCAAGCACCAAGACTGGCAAAAAGCAAAGAAAAGAAAAGAAAAGACTCAATATTACTCATTAGCAGAATTGAAAACATGTGAAATGTATTTTTCCTTAATGTTTGTTTCTTTAAAATAATTTTTGTTTTTATCTAAATACAGATGTAACAGATGGTAATTATAACAAAAGTAAATATATAATTTAGAATTTGCTTTATTTTTTATGCTAAGTATTGGAAACAGAGTCTTGAGACCTTTAGTCCCAAAAATTGCTCTTATAAAGCATCTAAATATTTTTTTTAAAAAGTGAATTTAATTCACCTCTTAAAAGTTACAATGCATTCACGTAGAAATATTGGAAATAGTCTATCATATAACTCCAAACTCAACAAATGGAAATAACATGATGTTGTGAGGTCTTATCACTTCTCAACATGGCTGTCATGGTCACAAAAATGTCTTGTAAGCAGAATGGTGTGGAGGTAGGAAGGGGACCTCAGCTGGTGCATCAAAAAGACGTTGATCTGTATCCTGACTTTGACATTTATTAACTGTTTATCCTGGGCTAAACCACTTCCATGTCTGTATGTCTCAGCTTCAGGGTTGTTCATGTATAAAATAAATACATTAACACCTGCTCAGATCATTCTTCAACCTTTGGAGATCAAGTAGTATGTGAGCCACAGGTATGGGTGTGGTTGGTGAACAATAGCTCAATATAAATCCTGGTGGTGTTTTGTCCTATTGGGGTAAACACACTCAGGTCTCAACTGGGCAAGATTTTTGCAGACTAAAATTGTTTCCTCATATATTAATAGTGTCTGTGATATTTAAACATGCAGATAAAAATTCTTAGGCAATAATGTACTATGTTATCTCTCATGTCTTTTGCTGTCCCTTGGTTATCTCATATTGTTACAGTATTTCACTTTGTTATCTGATATATTGGATATATTCCTATTTGGTTATTTGAAATTGGATAGGGAAGGGGGGAAAACAAGATGAGGGGTGGGGGTGGGGGGGAGGGAAATGGGGACCAAGACATGAGAAAGGGTATCAATGTATGTGAAGTAATGCATCTTCTATCTGGCGAATATATGTAACCCCTCTATTAATTACAATAAAAATATTTTTAAAAATTCGTAGGCAAAGGCAGATTTTCAGCCAACAGCCAAGAAGCGCTATTATGAAGATTCAGGAAAGCACTGGATGTAGACTTCAGTTTCTTCTGTTTATCTTTTTAAAAAATGTTACAATTATAAACAAGATATCTAGACTCTGCAACTATTTTTGATTAATATTTGCTTTAACAACTACATCATGTTTTTGAAGGTTACTGTATCTCAAAGAACAAACTGAGAGTATGATTCACCACTGAAATCCTAGCTACATAGGAGACCAAGATAAGAGGATCATAGTCCAAAGCATTAGACCTACCTAGAAAATAACCAAAGCAAAAATGGATTGGAGATGTGGCCCAAGTAGCTTGATAGATAAGTGCAAGGACCTGATTTAAATTCTCATTACCATCAATAAATAAAGGATAAAATAACAACCAAATGGATCTGTGGTAAATGTTTCCTCTAAATTTACCTTAGAGGCATCATATGAATTCTTCAGTGCGTGTTTTTGCTTTTTCATTGTTCCTTTTCTTATTCTAGGATTACTTAAAAAAAAAAAACCTGTATCCAGTGATAAAGTGATAACATTTCAGTGGCAGATTTTCTTGGAAAACATAACAGCTAGGTTTATTTTATATTGTGTATATGGCTGGTTTTGTTTTCTTGCTGGTTAACTGGAAATAAGAATTCTATGGATTTTCCTATCCAGGCTGATTTTGAACTATGATCCTCAGTTTCCTAAGTAGATAAGGTTATGGACATAAGCCACTGGTGACTAGTAGACTTTATTTATTTTTTGAAAATAGAACTATCACGTGTGTCTCACAGGCTTTCTTATGAAGAGTTATCCATTCTGGAAACTGTTATTTAACTTCATTAATTGGTTGTATTCAGTACAGTTAAATTTAATAGTAAATACATAATGCTATTGGTTAGTGGTGACACTAATCAGTAAATGTAATTTTAAGTGGATTCTGGAAACTGTTATTTAACTTCATTAATTGGTTGTATTCAGTATAGTTAAATTTAATAGTAAACATATAATGCTATTGGTTAGTGGTGACACTAATCAGTAAATGTAATTTTAAATGGTGGTTTTTATTAAATGCTTTTGGTAAAGAAAACTAGAGTAATAATTAAAAAATTTTGCATGAGTTGAGGATCACATAGATTTTCATTTTAGCTCTGGACCTGCCAAGTTATCTAAAGAGGAATGGAGAAAGTTGATGTGCTCTCTGAGCCTCAGTTTCCAGATCATGGTGCAGTTTAGAAATGTACTAGCTGCTTCCAAGAGGATCCCGTGACTGCCTGCTTTCTATATTTTGACATTCTCTCCTTTCCTATTGCACTAAAAGTTCACTGAGGCAGGGAACTGAAGCTACTATGTAGATGCTAGGTAGAAGAATAATCCTACAACCAGGCTAATGACTTTGAAAGTGTATTCTCCAGCTTTGGTTGAGCTTACTTGAGGCTGACTATAGCCTTAGCAGACAACTACACAGCTCCCCAGAACCACTCAGCTACTTTATTCCTACATTCCTGAAATTACATGAAATGGTAAATGCTTGTTATTTTAAATGGCTAATTTGGGGGACAATTTACTACAGAACTTTTAATAACTATTAAACAAGACAGAGAAAAATAATTAATTCCTTGTATTCTTTTGAAAGAATTGTAAGCTTGTTAAATATTTAAGTTAGGTGTGTGTGAGATTTAATAATCAGCTGGAGAATTTGGCTAAAACACATACCTTTATGTAGTACCACCAGAAATTTTAATTGCTTAAGTCTTAGCCAGAGCCTAGCAATCTTTATTTTTGACCTAGCATGCCAATGAAAATGTTGGGTGTAAAGCCCCAGCTCTAGGAGTCCCAACTGGACTAGACCACCTGTCTCTACTCCCTAGTTAAAGGAAGGAGCACTGGCAAAAAGTGTGGAAAGGATATTTAATCAAACAAATCCAAGGAAGGAAGATAAAGGGATACAATGACCGTGAGATTGTCTTTGGCACATTGGCATAAATTTGATACTTGAATAAGGGAAGAGTTGGGAGCAGTTCACAGACGCGAGCAAGTCCAATCAATGCTCTGCTACATTATCTCTGGATTTTCTGTAATATCTAGTTGCCAAAGGGAGTAGGCATTGTTAATCTAAGGATCAGTTTTGGCCGTTGTCACAAAATGTTTAGTCATTTAGCCTTCGTTAATCAAGTTCCAAGGTGAGTGCAAGGAAGAGAGACTCAGAGAAAAAATAACATTAAAAATGTCAAAAAGGCACATTATGATCATTACAAATGAGAGAAACCATGTAGTCTATGTTTCTTTGGGTCTAGCTTACATTGCTTGATATATATTTTTCCAAGTCTCTCCATTTCCTTATGAATGGGGAAATGTCGTTCTTTTTGATAGAAAAATAGAATTCCATTGTGTAAATATACAACATTTTCTTGTTCCAATGATCTGCTGAGAGGCATCTGGGCTGACTCTATAGCTTAGCTACGGCAAACAATGCTGCAATGAACATGGTTGTACTGGTGGCTTTAGTGTGATCTGGTTTGTGGGTAAATGCCCAGCAATAGGATTGTTTAGTCTGCTGATGAACCTCCATATTGCTTTCCAGAGAGGTTGAACACGTTTACATTCCCACCAACACTGTAGTAGTGTTCTTTTTTGTCCACATCCCCCATTATTATTAGCTTTGTTAATAATGGCCATTTGTTATTCCTAGCTTTCTTAATAATGGCCATTTTTAACTGGGGTGAAGTGGAATCTCAGTGTTGTTTTGACTTGCATTTCTTTGCATTATTTCCCTCATTTGTAATAGTTCAAAGCTGCCTATAAATCTACAAGTATACCCAATGGATAGTATAAGACAAATAATTACACTTGGGCATGATTAAACACTCTAAATGAGAACAATGAGAACAAATGAGGATATTCTTTGGAGAGGATCACAAGGGCTCAATAGCTATGTGCATGTGATCATATAAAATGAGGCTTATTGAAATGAAATCCAAGAAATAGACACAAGAGAAACAGTTTTTTTCTTATTGTACTGTTTGAGCTTCTTTTTCTTTCTTTTTCCTTTGTCTTATTCCCTTTTGTCACTATTTTTTATTTCTGTACCCTTTGTCTTTTTTCCTTTAATTTTATTGTCAAGGTGATATACAGAGGGGTTAGAGTTACATATGTAAAGTAGTGAATACATTTCTTGTGTATAAGTTTATTGATTGGGGAGACTCTTCCTTACTGCACAGGGATGTTGGATGCTCCCACCGCATTCTAGCCAGTCTTGAATGCCCTAGGATAACAGCTTATCAGAACTTTTCCAGATCTGACACCTCAGGTCCTGAGACCCAGGAAATCTGTGATGGTTGGTCTTTCTAGATCTTCCAGTTTCCATTCACCTCTTCTCTTCATGTCTACCTGCTAATACCTACCTTCCCTTCAAGGCCCTTTTTTTATGCAATTCTCTTTCATCCCCACCTGCAAACTTTTCAGATCATTCCTATTATCCTGAGAGCCTTTTGGATTTTTCAAAGTACTTTTTCTTTGACATTTGAGCAACATTTGTTCCTTTTTTATCCTTTATAAATCCCTGGAGGCAAGCACTGCTCTCTTATTCATCTCATGAATGAACGTCAGGCTTCTTCATTTGAGGTGTCGATTCAAGTTCAGGTGCAGTCCTGAAGAGCAAGCCTTAGGAAAGAGGAGAAAAAAAGCATCTTTCTTTTAAAGAGATTTCTCAATACACCCCCTTTCAGTGTGCTTGAGTTTAAAATGATCACTCCTGAAACATTAAAAAGGCTGACATAATAACTAGCCTGGCTGTACAGAGGTAAGTGACTCCTTTTCTGACGGCTGACAGTTCTCACCAGAGTCCACTGACAGATCCTTGGGGACTTTCTCAGATACCTGTCCTACCTCTGTCTATCAGATTTACTCTAGTTTAAAAATGTTATAACATTAGTTTTTAAGGACCCATTAAAATTTGCCAAGTTCATTATAATGATAAAGATCAAAGTAGCCGAGAACTGAACAGTGTGAAGTCATAATTAAGCTCTGCTATAGTCTTCAAAAGGATTACATTTTCTTCCCCCATCCCAGATTATTTCATGCAAATGAGCAGCTCAGCACTAGGGATATGGATGATTTAATCATGGGATGGATATCCACTTGGTTTTGACTTGGTTTTGTCAAATCCCGTGATCCATCTGGAGGGAGCTTTGTGTTTGTTCTTTTTTTCCCCAAAATAGCATTATTTTTATTGTGTTTGTTCTTGTAAGTAATACAATTTATACTCTCTATGGTAAAGACAAAAATAATTATCAAGCTTCTGGAGCGATGGTCATAGTTACAGTGTGTTGTATAATTTGGGGGGTTGGAATCTATGTCAAGTGAACACCTTTCCTACATTTCCTGATAGTGAGTTTTCTAAATTTTTCAGTATGTTTGAAGGTAACATAACCTTGAGCTTTGTTCAATGATTGATATTGCTTTTACGTATAAGGAAACAGAGACCCCAAAACTATATGATTTGTCTGGGTTGTACCCATGATATGAATAGGTCAGGAGTCAAACAAAGCGGTCCAACTTCCAAGTTTTTTACTTCTGTGCCTTGATCTTCACAATCTCCACTGTCTCCTAAAATAAGACGTATCTATTGAATCTCATTTCCTCTCTGAAAAAAATTACTGTGAAAGTGGCCATTGATATAGTAACTAAATTCTGAGTTTAATTCCTTTATCTATTTGTATGTCTCCCAGCTGCTGTGTCCTAATGCATTTTTTCCATTGACTCTCATCATAACTTAAGAGATAATGCATCTTCCCTTTTTGCTTATTAGCAGTGTCATTGTCCTTTCTCCATTTTCATTCTCCTCTGTCTTCCCATCAACTTATCTTTTTTCTAAAAAAATTGAAATTGAAAGGAGTCTTTAAGAAGGCATTTTTAATACAGAGAATCAGCCCCTAATTTACAAGTTCAATAAATTTTGATTCTTATATATTAAATTTTGTTAAAAGAGGTCACATGCTGAGATGAAGTGAGAAATCCTGTGTTGATGAGATTCCCAGGAGGTAGTCTATTTATCAAGCTTGCTTTAGCAGAAAAAAAAAAAAAAACACCAAAACATTGACTCTGGTCTCACTGCCTTGGGACTGAGGCTCTAACAGAAATTTGCGAGCTGATTTAAGGAAGCCAGAGTTCATGTCTTTTAATCACATTCACATTATGAAAAAATAATAAGTAAGGATTTTTTTCCCAAAGTAAAGGACTTTGAAGGGCAAATAGAACATGAAGATTATCTCCCCTAGTATTAAGAAATGTTAAAACTGAGGTTCTTAGTATGCATTAAAACCAGAATAAGGGTCTTAGTGTACATTAAATTAGAAGAAACCCTTAAGAATTAGGAGACCTGGACATTGTGGCTGTAGCTAACTCCTTATAAGACTTCATTTATTTTCCTTTTTAAAAGGTATTTTCTTTATTTTTAAAAATTTATTGTAGAGGTAATGAACAGGGAGGTTACAGTTACACAGGAAAGGTAATGAATACATTTCTTTTTAAATACAGTTACCCCTCCCTCATTTTCTCCTGCTTACTACTCCTCACTTCCCTCTCCCACAAGTTGTAAAGCTTATTTCCAACGCAGCATCTAGTTTATCCTTTTCCCTCTGTTTCTGTGATTCCCTTTCCCTTCCATGGATCACATAAGCTTATATATAAGACTGCATACAGAAAACTAAAACAGAAGGATAAAAGTAAAATAGAAAGAAAAAATGGAAATAACTACATATAGGACATTATAAGAACCTTTTGTTTCCAATTCTTGGATTTCATTTTGATATGCTTCATTATATATTGTCTTATGCACTTAGTGATTAGACATGTTCTAGTCATTACAAATGCGGGAAATCATGTAACCTACATTTCTTTGGGCCTGGCTTGGCGTTGCTTAATATAATTTTTTCCAGGTCTTTCCATTTCCTCACAAATGAGGCAATGCCACTCTTTCTGATGGAAGTATAGAATTCCATAACTTCTTAATCAGTTCATTGACTGAGGGAGATCTGGGTTGTTCTAACAATACCGAATGAAATTTGCATCAATGATCACACACTCCATCTCTAGTTCTGTTGACCTATGAGTGATTTTCGTGCTGCTATCTGGGTTTAAAAATGTGGCCAAAGACATATGGGCACTATTTTGCATCAATTAGATGGACCATACGTGAAGTTCTGTAATCTGCAGATCAAAATCTTACATTGCTCCTGTGAATAAGACTATAAATTCCCAGCCTCCTTCCAGCTGGGAATCAGGTGCTGTCTGGCCTTCTTACTTTGTCAACTGTTTCTTGCTAATTCTCTCTCTCTCTCTCTCTCTCTCTCTCTCTCTCTCTCTCTCTCTCTCTCTCTCTCTCTCTCTCTCTCTCTCTCTCTCTCTCTCTCTTGCTCTTCCTCATTCTTGCTCTCAACTCAATCTCTTTCCTCTCCTCTCCTTCATCCTTCCCGTCAGAGAAATGATTTCCTGATTTCAAACCTTGCCACATCTTCTTAACCTTTAGGATCATACATCCCCACCTTGCTTGTCCACAGAGAAATTTATTTCCTACTTCCAAAGGAAAGAAACCTCATTCCCTTTAATTTCCTGTGGCCTAGCCTATAGCATTACTTACCTATGCTCACACATCCTTTACTTCTTTATTTTGACATGAGGATGTGCTGCTGATTCTTAATCTCACTCGCCTGCCACCTAAGAGCTGGGACCCCATCTCTCCCACTGTCACTGAGCTTCCCCTAAGTGTGCCCCACTCGAGAAGCACTGACCTCTAGCTCTTTCCTGCCTGTTTTCGGACTCTTCTTATCGCCACTCTCCCCAGAGCTGGCTACCTGTGTCTTTCTCTATTTCCTTCCTTGGCAAGCTTTCCTTTGCCAGTTCCAGGGGTTGCCCCTTGGTTATACCTGGATGGATATTAAATATACCTGAAGAAAATTACCTAAATAAATCAGCCAAGGCCTCCTTGCTCCCTACACAGGAAGGATCCCAAGAGGACCCTGAAGTGTCCCTTTAAAAGGTCCTTGAAACGCAGTGCTGTCAGACTGTCTGGCAGGGAATTAGTAGTTCTTGGCTTTCAGGTTGAAATTGTGATGTTCCTCTTGGGTGTTTACAGCTAGCCTGTCACCACAGGAATCCACTGCTGTTACCAGTCCAATTAGGTCTGTTATAAAGCCAGTAAAAAGAGAGAGCCTCTTGCAAGGGCCCTACTCAGCCAGAATGTTAGACAATGTTTACCCATGGAGGAGTACACAGACATGGTCTTTTTAAACTAAAAGCATTCAAGGCTTACAAGAACATTGGATTTCCTAACTAGGCTTTCTCAGAAGTATGCTCCATGTAAAGTACAGTAGAGAGAGAAATAATTATAAACCAAGGAGGTGGACAGTCACTTCTGAGGGCCCCCCTGTATAAAGGTGCTGTGCTAAAGCACTTGGCTTTCTGGGGCTTCCTGATTTCCCCTGGGTTTTCTGAGAAATGATGTTACTTTCACTCCATAGATCGGGAAATGGGTACAGTGAGGCAGGGTTTTCTCCTGAGTGACAGTCTGAAGTGGATATGTCAGAGACTGAATCCAGATCTGTTCAATTCAACTTCTGTGTATCATTACTCTATAGAATCTGAACAAATGCCACCTATTTAAATATATTATTGGTTATTCAGAGCTTTTTACAAAGAAGATTTTAGAGTTTTAATGCTCACAGTGGTTTTGTGAGTCAGGAGAGGGCTTGTCTCTGTCTTACATGTGAAAAACTGAACTACCAAGAGATGAAGTTGGTTTTCCACAGTCAGTTGGCCATTAGATATTAAAGAAGACAGTTGTGAAGGTTTCTAAAGCTAAGCCTTTTTTCCTATATATTTTTATTGTAATTAATAGAAGGGTTACATTGTATTTACCAGATAGAAAGTGCATTACTTCACAAACATTGATGCCCTTTCTCATGTCTTGGTCCCCATGTCCCTCTCCCCAACCATGCCCCTCATCTTGTTTTCCTCCCTTCCCTATCAAATAACCAAATAAACATATACACAGTATATCAGATAATAAGGTGAAATACTGTAACAATCTGGGATAACCAAGGGACAGCAAAAGAGATGAGAGATAACATAGTACATTAAGGACAACAATCACTTATTATATGGCTTTTGATTCTATATCCTGGAGGTCCTTTCAATTAACATCATACTATATGGCCTTATGTATCTAGGATTTGTTCTATTGTATTCTGCTAGGAGAACCCAAGGTTTCTACTGTTTATGACAAATGAGGGAAGCCATTGAGCCTATGTTTCTTTGAGTCTGGCTTATTTCACTTAATATGATTTTTCCTAAGTCTTTCCATTTCCTCACAAATGGGGTGATGTCGTATAATTCCATTATGTATAAATACCACATCTTATTGATCCACTCATCAACTGAGGGTCATCTGGGTTGGTTCCATATCTTTGCTATGGTAAATAGTGCTGCAATGAACATTGTTGTGCTAGTGGATTCAGTATGTCCTTGTTTCTGGAGGATTGGGTAAATGCCAAGTAGTGGAATTGCTGGGTCTTAGGGGAGTTCAATGTTTAGTCTTTTGAGGAACTGCCATACTGCTTTCCATAGTGGTTGAACGAGTTTGCACTCCCACCAACAGTGTAGTAGTGATCCCTCCTGGCCACATCCCCTCCAGAATCTATTGTTATTAGATTTCTCGATCATGGCCATTCTAACTGGAGTGAGGTGGAATCTTAGAGTTGTTTTGATTTGAATTTCTTTTATGGCCAGAGATGTCATGTCGAGCATTTCTTCATGTGTCTGTAGGCCATTCTTATTTCTTCTTCAGAGAAGACTCTCTTTAAGTCTTTGGCCCATCCTTTAATGGGATGGTTGTTTCTTTGGAGATTAGTTTGGGAGTGATTCAATTTTTTGAGCTGTTGATATATTTTAGATATGAGGCCTTTGTCTGTTGTATGGTTAGTGAAGATCTTCTCCCACTCTGTAGGCTTTCTAGTAATTTGCTATCTATGTTCTTTGCCATACAGAAGCTCTACAGTTTAATGCAGTCCCACTTATCCAGACTTTCCCTGATTTGTTGTGTTTCTTGGTCCTTATTAGAAAGTTTCGACCTGTGCCAAGGAAACCTAGTGTATCTCCTATTCCTTCTTGTAAAGTTTTCAGTGTATCTGCTTTTATCTCCAGGTCTTTGATCAATTTGGAGTTAATCCTGGTGCAGGGTGACAAAGAAGGATCCAACTTTAGTTTTCTGAAAGCTAAGCCTTTTTACAGGCAGTCCCCTGACTTGTCAGACCTGGAGAGTCCTGTCATTGCTATGACTATGAATAGAAGCAAAAGAATTTATAGGTTCTCTATAAGGCTGAGTCATTAGAAGTAAAGATTTTATGGAAGAGACTACATAAATCAGAGATAACAGCCTCTAAGGCTGTCTCTCCCCTAGGGCCTTTCTATAGCCTAACAACCCCTTTAAGGGTTAGGGGTTTTTTGGGGGGATTATCCAGTGAGAGCTCCAACTAATATGCATGAATCCCCTAAGAGGCTTCTTTTCCAAGGTCTTGGAAAAAGTCAGAGCAGAAGGACCAGTGTAAGTACATCAAAGGGATTCAGAATATCAGGCATGTGTTTGGGAGGGGCTTTTGACAATAGTTTTTTGCTCAATGGAGAGCTATGGCAGAGTGATCAAACATCACCCCAGAGAACTTAAGCTAGTGCCAAAAGTATGGCTTAATTGTGGTCTCATTCAAGTAGTCAGTCCATTTTCCTTCTCTTTGTTTTATAACTTTGATTTCTAAACTTCTAAGAGTGTGTGTGTATATGTGCATGTGTGCATATACACATGTCAAGACAGTGGTTTGAACTCAGAACCTTGTCGTCTTATTCAGTTTTTTCTTCACAGATGGCGCTTTACCACTATAGTTTTTTTAATTGTGAAAAGTGATTTTATTGTGATATTTTTATACATGCAGATGTCATATTTTTTAATTTCTATTTTTTTCATTGTAAAAGTGATGTACAGAGGGGTTATAGTTACACACTGTCTAAGACAGAAATGTACTCATTATCTGAATTATATAACCATGAAACTTTTTTACTTCTGGGACTTTTGACAAAAGAAGTAGATACTAGAAGGAATTTAGATCCATTTTCTGAGCATCTCCTACTCTGGAGATGAAATGAAAATTAATTCTCCAACTGATCATTAAGTTAATGGGGTAAAGCATGTCTTAGTTCTTTCAGAAAAACACTCCTTTATACTCTGAAAGTCACTAAGTCCTGAGAAACTTCCTGCTGAGACATCATGGAAGATTTCCCAGAGGAAGAACCATTTGACCTGAGTTTCAAAGTGATAGGACCTGAAGAGTTACATATAAGAGAGTAAGATATATTGGGAGGGCTTAAAATAAGGAAAAAGCAAAAGCATATCATACAAATGAGAGACTATAGAGTGAACATTAATATCAGTTCAAAGCAGGACAGCAAATGCTTATTTTTCTGAGCTAATGATTCCAAGAATCATGTGTTTTTTACATGAATTTTCTCATTTAATATTCATCCTTATAAGTACGGTGTTGTTATACTATTTCCTTGAGAACAGCAATGGTCTGAGAGAGTAACATTAGCGAGTAGTAAAGTCAGTATTTAAGCCCATTTCAACTGCACAATCTTAATGTTTAACCACTTACACAATACTGACTCCAGAGGTCAGGAGTCCTGACCTCTGGCAGGAGTACTGTTGGCCAATAGTGAAAAATAATTCTGAAAAGTAATTGTAATTAGTACCATCTGATCTGCCTTCAAGGAATATTTTCAGTGTAAAGGTACTGGGCAGATTATCTTCATCTAATTTAATCCCTACAACAGTGACTGCTATTAGTTTCATAAATTGAGCAAGTAGCTAATTTAATAACAGGATATTAAGGAATTAGTGGACCCATGCAGTGACCTCAATCTGAACTCTTAGCTATCACATTTTGCTCATATTGCTGCTCAAGACTAGAACCAGGTGATTAAGTGCTTTGAGAGTGAACCTAGGAAGTTTGCTCTATCCTGTAGCCAGCAGAGAATTAGTGAATTTTGTGAACCGAGGGTGACATAGGCTTTCAGATCATTAATCTTGACTAGATTGTAAGGTAGAAAATCAGAACACAGTGACCAGTGATGAGACTACTGATGGGATCCCAGTTAAAGAGAATTTAACTCTATGGGATGTGCAATCCAGGTGAATAGCACTGAAGCCTGACAGGAACCACTGAAAGACAGAAAGGAAATGATTTGTTTGTGGGTTTTGAATTAGAAAAGCCTTCTCTTTTGGTGCTGGAAAATCTGGATCTCTTACTGGAAGGTAGGACTGCCTATAGTAGAATATTGTCATCATGAGCTAGCTGTTTAGTATGGAGAGAACCTGGAGCTGTGATTAGCAAACCCAGGGCTGCAGCTGCAGATACCCAGAATTAGCCTAGCCAGATGGTGATGGGTGCCTGGCTGTTCTCCATGGACCTCAGGAGAAAGCACAACAAATATTCAAACAAGAGGTACATGATGATTTTCTGTGAACACATTGGGAAACTTACTGAGTTTCTGACTCTAGGATTTTCCTATCTTGTTACATTAACTCAGGTTGATAATGGTGAAGAATGCTTTATGAAAAATGAGATTTTTTTGATGAGGCTAGTAGGATATAGGATATAGACTGTTAGTATAGTCTTAGTAGAACATATTTATAGCATCAAGGAACAGCTACTGTAATTACCACTTAATTCCTGGGTAACAAGAGACAAGGGTGTTAATTAGATTCTCCATGTAAGAGTAATGACCATTTGCATGTATCAGGCATCTCCCCACATATAATCTGTATGATCGGTCTGCTCATTCTCTTAAGGTATAAAAGAAACACAATTTTAATTAATTCTCTTATTAATCGAATTTGAACCCCACTTTGAATGAGTGGAAAATATGATAGTTGTTCAGGGTATAGAAAGCCATCAGAGCTGTCCTTCCGATTTCCTGCCCCTTTCTCCCAGGGAGGATGGCAAGCCCAGGTGGCCTTGCTCAGGTGTGAATTTGGTGAGAGGAAGGGTGCTTACTTCTGGACTTGAGGGAAATTCTTTTACATCAGAGTACATTAGCCCAAATGTGAATTATCTCCAGATGATGACTAGCCAGTTTAGATGGTATCCATTTGATTCTGGATTCAGGTCATCTAGGGCGGTAAGGTCTGCCAGTGTAGATGGTGTCCATTTGATTCTGGGTTCAGGTCATCTAGGGACACTTGAAGCTGACTGTGTCTCCATAACAGAACACTGGCAGGTGCAGATATCTTCTTTGCAGCCAGATTGCACTATCTGCTTGAGACTCAGTGGAAGTCATAGGTGCCTCATTCCAACCACACTGCAATGCTTTGGGAAAACTGAGAGCTTTATGCAATTCGTTTCATCTCTGCACCCCTACATGTCCAAGATAGAACCAGCATCTAAAATATGTCATTCTTGTTCATTAGTCTATTTTTGAGGAATCCCAGCCCAGGGGAAAGGTTCTTATGTACCTCTACTAGAATAGGGGTGAAGTGGGAAGAATAAAAGAAGAAATCAGTTAATAACTCTGCTCTTTTGCCTCTTCCCCCTCACCTTCCTCTTCTCCCCTCTCCTCTTTCTCCTTCTCTCTCTTCCTTCTCCTCTCCCTTTCATCTACACACACAAAATCACATTTTATTTTCAGAACATCTCTTGGTGTAGGTAATTTTACTTTGTTTATTTGTTTGTTTGTTTTGCCAGTGCAGGGCTTGAACTTGGGGCCTGGGCACTGTCCATGGATGATTTTTGCTCAAAGCTAGCACTTTGCCACTTAAACCACAGCACCACTTCTAGCTTTTTCTGTGTAAGTGGTACCAGGGAATCAAACCCAGGGCTTCATTCATACTAGACGAGCACTCTACCACTAGACCATGCTCCTATCCCCAGGATTTTTACTTTATTAATGAGGTTTAGCAAAGCTAAGGGACATGCAAAAGGTCTACTGAGGCCAACAGTGTATGCGTTCTGGTCACATCTGTGTGACTGCAGAGTGAGAACTCTTCTCCTCCCCCCATATATATATATATATATATATATATATATATATATATATATATATTTATATTCAGGACTATTCATGAATTAAATATCTTCCCCAAAGTCTACTTTATTCTTCTATTAATGTATGTCAGTGACAAGAATTAAGCCATGTTTACATATGCAGGACTCCCTCCTAACAAAGAGATTCTTCAATGACCATCACCATTCCTACAGGGTTAAAGGGAACTCCACAGGGCTCGTGGTTGGATTTATGCTTTGTTGATTCCTAATCCCTTTGTGGCTATATTGTCTGGAAGACTGGAGGCCTAGCTTCTGGTCCTGGGTCTTCTACCTTCTCACTGTCATGACTAGAAGCCAAGATTCTGTCCATCACCTGTTGGTTCCTCTCTTTGTTAAAGAATTCTGTCTTGCGGCTGGGAGTTTGGCCTAGTGGTAGAGTGTTTGCGTAGCATGCATGAAGACCCGGGTTTGATTCCTCAGAACCACATACATAGAAAAAAGCTAGAAGTGGTGCTGAGGCTTAAGTGGTAGAGCTCTAGCCTTGAGAAAGTCCAAGGACAGTGCTCAGGCCCTGAATTCAAGCCCAGGACTGGCAAAAAAAA
This sequence comes from Megascapheus bottae, assembly GCF_031878675.1. Lineage (NCBI taxonomy): Eukaryota > Metazoa > Chordata > Mammalia > Rodentia > Geomyidae > Megascapheus > Megascapheus bottae. Next base: position 31,413,410 of record NC_143510.1, read on the forward strand.
AAAAAAAGAATTCTGACTTGTTAACTAGCTTTGATCAGTTCATAAGACAGTGTAGCTTGTAAAAATCAGACTCAGTAACTCATGGAAGTAATTGAATGGCTGTGTTTGTATCCTTTCTAATGGAGATTATATCAAGCCAGTTTTAGAGGTATAATCTAGAAATATATTGAGTTCCAATGCCCATCAGCTCAATTTACTGAGCCTAATTTTTCTAAAACCAGTAGTAATATTTTTCTACCTATTATAAAATTTAGAAATTCCTTATAGAAAGAAATTGAACCACCAGTGTTTTATTTTTACGTTTACTTTCTAGTGACTAGATATATTGTATTACTAGTTATATTAAATTTATTTGTTCAAATTGTGAAGAGAAATACTGTTCTAAAATATAATGAAATTGAAGATGATTATTTATAAATAGGAGAAAGTGTCTATCAAAATGACTAAAAAGAAAAGCATAATATTAATAGATGACAAGGTTATAAAACAAGTAGAACTTTCCTATAGCCCTATGGGGTTGGGGAGTGGAATTGATGTAATTTTGTAGGACCTAATAATGTAAGAATATATATGTATCTGTGTAGTGTATAGGTATATGTGTATGGACTATATATTATATAATGTATAATTGTTTATGTATGTGTATATATTCATGTCTGTATGTGTGTCATAGTATTATGCCCAAGTAACACTCCCTAAAAACATAAGCAAGTATATTCAGAGTAGACTATTTATGGAAGCACACATGTCCATTAGTTATATAATACATTATGGAACATTTATTCAATGGACCATTTATAGTAATCAGGATGAACAAACTATGAGTTCCCACAACATAGATGCTAAGAAAAATAAACCAGATATAAAGGAGGATACATTATGTCATTTAAATTATCAAAATCCATAAAGAAAGCTAATCTGTGCATGGTTTTGGAACAGAGGTGAATAGCTAGCTTTGTTTTCTGTTTTCACCTGAAAGAGAACAGAGGCCTTGGATATTCTAATGCTGCTCTGCTCCCTGATTTAGGACCTAGTAGTTACAATATAGTGTGTTCTCTGTGGGAAGTCACTGTATGGTACACATGTTTTAATACCGACACATTCATTCACTTTAAGAAAGGCAATATGGGGGGAAAAGACTAGGAGAGGTACAGATAGGAAAACAGGACCAACTAAATATCGTCAGCAAATTAATTGGTCATGGATTGCAAAAATGTTATTCCAATGAAGAGTACCACATAAGCTCAACCTTAAAATAGATGTTGGTAGCCTCATCATTGTGCTTATCATTACTTTTAAGACATTCTACCAATGATAATATCATTCAAGGTGCTCAATAGTAAGCCGTTTAAAAGTGAAACACATCAGATAGGTTCTGGTAGAATTCTAGGTCCTCATGAGGCTGAGATTTGAGGATTGTAATTTGAAGCTGAGCCAGGTAGGAAAGTTCGTAACAATCTTAACTCTTGATTACAAAAAAGGCTGAAACGGAGCTATGGCTCAAGTGGTAGAAAAAAAGTTCAGGAATAGTGCCCAGGCTGTGAGTTTGAGCCCCAGGACTAGCACCAACAAAACATAACAACAAAGACAAAAACCAGTGCTATTTTAGTACAGGAGTTCTTTCTCATTTTGCCTTTGTCTGGATTCTGGAAGCTCAGCGCTTTGTGTCCCTCTGTGTGGCTCTCTAGCATATTTTATTCAGGCTGCACATTTCCCCACAATTAAGTGACCAGTTTAGCATGACAGGACTGAGTCACCCACTCCATAACAAATACAACTGGTCTATATTTAAAGAAAAGATTCATAATGTACCAGTGTGACCCAGAAGTTTAATCACTGGGTTGGGTTCCAGACCCCAGTTACCCCTTAACATGCCTCTGCTCTCTGTTTTTGACTCACCATTGTGTGTTTTTATTTTCGTGGACAAGGAAATGAACATAAAAACCAAATTACTGGTGACTAAGAATAGTAGCCAGCCGTGCTGGGAAGAACAGGATGCTTCAGGACTTAGCAGCCAAACTGGAGAGGCCAGACTCTGGAGGCAGGCAAGCAAGCCTGGACTTGGAGAGCAGATTCTAAGCCTCAGCTCTGAGACCCTGGAAGCTAATGCCTGCATCCAATGTGGTTTGACAAATCTGCCAGATTTGTTAGTGGCTTCTGCTTAAATGTTAACTATCAAATAGTTGAGGAATTACAGGGGCTTCATTTTCTTTTTCCCTTGCATTTTATTTATTATAATATCCAAGATAAGGCAGGATTATTTTTTCTCACTGTTCCTGCCACATTGGGCAAAGATGATATGCTATAGTTACCATACACTGGCTTTGCTCTTTAAATGAATTCTTACATCAAAGGCAACCTGCAGGCCATCTCAGGGATTCCAGTTGTGTAAAGAGAAGCAGTCCTCAAGTCCAAGTAATAATTATCATCAAGCCTATATGGGACTTGGGCTTGAGCATAAGCCAATGCAAATATTTGTATTTGAGGAGTTTGAGAGTATTTCTTTACAGGATTGGGTTGCTTTGTAACAATGTTCCGAATATATACATACATATATATGTGTGCATATATACATACATTCAGATACTCTCCTGTTCGCTTTAGGAAGAAATTGTAGCTAAGAACTAGGAAGTAAACGATTGTGTTAAACCTCAGATTTCTACGAGTAGATAAAAAATTACCTTCTCATGCGACCCCAGTGGTTCTTATCTGTAATCCTTGCTACTCAGGGGCCCGAGCGTTGTGGGGCACCATTCAAAGCCAGCCTGGGTGGGAGAGTTCATAAGACTCTTCATCTATAGTTAACCACTAAAAAGCTGAAATTGGAGCTTTGGCTGAATAGATCAAATGACAGCCTGGAGCAAAAAAAGCTCAGGGACAGTGCACAGCCACCAAATATAAGCCCCATACCAGTACACACACACACACACACACACACACACACACACACACACACACACACACACACACACAAATTTTTCTTCTGATCTTTTTATGTGCCATTCTGTGTCAAAAAATCTCCAGGTTTGGACAAGGCATAGCCAGTGTACCTATCTGATTTACATTTTAGTGGATTTTATGGGAAAGATGTGACAATAAACAAAATAGGTGGCCTAAGAACTGTAAAATTCCACTTGGCTTGCAATAGCTCCCCCTTTCCTTGGGTAATACTCCTTTCAGGATCTGGAGCCTGACAGGAAGCAGGAATTTTCTCACTGGGGAAGACTTTGCAAAGCCTCATCGCAAAGCCACATATGAGGTGTGGTTCCCTGGCTTAGCTTTCTCCTCTTCATCTTCTGCATCGCTGGCTCATCCCACCATCTCCCACCTTAATCAGTGTCTGTCACACTGACATGTCATTTCTCCAAGGATCAAGACACAGCTGTCCTTTCTATGCTGTAATGTAGCCTATTCATGACTTTGCTAGCATTCTTGGAGGGAGGAAAGCAAAGGAGAAATAATACTTTGGGAAATAATACATTCACTGGGCCCAAGATATTCCCAGGCTGCTTTTCTTTTTTTCATATTTTTTATTGTAATAGAAGGGTTACATGATATTTGCCAGATAGGAGGTGCATTAATTCACATACATTGATATTTGCTTTTCTTTTAACTACAGCCCTGAGATACAGTTTTCAACATCCCTGTGTCTATTTTTTTTAACTGATGTATGCTAAGTTGTACACAGTAATGGGTTTTATTATGACACTTCCACATTTACATGTGTGTGTATAGATCATAGATAGGATTCTATTAATATTCCTGTTTCATAAATGAGAGATGGAGGCCTATTGTCATTTAGTAACTTACTCCAAATCACAGCACTACCAGGCACCAAGATTCTGCATCGGTATGGCTAATTCTGAGGTGTTTTATTGCCATTACTTTTATTATTTTATTCCTGTTATATCATCATCTTTAAGTGGTTGCTATTCAACAAATCAGTTTATAAATACAATCTTGATCAATGTCACCCCTTTCTTCATTCTCCCCCATCAAAGGTGTTTCCTTGATTCATAGAGTTTACCGATGTTAACATGGATGACACTTGGGACCATTCACCCTTTTGTTTGGATGTTGGTGACATCCCTGACTTCTACACACAGATGGTGGTAGTATCTTGCATGAATCCCCATCCCTATCAACTACAGTTCTGATGATCAAAATCATCTCCAAATATTGTCTGTTGGGGTTTTTAGTCCTTGGTCCCTCCCGACCCGCAGGAGGGATAGAGAGAACATGCCCCGACCAGGACGAGCTGAGAAAGGAGAGGGCCGACTAACCGCCCGCACCTAGCCTTCCCTTGCCAGAGGACAATCAGATGCGTCAGGGAGACCTGTCAAGGCAGGAACTCGTTTATTGAGGAAGTCCATTCAGCTAACATAGGATGCAGGAGTCTGTCAACACAAAGGTGGGCAGGGCAGAGGAGGTCCATGTGTTTACTCTCACTATAGGTCTCAGCAGAGAGTGATAAAGCAATAACACATTCGTACCCAGTGGTAATCAAGTCTCAACAGAAAGTGATTCACAATACCTACGATATAGCTCAAAGTTAGGCATGGTGTTAATACATGACAGCTCATTTCTTTGTGTGGTTATCTTACTCAGTGATGCAGATTCATAGGCCTGCACTTGGCTCCCAACATTGTCTGAGGTTCCTGCTGGACAAACTCAAACATGACTGCCCATCAGTTAGAAATGAGCCATATACCTGATAAAGCATTCAAAGGTAAGCTTAAATACCTCAAAACCAGGGATGAATTAAATTTGTAACTAATTGTTTAATTTTTTCAAACAAATTTTGCTTTAATAATTCGTATTTAGTGTAGGAACATCTTTTTTTTACAATGGATAATAAAAAGTTTAATTTATAAGTTGCAACTGATTCCCCCAAGTTTTACACCAAAGTTTTACATACCAAGAGAACCTTCTTCCCCAAACTACCTATTATTGAATCTTCTTTTCTGATTTTGTAAGACCTGGATATGTACCACAAATAACACATTTTGTGTGGGGGGGGGGGAGGGAGGAATGTACCACACCACAGATGATTTATGGCAAGATAAAAGCCTCAGGTTGGACTAGCAAGACTGGCTGAGTTGTTAAAATAAATAGATGCAAGGCCCAGAGTGTGGCTTAATGGTAGAGTGCTCTCCTAGCATGCCTTGGGTCCCATTCCCGGGTACTATATATATACAGAAAAAGCCAGAAGTTGCACTGTGGCTCAAGTGGCAGAGTGCTAGCCTTGAGAAAAAAGTGTCTGAGGACAGTTTGCAGGCCCTGAATTCATGCCCCAGGACTGGCATGCATGCATGCATGCATAAATAAATAAATAAATGCCTCTGAGAACTAAATAAAAAATAATTGGTGTAGTATATATCATGCAGACTTTTCTGTGGTATATCGCTACTGCTGCTGCTGCTGCTGCTGCTGCTGCTGCTGCTGCTGCTGCTGCTGCTGCTGCTGCTTCTGCTACCATGAGCAGGAACATCTTTTATTCCTGTTCTCATTTGAGAAAACACGGTCTAAAAAGCTGTTGTATTTTAGCCATGCTTTTTCTAAATAAGACAGAGACTGTTGTCTAAAGTACTAGAGATATTAGTGACCTCTGGTGGTGCACTGAGCAATGGCTCTCAGTGCTGTTTCCATCTACTTACTTATCATCTAGTTTTGGCTTGCAGCTGTTTTAGTGAGAAGGACAGGAGTGTATAATTGGAAATGATATTAGCTCTGGAAGTGAAGCTTGTGACTACATTTGTTCCTAACATGTCACCCTTTCAAGCTCCTCACTTACCCCTCCTGACTTACCCTTTCTTATATTATTTTAGGTTATATAGTTAAATTAACTTTTGCCTTTTTACAAAACAGTTTATGTGCATAATGCATGTTGATCTGAGTCATCACTTCAACATCTTCACCCCTTCCCTTATATTTCTTCCCTACAATCTACCCCTTCCCTTCTAGTTATCCATTCTGTGGTATATACAATCAATTTTTGCTTGCAATTTCCTTCCTCCCCCTTCATTCTTCTACCTCCTCCCCTTGGTCTCCGCCTCCCCTCTTGCAAGTACCTATGTCCTGGTACTTAATTTGTTGGGCTTCGACTTAGTCTTTTTAAAGAATTATACTATTTGCACTCTCCATAGAGTCTCATTACACTTCAGTTAATTCATTTGTAATTTCTTGCTTACCACTCAGTGTGTTTAACTTGTAGATTTATAGGGACATTCTAGCTACTACACATGAAGGAAATCATGCAACCTGTGTTTCTCTGGGTCTGGCTTACTTTGCTGAATATAATGCTTGCCTATGGTAGTTCAAGACCTGCGATCCACTCAAATTTTTGATAGCCACATTTAGCCATATATAGAAACAACCTAAATAACTGCTCAAACTTAATTATATTATGAGCTAATATGCAGAGGCAAAAAATGATGACATAGAAAACTACTTGGAAACTATTTATATTATTATTGTTAAAAATAAGATCTGATTATGAAAGATTATAAAATCTCCCACAAGTCACAATTCTGAGTCCTGTGAACACACAGCTTGGAGTGGTAGTGGGAGAAGGGGAGATGATATATAATAGTGCCTCAATACACACTAACACCACACACACAGCAGACAGATATAACACACAAAAAACACAGGCATACACAAAGACTAAATGCATTAACCAAAATCTTAATTGTGCTCACCTCTTGGTGTATAGTTTTATAATCTTAAAAATAAGTAAACTAAGCATGTTGGCAAATGCATATAATCTCAGCTACTCAGGAAGAAATCAGGGAGATTGGTAGTTCAAGACCAGCTCTGGAAAAGGTAGTAGTAAAAATATGTTGCCCTCCTCCCTACCTACAAAGGAAATAAAATCAGAAGGGCTAAGGGACTGGCTCTAGTAGCAGAGCATTGTGTAGAGGACAGGAGGCCTTGAGTTCAATCCCTAATACCACAAAATAATATAAAAATAATACAATAGAATAAAAATGTTACATATAAAAATCTAGTTCTAGGCATTCCAACAGAGAGAAACTGTATAATAACACATCAACATTTCATTGTAAAACCATGAGTCTAGAGAGTGATTTATCTCAAATGGATTAAGACTTAAATGTAAAATGTGAAACTATAATAAACTTCTAGACATCCACACAGAAAATTTAGGTGATTATGGGTTTGGTAATGATTTTGTAGATAAAACACTTATAGCATAATCCATGAAAACAAATTGAAAAGTGGGAATGGATTAAAGTAAAAACCGTGACTTTCACCAAAGGCACTGTTACAGGAAATCAAAAACAGACCACAGATTGGGAGAAAATATTTGTCCTTATACCTGAGATATAAAAAGAATACGACAGAAGCATAATAACCCCAAATTAAAGACTATAAAAACACTTGGCCAAGAAAGGTAAACAGAAGGTAAATGAGTGTATGATGCTCAATATCCCATGTCTTTCGAGAAAATTTGAAACAAGGATGAAACTATGTATCTGCTAGAATTGCTAAAATGTAAAACATTGACAATACCAAATGCTGGTGAGAATCAGTCATGGCCTGGGGCATGCAAACTGCTACAACCAGTTTGGAAGAGAGTCTCACAGTTTTTGAACAAAGCCAACCCAAGACTCCATAGGATCCAGCAGTTACAAGCCTAGATATTTATCCAAGTGAGTTGTCTACATGAAAACCTATTTGCCAATGTTTAGAGCAAGTGTATGAATAATTGATCCAAATTAGAATCAACTAAAATACCATTCAGTGGTTGAATAAATGAACTAACTGGGGTCCAATCATATAATGAAATATAATATATTGACAGCAACAAAAAATGAGCTGTCATTTATTTTTAATTCATTTAAAAATTAAGCTATCATATTCCTGATATATTAAAATGTATTATGACTTGGAGACACTTTATATCATATTGTGAGGAGAAAGAAGCAGTCTGAAAAGACTGCAAAATGTATAATTTCAAATATCTGACATTCTAGGAAAAGCGAACTAGAGAAACAGTAAAAAAAAAAAAGATATCAGGGGTTAGCAGAGATGGAGGGTGGGATAAATAGGTGGACTATGGGGTTTTTAGGATGCATGAAACTATTCATGATATTATAATAGACACATGACATTAGATTTTTAAAAATCTTTATGACTCTAAACACAGAGTGTGGATCTGAATGTAAACTAAGGACTTAGTCGATGATGATATATTAACATTGGTTACCAGTTGTGGCAAACACCACACTAAGGCAAGCTGTTGAGTGGGCAGAGGAAGTTCAGGTGAGGAGACATACGGTAATCCGTGCTTTCTAGTCTGTTCAGCTGGTCAGAGATAATAGACCAGAGTATAGAGACATCTAGCATGGAAAGGTGCTTGGGTATGAGTATAAGGGAAATGCCATACTTTTATGTCTTGGATTTATCTTTTTGAGAGATCACTGTGCTGCTTAGTAGAGAATGGATTTCAGGTCCAGAATCGGGAAGGATGGGAGTTTGGATGGAGCCAGAGAACTAGAGTATCACAATTCAAAGCCTGCCCAGGAAGAATAGTCCATCTCCAATTAATTAGTGGGATAACAGACTAGAGGCATGGCTTAAGAAATGTAACACTAGCCACAAACAAGCCAGCTGAGTGAGAGACTGAGATTTGAGTTCAAGTCCCAGGGTCAGCACACACCCATAAAAAATGTCAGCTTGGTTGGATGCTGGTGACTCATGCCTGTAATCCTAGCAACCCAGGAGGCTGAGATCTGAGGATTGTGGTTTGAAGCCCGCTGGGGCAGCAGTGTCCATGAGACTCTTATCTCCAGTTAACCACTAGAATACCAGAAGTGGTGCTGTGACTTAAAGTGCTAGGGGTAGCCTAGAGAAGAAAAGCTCAGAGACAGCATCCAGGCCCTGAGTTCAAGCCCCAAACCAAAAAATAAAAATAAAAAGGTCAGGTCATGCTCCTTTCCCTGCCGGAACTTACAATACAGGGCCAAACTTCTGCGAGCACAAAGAATACTGTCCACTTTTGTTGAGCTCCTAGAACAGTGACTCCTTGTATAGATCATATAAATCTGAAAAGTAGAACTAAAATCCAGGCCACCAAAACCCATCCCAGCTCTACTTGAACTTTTCCTCTGCAGCATAAATTACCCTAGAATCCCTGTATGACTTGCTACTTAGCTCCAGAATGTTCTTTCGAAAGCCTGGGCCATTTGTTTTTAAATGTTTAGGCCATGCTTGTGAGTATAAAGAGAGACAACCAGGATACAGTGTAATGTGCTACAGATGTCTTCAGGGGGGCTCATGCTACTGGCAACAATCCAGCCCAGAAAAGCTGGGCCTTCTGCTCCTATTCACTGTGCCCCTGCCAGAAACAGCTCACTCCCGCTGTAATTGTAATTGGTGAGAGTGGTGGAAGCGCAGCTGAGGGCCTCAGTGAAGCCTGGCAGATGTGCGTTCTTAGGCCAGAGCCAGCCTCGCCTCCCTCCTGCACTCTGCAGAGGCCACTCCCTGGCAACTGAGCCTGAAACGTCCATAAACGGAAAGAATGCTTTTTCATATTGCCTCCCTTGGCTTGAAAATTTCTGACATTTTTGTAAAAGGTAATAACCAGACCTCTTGTATCCAATAGAATATTCCCTAGTCACGATCTTCTTATGGGTGGCTTTCTGAGCATGGCATTTTAAAGATTGCTTATCATCATTCATTGTAGTTGACAAGTCAGACATGAACATTAAAATAGAATGCTTTGTAAATCTCTCCCTCTCCAATGCTGGATGTTGGTGGCTCATGCCTGTAATCCTAGTTACTCAGGAGGCTGAGATTTGAGGATTGTGGATCCAAGCCAACTGGGCAGAAAAGACCAGGTGAGACTCTTACCTCCAATTAGCCACTCAACACCTGGAAGTGGATGTGGGGTGCAGTGGCTCATGCCTGTAATCCTAGCTAGGAGGCTCAGATCTGAGGACTGTGATTCAAAGCCATCTGGGGGCACTAAAGTTGGTGAAACTCTTAGCTCCAATTAACCAGCAGGAAACTGGAAGTGAGGTTGTGGCCCAAGGGGTAGGGTGGTAACCTTGAGCTGAAGAGTTCAGGGACAACGCCCAGGCCTGAGCTCCAGGACAAAAAAAAAAAAAAGAACTGGAAGTGGACCTGGGGTTTAAAGTGTTAGAGCACTAGCCTTGGAGCAAAAAAGCTCAGGGCCAGTATCCACATCAAGCCCCAACATCAACAACAACAATAACAAATAATAATAATAATAGTTTCTCCCTCTCCAAGATCTGTGTGTGTGTGTGTGTGTGTGTGTGTGTGTGTGTGTGTTATATGTGTTTTGAGGTGAAAGGGAGCCAGAAACAAACCATCCCAAAGGGAGAAGGGCAATAGTCTCAGGTCAAATGGTTGCAGGGAGCAGGTAAGTAAAATGAATGCTTGAAGCAGGCTGGCTGTCAGAGCATCAGCATTGTGCTCAAAAGAAATGGCATTTGCCAGCAGCATTGAAAGCACAAGGCCAGGTGTGCCCACCTGTAGAGAAAAGGCATACTGGAGTGCCTTGTCCTCCTGCAGAGCAGGTTAAACAGCCATGGGTGCACCAAGACACCCAAGGTCACCCCTTGTTTTACCAGTGGGGAATTTTACCCTAGTTGGGTTCCATTCCAGACTTGGCAATCCCTGTATGTCTGCTCCAGACAAGACATGCTTCTGTTTGCATTTTTTTTCCTCTGCATAATCCTACTTGTTTCTTAGACTGTCCTGAAGGGCACAACTGGCTACCATCTTTATTGGTCTTTCAGGAAAATAAAAATACTATCTCGCAGGCCAGAACTCTGAGGGAACCGTCCCCCCAGCTTTTGGTGTACTAACCTTTCACACATTTATTTGCTGTGGGTCTTGCTCTTTTCATCTGCTTACTTCATCTGGTTTCAGGGGAAACAGGACACTTGACACTTTGTGCCTAATGGGTCTGACAGGTTGAGTTCAAGCTGCAATACTGCATGTTCCCAGTAGAGGGCATAGATGCTTTTCAGATCAAGTGCTGGCTCTGTGGGAGGCATCTTTTTAGCTTGTTTCCATTTCCTCTCATGTTTCCAACAAGCCAGAAAATGTGGGTCCTTTGCTGTTTTAAGGAAACTCAAGCCAGTTTCCCTTTACAGTTGCAACAGCATCTCTTTTCTGGCAAGAAAAAGCAAATTTGGGAATAGTGGGGTGTTAGTCTAGAGTAATAGTAGTTAAGAGATTCCTGTAGATAAATGTGGCATTTATGTTTTCTGAGAAGTATCATATTATAGGACCTCAGTTTGAAGGCTGTCTGTACAGAGAAGTCTGCAGGATTTAACCCAAATTAGCCAGCAAAATGCTAGCCTGGAGGTATGGCTCAAGTGGTAGATCTACAGTCACCAGCAAGAACTCCAAATAAGAGCACAAGGTCCAGTGAGTTCATTTACACACACACACACACACACACACACACACACACACACACACACACACACACACACACACTGCAAACAAATAAGCTTGCTTTTATTATTAAGGTTCTTACAGTCTAGTGAAACTACATAATCTAAATAATAGAACAGAAATTATTCTAGAATCATTCATTAATGAGGACCTAACATCGCTTTGTTAAGTGGCAGCAGAGAATCAGGGAGGGCTTCTAGGTAGAGGTGTCTTTCATGCTAAAACCCAAATGATCAGAGATTTTTTTTCAGCCTGTAACCACAAGAGCCAATACAATGATTCAATTTTTTGAAATTAGTGTATTCCAGCTTTAACTTCTAAGGTTTTACTATAATTCCTCTTACTAGACAAATAGTAAGAGACTAAAATCTTAAAGAAACCAAAAGCCATTTCCAGAATGATTCCAAGGAAAGAGCCTGCCAACACTAATAGAAGTCACCAAATAATTCTTTCAGTATGGAGACTGATTAGTAGTAAGTATGACACAAGAATTTTTATGATACTCTACAATATACCTTTTTTAGATCTCATTACTACTAGCATCTTTGGGCACTTAATTACTTAGTTCTCCATAACTATTACTGCTGTCTCATGATGAAACCGTGTGTGTTTGTATACATGTGTGCTAGTACTGGGGCTTGAACTCAGGGCCCGGGTGCTGTACCTGAGCTTTCCCTACTTAAGGCCAGTGCCCTACCACTTTAACCACCCAATTCTGGCTTTTTGGTGATAATCAGAGATTAGTCTGTCATAGACTTTCCTGCCTGGCTGGTTTGACCAGTGACCATTAGATCTCAGCCTCCTGAGTAGGTAGGATTAAAGATATAGCACCATTGTCATGTGGTGAACTTTTTTAAAGTTTTACTTTGCACAACACCTACATGTGTTTTGGTAGTAAATATCAGCTCGTTAGTGTTTAGATGTTTAAGCATTTTGGAAGATTTCAGAGATAATATTTCATCATACCTGACTGTGCTTCACCATATATCCATTTCTCATTTGAGTGTCAAAGCAAGTTTCCAAGACAGTTTCTAAGACTTTCTCAAGGTCTACAACTCATTGGTTGCCGAACAATGAAAGGAACTCAATTCTTGTGACACCTGATTTGGAGACAGAGGAAATACATTCACGATTCAGTGCTTGGACTATGTGGATTTTAGATGTTGTGTGAGACTCTGTGATTTTAGGCAACTCAGTGTTCATAAGCCTCATTTTCCTCAACTGTAGACAAAGACCCATACCTAATTCATGGAGCTACTACAGGGACTAAATAAGATGGGCTGCTCTAAATGTCTATGGACATTTATTCAGCTATGCACTTATGTATTATTTGAACCCCACTCAGTGTCTGGTCCCGTCTAAATTGAGACCCCTGAGCAGGACAGTCTTTAGCCAGTATCAGTGAACATGAATGTGTTATAAGGCTCCAGAATCTCTCTGAGATTCGTTTATTTATTATTTTTATACCATTAACATGGACTCCCTGGCTTTCCCAGTTGTGGAAATTGTGCATGACAAAGGAGTATGGAGCATAAAAAGAATTTTTGTCACCAGTACTTAATTGTTTCTTGTCCAAAGATGCACATCCTCTAATGTAGAAAGGTGAGAGAACGTTCACAGAGCATCGACAGGGGAAGTGAGCATTGCAGAGGTGGTGGTGGGTTTACCACACCGAGCTCTGCCAGTCCCTTCCCCTACAATGTCTGTCAAAGAATAAACTCCTGAGTCTACAATTGTGAAACTCACCATGGCTGAAATTATGGAACTCTGAGAAGACAAGGTGTCAGGGTGGAAGTGGCTTCTACTGCCTTGTTCTGGGTGTGTGTAAGGCATTAAGAAAGTATTGGATTTGTTTGTTGCCATTCACCAAAGCAGTTTACAAATAAGCTGTGTCATGCTCAATGACACCCCTTCCAACATCCTCACCCAACCCTCCCAACCCACCCCAGCCCTTATCTGAGATTAGGTATTTAAGTTTTTAGATATCTTTAGGTTAGGTATTTAATTGTTTGTAATCTAACAAAGCAGTTACTGTGTGCAGTAGAGACAATGAATGTATAACTGGGTTGTGGATTCAAATCAGCACCCATTCAGGTGGTCTCAGTCCCTGGACCTGACCACTCACAGCTACCAGTAGCTTCTATTAAGACTTCTAGTGGTGAGTCTACAAGGGAGAATCTAATGGCAAGCATTAGAGTCACCTGCTCTGCTATTAAAGATTGATTCTGTAGGCGTGAATGAGCCCTGGGGTGCTCTGTGACCCTTATTCATCTCATAAATGAAATTAGATTGGAGTATAAACAAACATACCGAATGGTTAAATAACAACCTGAAGTACCTGAAGAAGCTGAAACAAGGACTGTGCTTAATGGAATGACATTAAAACAAAACAAAACAAAACAACAACAAAAATCCATGGGCATAGGTGAAAGCAATTACTTCAGAGAATCTGAAAACAACCCGAGCCAGTAGACCAAGGGGAAGTATTTGTTTCAGGTTCATAATACCAGAAAATCATTAGAGGCTAGCTGCCTGCAGAAGTAAAAACCTTCCAGCAGAGGGCTGTGCCTGCCCATGCAGTGAATATGAGCCCAGGACTGGAGATCCTTCTGGAAGAGTTTGCCAAATGACATTATGGCTTTGAAAGTTGTCTTCAACAACCAAAACAGCCTAGAAAAATGTAAGTTCCCATCTGAATCCATCTGCAAAGACATCTAAATCCAGGGCTGTGTCCAGAGTTCACCAGGGGGCCTTCCCACTTGGATGTGGTAAAGGGAGGGGAACAGGAGTCCAGCTCCCCTCTGCTGAGGAAAGTTTCCATTCCAGCTGCTTTGCTGGGATCTATTTTATATTCAGATGTCCACGTTGAGATTCATATAAGAGATTTCATATTAATTTTGCTTTCATTAATACTAGACATGGAGTAATGAAACTGAAGAGTTACTGATAAGTGTGTAGGCCTTACAATTTGCTGCTAAAAATATCATCAGCATGTATCTCCTCAGAAATTGAAAATGAAATACATATACAGAGCTTTTTATTATTTTTATTAACAAGAGTAATGACATTAGAGCAAAAGGGCTGTGTTTATTCAAAGATATGCATGTCTGTGCATACACATGTATGTATATACATACATATTTATAGCAAAGTATATAAATCTCAGTGTGTGTGTGTGTGTGTGTGTGTGTGTGTGTGTGTGTGTAATTGAACACACAGAAACATTCCTGGATTACATTTTCTCTCTGACTGAAAAACAATTCTGAAGGTATTAACCCCTATCACCATGCAAGATGATGGGTCTATTAATAGGGACATAGTTTCATATTGTGAATGTTTTCATATCAACAAGGTGAGTAAATCTCACATGGGAAGCCCTCAACACTGTATTTACTGGTTTATTTTATTGCCACAATAGCTCTTTGTTCATTTAAATAATAGTGAACATTGTGCAGTTTATAAATATTTGCATGTTGTAATTATATCAATGAAACATTTGGAAGATTGAAGTGTGCTGAATCCATTTATTTTCTACAAAAGAGCCAGAATCTTAATTAGCCTTACTTCTGGTACTCATTAACCCATATGTGATATCTGATTATGTATTGAGTTTAAGTAGGAACTGTCTTGTTTTTTAAGAATTTCTATAGAAAACGAATAGGTTTCTTCTCTTATATAAAATGTTATAATAGGTTTCTTCTCTTATATAAAATGATATAAACCTATATGGGTTTAATTTTTTCCCAAGATGTTATTTTTTTCAGGGGAGTAGGTAAGAGGAATATTTATGATTTTTCATAAATTTACATGATCTTTCACAATGTAATTATAAGGATAAGAGTGAGTACTAGGTTTTACTGTGTTTTTGAAATGAATAAGACCATGCCATGTATTTCATGAACCAAAGAAGAAAAACCACTCTGAGAATTCTCTAAATCATAACTCCAAGGAAAGGGCACACATCTTTTTTTTTGGACAATAGTATTATTGGTAATTCATTCAGTTCCATTCACTGAGCAAGAGTTTTCTATGTACAATTTGCTCTTGGTAAAAAATCAAGGCAAATAAAAGGTACTTCCTTTCTACTGGCAGCTGGTAAGTATTGCTGAGGAAATAGGAAATGGACTCATTTGTGCATTCTTACTTTTATAACCTTTATGAGCTACAACATGTGCGGAAGTGTCAGAGCACTGCGTACAATCGACTCAGTTCCTGAGATCATTGTGCTTTGTATGGCTTTTAGCATTCCCTTCCAATTAAAAAATAAAAAGCATCTAAACCATAGAGAACTTAAGAAATATGACCTAAACTGATACAGTCAGTACCTGGAACAGAGATGAAATGAGCTAGGAATGCTAGCCGTAATCACAACATCTGCTTCATAAAGTACCTCAGAGCCACTAGCTAGCACATCAGACAGCACAGTGGGCATAGCAGGGGTAAACATGTGCTCCTGTCCTTCATCAAAACCCTGGGAGCAGCTTGTCAACTTGAATCCTAGTATTGCAGAGAAGGAATAGGGTTCAGAGAAGGTCAGTGACTCTCATGGGGACAAATAGCATCAGAATTCAAATGTATACTTCCAGCCTCCCTCCGCTCTGCAATTTGATTTTTATTTTTCAGAAGACCAAGACACGTACTGAGCAATGGCTGCCCAAATAACAGGAGATAATGGTTGTTTAAAGGCTAATTTTGCACTGATGTTCTGAGTGGTGAGTGTGGACTAGACACACAGATCAGCTTGGAAATTATCACATTAATCCCAGGATGATAAAAATTGATGAAACCAGCAATGAGGAATCTGGACAGGAAGCCATGAGTCTGAGTGATGGATTTATTGAGCTTAGTGGCAGGTTATAGAAAGACGTCAAAGAGGGATTTTGCCTGAATGAGAAGCAATTTCAAGGCTCCGGACTGTGGCAGTGCTTAAACATAGTCTATTTTCCAGTGGGACCTTGATGAATACCTGCATAACATATTAGAGCAATGGCCTGAGCCAAGGCCAGACTTCCAGGCTGAGTGCTCTGCAGTGACATGGAGAAATAGCATGGGAAATGTTAGTTTGAGGGTAAAAAGAAATGTGATTTGAATGTGTTAAGTTGTCAGTCCATTTTCTGTCACTGTGGCAAAATACCCAAGGAAACCATCATTAAGGGACTATAGATTTGGTGGGCAGTTCACGATTGCTTGGCACAATCACATGGAACCTGAGAGAAAGAAACAACATCATGGTGGAGAGACCACTATGGAGCAAAGCTGCTTACATAGTGGCAGCCAGAGAGCATAGAAAGAGAAGATGAGAAAGAGGGTAAGAGGGAAAGGATGGAAGGATTGAAGGTCAATTTGAATGTAAGAGAGTTAATTCATGATATGATACAGTCTTTCAAATCCACTTGTAGAAATGATGGTTGAATTTGTTTAAAGTGCTTTTAAAAAAATGATCCCAGGACTTGAATTCTCAGCACTCCAGTGCTATCCCTGAGCTTTCTTGCTCAAGGCTAGTACTCTTCCACATGAGATATTAGTGCTGCTTCTGGCTTTTTGGTGGCTAATTAGAGGTAAACATCTCATGGACTTTTCTGCTCCTGCTACCTTCCATCCAGGATCTTCAGATCTCAGCCCTTAAAGGACTTTCATAAAAAGGTGAAGTAGGTACACAAAGACCCACCAGGTGGGGAGCCCAGACCTCAGAGATAGAAATTAAAATTAGAAAAGGGATAGCAGGAAGTTCTGTGGAGCACAACTCATGGTCGCAAAGAAAGAGACTTAATTGCAAGTGGCAGCAGCAGAAACAATACCTGCACACTGGTTCCATAGTCTAGGAAAAAAATTAAACTTAGGTGGCTTCAAATCATGACCTTCTAGATCTTTGTTTCCTGAGTAGCTGGGATTACAGAATTTCCTGTCTTACCTATGGAATCCAAAGACTCAGATACCTGAGGCTCCATGCTTTTCTTATTCCATGAGCATTTTCTGAAGAGAATCCTGCATAAGACATTTGAGTTAGCTTGTTTGAGGGTAAGCCATCTAATACAGAGAGTTTATTTTTTAGAAGCTCTTTTAAAAACTGTTTGAGTGGCTCTGTCCTTGTGGATTTTTCCATATTCTTTACAGTTTCTACAAGGCCTAATGATTAGCATGTAACTACAGTTGAAGGAGAGGTGTAAATTAGCAATAAATGTGTAGATGACCTCATGAAATGAGTGTCAACCCCCCTTGGCCCTCTGAAAGTGTTTTGCTCTATGGCCCCAAACCAAGCCCAAGATGGGAACAATGATATTTTAGAAAATACTTGGCAAGATTTCATTTAGAAAATCAGCCCCTTGAGAGCATTCTGAAAGGATTGAATCTGCCTCTGACTGAGGTTTCTTTAATCCTTTGATTGTCCTTTATGTGATTTTAAAAATAATCTCTATCCATATCTATATTGACAAACTGTCTAGGGTACCAACAAAGAAACTATTGGATATTTTCTTTTAATAGAACTTTAAAATCTAGCTTCTGTAGAGGTCTGAAGGATGGAATTTGTGCTCATCCTCAGAATTATTCTGGAGTTGAGCTGAGTCAATTATGCACTGTGGTGCTTTACAAGAACAAACACGGTGTGGTGGTCTTGATTTTGGGCATAGCTGGAAATTTCCTAGGTTGTGGCAGAAATACTCACAGCACTTGGTGTGTTACAAAATTGAACATAAGGATTTTGAGATTATTCAGGCCTACTGAGGAGAATAAGGAAGAATTTTAAATTATCTGTCCTCAGGTTGAATTTTGAATAAGAATGTTGCCAAGAAAAAGTAGAATATTAAACGACTCTTACATAAATATTGTACATTCAGAAGCTGGGAAAATATTCGGTGACTCTCCTCCACACACTGTCAAAGTAGACTTTAAATAACCCCATTCGTGTACATGATAAAAGTGCTTTTAGACCAAGTGTTCAAGAGATTTGTGTTTTCCAGTGATATTTGTGTGTGTGTGTGTGTGTGTGTGTGTGTGTGTCTATGGGTGTGAGTATGCATGTGCATGGACACTCCAGCAAGTACTCACTATCCTGGACCTTGAACTTATGGCCTGGTCAGTATCTCTGAGCTTTCTTGGTCAAAGCTAGCACTCTACCACTTGAGTCATAGCTCTTCTTCCAGCTTTTGGGGGGTTAGTATTTTGGAGGTGAGGATTTCCTGCACAAGCTGGTTTTGAACCATGATTCTCAGATCTTAGCCTCCTGAGCAGCTAGGATTACAGGCATATGTCACCAGTCCCCTGCTTTACATTTGTGTGATTTTGCTAATTGTGTGGAAGAATTTCATCAGTATTGCTAAGACCTTGGATTTGCAATTAAACATTTTCTCTACAGGCTCCCTGAAATGGTAATTAATATCAGTACTGTGATTTCAATTCATCTGACTTAAAAATAGATTTAATGTGTCTAAAATTCTTGCCTCACAGTGTCTCTCTCTTTCTCTCTACAATTGAACCATGTCTTTATTCTATTTTTTTATAGTTACTTTTTTCAGGCATTTTTTAGTGTTGATATAAAGGTGATTACAGTTACATACATCAGATAAAGAGTACACTTCTTTTTGAACTATGTCATTCCTTCCCTGGCTTCCAGTTTTCTCTCCTGTTCCCATGTACAGGTTATATAGTTTATTTTCTCCATAGTATCTAGTACCATTGCTGCATCTGTTCACTTTTTGGTCTCACCAGTTCTGTGTCCCCCTCATTTTACCCTCCCAAAAGCAAATAAATGAAAAAAGGAAAAGACAACAAGAACAGCAACAAAGAAAAAAGAAATCTCTTGTTGACATTTCCTGGAATTCATTTTGATAAATATTCTTTTATATGATCAGATGTACAGAGCTAGTTCACCTATGTGATCCTCTCCTAAGAATATGGTCCTTTTGCCTAATTTGTATAATTTATCATGTCCCAGTGTATTTTTTTACCATCCAGTATATTTCCTTGTAGATTTTTAGACACATTTTAACTACCACAAATGAGGGAAATCATATAATCTATGATTCCGTGGGTTTGGCTTGCTTTGCCTGATTTTCTCAAGTCTTTCAATTTCCTTATGAAATATCATTCTTGCTGAGGGATGAGTAGAATTCCATTGTGTATATATACTGCATTTTCTTGATCCATTTGTTCACTGAGAGACATCTGCGCTGATTCCATATCTTGACTATGGAAAATAATTCTGCAATGACCATGGTTGTACCTAGTAGCTTTAGTGAGGCCTTGGATTGCAAAGTCTTTCTTTTAAAATGCAAACTTGGGTATGTAATGGCCCACCAGACTTGGCTTCATGAGAATATAATTATCTGGCAACTATTATGTCCATAAAGGACTTATTTTTTTAAATCTTTTATCTCGCATTTGCTAGTTTTGCCTTTTCAATGCATATTCTCCACACAACTGCCAGAGTAAGTTCTGTGATTTTGATGCTATAATGAGTTCCACTTACACTTGGGATAAATTACAATCTTTATTTTGTTATTATTTATTATTTTATGCATATTATATAGAACACATAACAATACAATATACATCATAATATAATGATGTTATTTTTATTTATATTATATGTATTATTTGTCATTTATTTATTATTTATTCTATTTCTGTTTCTGTAAAGGAGAAAAATCTCTCCTTCTTAGAGTTTTTATACTTACTGAACTTTTAGCCCTGTTCCTCTAGATCTTGTGATTAAGATTTGATTCTCATTCAAGCTTTAGCTTTAGCTCCAACTTATCAGAAGTGATTTTTCTGGACTATGTTATCTAAAATAGCCATAATACAATTTATTCTCTATCCTATCACAGGCTGTTTGAGTCATGGCCTTAGCTATTATCTAGATTTTTTTGCTTTATTTTTATTATTGACTTTTTCCACCCCCTAAAATGTAAACTTTAAAAGGACCATGACTATTTTATTCACTAGCATATTTCTTTTCTTTTTTTTCTTTTTTTCTCTTTTTGTTGATCCTGGAGCTTGAACTCTGAGCCTGGGCACTGTCTCTGAGCTCTTTAGCTCAAGGCTACTGTCCTACCCCTAGAGCCACAGTACCACTTCCGGCTTTCTAGTGGTTAATTAGAGATAAGAGTCTCTTAGTGCCCAGACTAGCTTTGAACCTCAGTCCTCAGATCTGAGCCTCCTGTGTAGCTAGGGTTACAGGCTTGAATCACCACGCCCGGCTCACTACCATATTTCTAAATTATAGAAACAGCACCTAGCATGTAGTAAATGTGCAAGTGAAGAAATGTTGTTAGCAGTAGTCTTGTTGTAATATTTTTCACCATCATGCCTTAGACTAATTTCTTTCCTTAATAATCTCTCTCCAATTTCCCATTTTATGCAGCGTAATCAATTTAGCCATGTCTATACCGAGTTTATAGTTTCATTTTTAAGTATTTTTTGTGAAATTTTTAAAAAAGAAGTAAAATATAACTCTAAAAATCATCTGGGTATAAGAGTGAATAGATTCTGAAACGTAACAGTTAACTAGATTAAACATTTATTTAACAAAGAAAGCCTTTATAAGAAATAAATGCTCAACGTACTAAAAAGCATCAGAAAAAAGATTTTGTCTTGTTACCAGTTTCTCAGCCAGTGCTTTTCTGATCTCCAGAGGTCTTGGAGAAACAGAATTTACAATTCCAAGTTTAAAAGGCAAGTCACTCCTGTGTTAGAAGTCCCTTTAGGGTAAGAAAAGAAGTCTTATTTTATGGGCGTAATTATCAGGTTTAAGTAAAACTGACAGCATGGAAAGGTACAATAAAATAGCTTCAGGACAATAGCAGATTTCAGTAAGGTATTACAAACCTATCATCTTCAATGGAACTTGGAGCTAAAGTCTTTTGTTTTAGTGTACTATACAATAAAAGGTGAAAAATATTTTTGGAAAGAATCAACCAGCACAGGAGAGGTAAACCAAGTGAGATACATTTTAGACATTTAAAAAGACTCACGTCACAAAGGCACAGTGAGTGTTCTAGAAAGTTGGAACCTATGTTATTAAATTTAAAAAAACTAATTACATGGTTTTATACTTTACAGAACAATGGAGCGTCATTATTCACAATGTTCTATGTTTCACGATTTTCCCTTTACTGCCAAGACAAATCTCTAATAAAACAACAGTAATGGAAATTAGAAGAATATAAAAAATCTTAATGTATAGAACATATGGGCCCCAGGTAGTTTTAATTCACCAGGGCATTCCACATTAAACAATTCAGCCTCACCAAGAAATGGTAATTGTTCAGAAATAAAGAATATAAAGTTCAAATTATGATTTGTTACAATTAGTCCATGAATCTATATCACATTTATTGTAAGAACATTAATAACAAACATTTTTCAAAGAAAGCTGGTGGAAATGGAGGAGTACTTTAATAAAGAATAGTACCATGTGCATTTTTCACATATAAATCATAGCTGTTTGGTATATTGGTATTATAATTGAGGGAATGCTTACTAAGACTGTTTTACAATGTGGCTTAGGTAGGTCTAAGCCATAGCATGGAGCATCATTAAATTGGATAATGGAAAAGGTATTCACTTTCAAGTTCTTCCTCCTTAAAACTTCCAAGCGAATATAAAGGTTGAGAAGAAAATGATAAACTACCATATAGCAAGCATCCAATTTAGATTAGAAATGAAGCTCATTTTATCTATGGAGCAGGACCAATTACTCTTAATTACTCCAGTACCATTTGTAGAAAAGGTTATCCTTTCTTTGTGAAATTTCTTTGTAACTGAAAAAAAATCAGATGGACCTATTTGTTTAACTTTATTTCTGGTTTCTCTGCTAGTTTCTTTTTATCTTTGTGTCAATAACATATAGGCTTAGTAATGATAAATATGTCTTGAAATCAGGTAAACTGATTTTACACACACACACACACACACACACACATATACATACACACACACTTCCTCCTCCTATTCTCTCTCTTCCTCCTCCCCTTCCTCTCCCTAGTCTTTCTCCTCATACTCTTCTTTCTCTAGGTTTTTCCTCTCCCCCTCCAGCTGGAGCTCCACCAGAGCACTTCACTAGCTTGACTTTTTGATGGTTATTTTGGAGATAGAGTCTCATGGATGTTTCTATCTGAGGTAGCCATGGATATTCTTAGATCTTTCAGTCTCTTGAGAGGCACCTGACTGGCTATGGGAGCTTGTGTGTCTCACTTTACTTGTTGTTGTTGTTGTTGTTGGTGGTGGTGGTGGTGGTGGTGGTGTGTGTGAATGTTTAATTTCCTCATTTGGGAGAAAGTTTCCTGTCATATTTCTGTCTTTTAATGTCTGATTTCATTTCTTTGAGGTTGGAGAAAAAAATTCTGTGTTCTTTCAATTCTTTTAAATATGTTTAGTTTTGGTTTGCAGCTCAGAAGTTGACTTATCTTTGTATATGCATCATAGACACTTGAAAAGTGTATATTCTATATGGTTTGGTGGAGAGTTCTGGAATATAGATTAGTTAGAAGGCTCATAGTTCAAGGCCAGGCCAAATAAAAAGTTAATGCGACTCCATTTCAATAAGCTAGGCTAGGTGGCACCTATTTGTGGTCCTAGCTTTAAGTGTAGGTAGAAGGATTACAAGCCAAGGTCAGACCTAGCCTGATCCTACCTAAAAACTTAACTGAAGTAAAACAAAAAGGTCTGGAGTGTGTAGCTCAAGGGGTAGAGTATTCATTTGACTTTTTCATTCCTATTTTGGAGGTAGAGTCCTATGGACTTTTCTACCTGAGGTGGCTATTAAAAGAGATCCTCAGATCTCAGCCTTTTGAGAGGTATGAGCTACCAGCGCCTGGCTAGGTATAGCAACTTTTGTGTTTCATTTTTCTTTTCAAGCTTATATGTGTGGAGGAGTTTGTGGCACGTAATGCTCTCAGGTCAAATTCCTGTACTATTGGAAAAAGAAGAGGAAAATATCCTGTTTACCCACTAATTCCTGCTATATTTTCCTTCCTTCCTTCCTTTCTTCCTTCCTTCCATTCTTCCTTCCTTCCATTCTTCCTTCCTTCTTTCTGTTCTTCCTTCCTTTCCTTCTCATTCTCTTTCTCTGATCTTCCAAGACCCCTTCTATTATCATTTCTTTGTGCACAAAGAACTTCTATAATTCTCTTGAGGCAGGCATGGTAGCACCTAATACTTCTTGGTTTCATCTATTTTCCTTTCCCCTCTAGAGGGACATTATTATCATGTAGAATTCTTGGTTGCAGTTTTCTGCTTTAGCACTTGAAAACTGCACTCCCATTTTGCCCCCATTGTTTATAATAAGAACTCTACCGGCAGTCATTTTTTTTCATATTGGAGGAGGGTCATTTCTACTTCTCCATTTGTTGTTGCTTTATTTATATTTGTTTTTTGTTAAATTCAAGAAAAATTCAGGCATACCATAGTTTTAAAAAGATTTTTTCAGCTGTGTTTTGCTTTTCTTTTCTCTTATGTTTTACAGTGATATGATTACTTCTTTTGTTAGAACAGCTAGAGCTTACGAATTATTTTTTTGTCTAGTATTATCGCTAGATAATTTCTACTGTTGTTTTAAAGTTTGTTGATGAATTTGTGCTATCCTTTCCATTCTGGTATTGAGCACCATCAAATTTTTTCAGCTACTGTATTTTTCAGCTTAAAATTTCATTTGGTTCATTTTTCTATCTTCTATTTCTTCACAGACACTTTCTATTTCCTTGCTGACACTTTCTATTTTTTTTAATCATTTGACTCAAATGTATTTTTATTTGCCACTGAGGCATTTCATTTTGGCTCCAATAAAAACTTTGTCAAATAATTTGAGCACCTCTGTCATCCTGGTCCTGAAGTCTAATGATGTTCTTTTCTCATCCAATTTGAGATTGTCTTGGTATGATGAGTAATATTTTTTATTGAAAGTTTCACATTGGATATCATGCAGAGAATCTGCATGTTCTTTTTTTGCATTTGCATTTTTATTGTAATTAGTAAAAGGGTTACATGATATTTGCCAGATAGAAGGTGCATTAATTCACATACATTGATATCCTTTCACATGTCTTGGTACCCATTACCCTCCCCCCAACCCCCCCCCCGTCTTGGTTTTCCCACCTTCCCTAACAAATTTCAAATAACCAAATACAAATAAATTCAATATATCAAGAATCTGCATGTTCTGTAGAACTTTACTTCTCATCATTGCCAGATGGAGACAGTAGTTCCTCTGCCTGCTTCCACCACCCTGAGGATTGATGGGTAACTACAAGACCTTACCAAAAGTGATGAGAATCGTAAGAAATTACTAGTGTTGGATTGAGACATTCTCCTTGATTTAATTAAACACACACACACACACACACACACACACACACACACACACACCTGAAAACTGGTTGAAATGGGAGGAGGGGAAGGGTAATTTTTCCATGTTGAGATTCGATGTCATTTAGTAGTGTTCATCTCCTGACATTACCTCTCCAATTGGACACTTATTGGCTTAAGCTCAGACTGCCTACTACATATAAGGCTTCATGGTGGACAGCTTTACATACTTCAGTAGCCATTGGCTACAATTCTTTATTGCACTGATTGGAAAATAAGACAGAGAAAGCACATGGTCAGGTGTGATCTGACCTAATTATTTCAACTAACCTACACCTTCTTCTGTAACTACTGAACCTGGTTATCTTGCTCCCAGAAATAAGCTTCTTCAACCCTGTAGGACTCCACATGTTTCACTTCTGCCTGCCATCTCAGCAGGCCTAGGGCAGTGCCGAGTTCTAGAGTAATGACAAGGTGTCTGCCTTCCTCGTTCACGAGCTTTGTTTGAATCATTTAGATGGCATCCTTAATGTGCCTGAAACCTGCTTTGTGTTTGTTTAATTATAATATAGTCTGGCACTTTGACATTTAATTTTCTGGTTTGGTTGTAATTATCTTCCATGAGAATACGAGCAGAACTGGATTATATTTACTTCCTTCCTTCCTTCCTTCCTTCCTTTCTCCCCTCCTTTGCTCTTTCCCTCCCCCACCGAACATGCAACTCACTGTGTGACTCACTGTATTCTGATCAGTCTCAGTTCTGGGTAAAAATGACCTCAGCCTTCAGGCTTCAGCTGTGCCACCAAGCAGGGTCAACCTGGTGGGAGTTGATTCCAGCGTGTGGTGGAGTTGAGCCTAGCAAGCTGTTGCTGTGTAGGTCAATACATAGGGTGTATACATAGGACTGTGTGGTGATTGGTTTCCTCAGTTGACTGATGAGGTGTCTCAGGTCAGAGGAAAAACTCCGCAAAATATCAGGCTCCCTCCTAAATGGTCTCTGCTCTTCTTTCTAGAGAATTTCAAGTTTTCAAAACAAATATCTATGGTTCCTCAAAAATCCCATGACCTTGATGATAGGTTATATTTCATTAGGAGTCCTCTTAGGAAAACTATCATCTCCTTAAACCAGGAAGATCCTGTCATAAATGATGCAATGATTAAAAAGCAAAAACAAATGTCTTCTTTTACACATACTGTTTACACTTGCAAAGGGTTTTGACTTGATTCCCTCTTATTCTTTTAAGACAGTTAACTGTAGTTTAGTTATTTTATACCATTTGCAATTTTTATCATATCCTCAAATCAATCAATCTATCTATCTATCTGTCTGTCTGTCTATCTATCTATCTATCTATCTATCTATCTATCTATCTATCTATCTATCTGTCTATCCTGGTATCTATGGTAATACCAGGGTATTGAACTCATAGACTGGCTTTTACTGGGATTGCTTGTTTGGCTGGTGCTCCAGCACTTAGACCACACACCCAGTCTGCTTTTTGTTGGTTATTTTGGAGGTGGAGTTTCCTGGGCTTTGGGCTCAATGCTAGCAGTCTACCACTTGAGCCATAGTTCTGCTTCTGGCTTTTTTTTTTCATGATTGTCGGGAGATAAGAGTTTCAAGACTGGCTTGGAACCATGATCCTCAGACCTCAGCCTCCTATTAGCTAGGAGTGTAGGTGTGAGCTACTAATGCCTGGCTTCTGCATTGAATCTTTAAATATGAGTTTCTCCAATAAGCAGGAAAGGCTTTGAGTAAGTTAGCCCTTCATAGCTAAGTCTATCTCTGAAGAAGCTGACCTCTGAGGGCTGTCTGCCAGTATGTTCTAAACTCTTGAGAGGTTATCTGATAGAATCTCACAGCTTGCACCATGAATGATTTATGAAACTAGACTTCATTTAGAATTCTTCATAAACCCAAATGATCTTAAATTAAAATCTCTAAGTGAGACATTTAGAGTGAAACTGTGCAGTGACTAGCAACAGATAGTCCCAGGAATTATTACAGTTCTACCAGAAATTTAATATTAGGCTCTCAAAGCCAATAATTGATATCTACTCACACAATTTCCCATAAGCAGAAAAAGAAGAGAGTAGAAGAAGTGGCTTTTATTATGGTTTAATGCAACAAATGTGCTAGCCTCCAAAATTAGATCTCCATAGACTTTGCATGAAACCATTTAGAACTTAGCTCCATCTGGGCTTTTATTTTGATCAAATTATGATCAGCAAGAGCAATAATTGATAGTCTCCTTTAACTTACTGGCAAAGAAATTAGGAATATTTGGAACACGTTTGATGGAATATGACTCTGGGCTCCATGTTAGTCAAATAATTTACCTTTAGCTTAAAAAAATGAAACCAAACTTAGCCTAACACAGGTGGCTTACACCTGTAATCCTAGTGAATAGATAAGCTAAGACTAGGAAGGTCATGATTCAAAGCCAGCCCATGCAGGAAAGTCCACAAGATCCTGTTACAATCTATCACTGGAAGAGTAGTATGCACCTGCCATCCTATGCAACACTGGAAGCTGAGATTGGGGCGGTCACGGTTCCAGGCCAGTCAGGCAGGAAAGTCTTTACAAATTCATCTCAACAGAGCAAAGCTGGACACAGTGGCACATGTCTGTCAGCCTTGCTACGGAGGAAACCTATAACAGGCAGATCATAATTCAGATCTCTGCCCAGGCAGGAAATGTTTCAAAAACAGCCAGCCCCAAAATAGGACTGGAGATGTTACTCAGTTAAAATGCCTTCCCAGCAAAGATGACAGGTCTTAAGTTCAAAAGCTCATATAATAATGATGATGATGATGATGATCCAAACCTACCTTGTCTGTTTAAAATAACAGAGGAAAGAATTTTTAGGTTCAATATGACAAGAGCATAATCCAAATTATGCTACCATTTTGTACCAGTTTTGGGCAGGCTCTCCCAAAGATGGCTCTTGGTAAGTCTGGGTGAATATATCATCTCAGAGGAGTGTATTGAACTGAAAGGGTGTGTCTCTTCCCAATAGTTCTAGCCAGCTCAGTGGGACCAATACTCTCTTTCCCTGATTGGTTCATTGGGTCAGATACCATGCCCAATCAGGAAAGATATCCTCACCGGCCGTGAGGATGTTACATGTGCAAGACAGCCAGTGTGGGTGGAGAATTCTATAAGTGTGATTCCTCTAAGGAAAAGCAACATGTTTTCTCAAAAAGAAAAACAGACATGAATTTTGGACAATAACACATGACATAAGCTTCCCTTTCAGATTAAAGTGAAAGTTCTGTTTCTGCAACCTCAGCTTCTTCCATTCTTCTTCCTTCCTGGTTTTCATGGGTAAAATGGGGCTGGTATTTCTGATCGTCCAAGATTATATTCATGATACTTGTTAGAATGGACATAAAAGATCTTTGGATTCTGGGGGTGGGGAGCTCACTAGATACGCACTTATTGTAGTTAATAGCATTACTTTCACTGCCTTTGTACTTTTTCCACAAGCATTTTCTCACTTCAGCTAGCCATCTATGAAGATGTTTAAATTGGACAAAGCACTGATGCTTCCACCTAGTCACAAGATGTGAACATTTCCTGAGCAACCATAAAGAGAAAACCCACATGATATCTCAGCATTGTTTCCACCCTACCCATACATGAGGAACATGATAAAGAGCATGATAAACAAATAGGCTCTGTAGCCCAACTGAGAATCCTAATCAAAAGATTCAACCGGAGTAGATAGAATTCCAGTCAGGTATTTTTTTTCTCTTGAAGGTACATTTCACAAATCAGAGTGGCAAGAATACAGCTCCAAATGATATCCAGGTGGCTGTGAAGTACATCAAAAGCAGGCAACCCAGGAAAGGATGAATGGCTGTGAAATTCAAGTGTAATGGCTTTTGCTGTGAGTAACGGAAAGGTTAGGGCTAAATGGGACTCTCCACCTAGAAGAAAGGGAGGGAGGCAGCCCCTGGCAGATGATATGTAGTCACTGCCTCTTGAGGTCTCCCATCTCATTTATGATTGCAGGAATGCAGTGCCAATAGCCCTTTTCCAGAGGAAAGAAAGCCTGTCCTAATACATCTTATCAGATAGGCTTGAATCTGCACTCTGTGATGTGAACTTGGACAAAATGTCTCTCTGCCTAGACTTGTTTCCTCAGTCTTTTACTGGATCCCATCCAGGCTCTGAATTCTTATGTTGTTTTCTATGTTTTTTTTAAACTCTCTTAAATGAAGTAGTCTCCAGGCCTTTCTTCCACACTGTTTCTTGGCATAGTATGTTCCTTTCTAACTATTCTAAATAGTAAGACCTTCTCCCCTTGAGATTGTCTCCGCTGTCTTGGGTTTTGTTCTGATCCCAAAGGTCATAACACTCCTTCAGAGCATTCTGTTCTGCTCTTCTTTTTCCTTAAGCCTCAGATCACAGCAGCAAACCAATTTCCAAGAAAACTGCTTGGACATTGTAAGCTCTCAATATTTTAAAATTAATGCATAAATAAGCATCACAAAGAGATGGTATACTAGAATTCATTACAACTAAGTTCGTCCTCATAATAAGCTTCTGACTTGCTTAAGAAGGTAGATGCTTGGGGATAGTTCTTTCTATAAGTCTATTTTGTTTTTTTTGGTATGTGCTGGTACCGGGGCTTGAACTCAGGACCTGAGTGCTGTCCCTGGACTTTTGTGCTTTACCACTTGAGCCACAGGTCCACTTCCAGATTTTTGATGGTGTATTGAAGAGTCTCATGGACTTTCTTACGAGAGCTGGAACTGAGCCACAATCCTCAGATCTCAACCCCCTGTGTAGCTATGATTACACATGTAAGCTACCAGTGTCTGGCTATAACTCCATTTTTATTCAACGCCTAGTTATGATTGAGAATGGGCTAATGAAAATCCTAGTCCACATTCTCTACTTACTGCAGCATTCACTCTACTGTGACAGTGTGAGTACCCTTAACATGTACTGAGTTGTCTGTGTAACTATTAGTTTTAGATAGGCCTTTGTTTTGCCTTCCTAAGCACATTTGTAAGTCAGGTACCCACTGGGTATCAACTTTATACCACTCTGTGGATGGAAAGGCATGACCTTATCTTTTTCTGAATCTGAAAGCTACTTGTATTAATATCACTATTCATCCCCACTACTTCCAGATATTATGCATTTACCATATGCTGAATATATGATGAACTTGTCCATATAGCATCTATTATCAAATTCAACATATATGTGTTATATGATCAATATCATAATTGTATTATATATAATGCCTACAAGCTTAGAAGAGGATGACAGAGTAGACCCAATTCCTTCCTCTCCTACAGATGAGAAAGCAGAAGCAAAGAAATATTAGGTAGCTTGTCCACAATCACGTAGGAAACTAGTGGCAGAGTTACGATGTGAACCTAGATAATTGAGGTTAAATCCTGTTTTCTTGTCTCCTGGGCTAGCCTCCTTTGACATTGCATACGAAGTCTCATAGCTAGTAAACAGCAGCAGCAATGTAGTGATTCAGCTGTGCTCGATTCTAGCACTTTGGCTTTTAATGGCCATGCCCCTTGCTCAGTCCTGAACTTTGCTGCCTTTTTCCAGTGCCTTCTGTGTGTGAGCACTTATTATAAGTAATCTCCAACTCCATTAGGACTAACAACTCCCCTGCCTAACTAAAATGCACTATCAATAATTAATATTTGCATAATGCTAAATTTATTATGGAGGAGAAAAGACAAGAGACTCAGAAAAGATACCACACATTTTTCCTTCTTCAAAGTCTTACATTAGTATCTTCCAAGTAGAATATTAGGTTGCCTGATTCCAGGCAGTAAGAGTCAACTTTTCGGAAATAATATTGCTCTGTTTCAGAGGCAAAAAGCAAATCGATCTCAGGTTGCATCATTGTACATAAACCATCGTTTTTCATCTACCATTTCCCCTTTCAGAGGTATGACCACATCCTTTCAAGGTGTTCACAACCCTTGAAAGAACAGCATTTTGTATATGTATGTGTGTCTGTTTGTGGAATTTTGTAGATGTGTTAACTTTCCTGCACACTAGAGCAACATCCAGGGCATTGAGCTGCAATTTCTAAAGGCTAATGGAAGAGCCAGATTTGACAATGTGTGTGGGGTGGGTAGGGGGAGGACTTTGAAATCCGCAGAGTGCTCACCAGCCCAAAGTGGCCTTACCCTTACTTTCCCTGCAATATGCCCTGGCTGCCTGATGGTCAGTTACCATATGTAGCTCAAGGAGGAAAAAGAAGTCTTCCTTTCAGTCAGGTGGCCACAAACCAGACCCCTGTTTTCTTACAAACAACATTCCCCTTCGCCTTCATTTAACTTTTATTTGAACAAGTAACTGATGGGTTAATTATTCCTAGAGAAATATACTGAAACACCACCCTCAAATTTTTCTTGACTCATGCTCATTTCTATGTTGCCATTCATATATATATATGTATATATACATATATATGAACATATGTATATTTTAAGTGCACATATGTGCACATATATATGTGAAATGACATTGTTAGGAGCTTTAATGTTAATATCATTTCATGCCCTAAATTCCTGAAATATAGGTATATATATTATATATATATGATAATTGTTCCTTCTTTACACATATGTCTAATCCACTCTTTGGCAAACATTCACCTGATACTGCAGCAAATCAAATGCATTTCAAGTTCACTTTACCATCCCCTCCCCCCCTACTCTCATACATGCTGCTTGTTCAGGTCTGGAGTGTTGTCCTAGAGTAAACATTAAGGAGTCATGGAACATACAGGTTTCCAATGCAGTTGATCATTTTATATTATTTCTGTCACTAGTCTAAAAGTGATTGTTTCTTTATGTCTTTGTGAAACTATTGGCAATGTCCCTCGAATTTGCTAGTTCAATAAATTATAATTGATATTCTCTTCATATTTCATTGTTACTAAAAGTGTTTCTGTTCATATACTCAATACTTTCTTACCAATTTATGAGTTCCTTACATATTATATTTACCTATAGATGTACTATATATCATATATGAAATATTGCCTATATAGTATAGGTATGATACATTAGTGTGTGTGTATGTGTGTGTGTGTGTGTGTGTGTGTGTGTGTGTCTGTGTGTCTGTGTGTTTGTGTGCACGTCCTGAACTCAGGTCTTGAATGCAGGGCTTGGGGACTGTCCCTGAGTTTATTTGGTTCAAGGACAGTGTTCTACCACTTGAGCAACAGTTCCACTTCCAGACTTTTCAGAGTAGTTTATTAGAAATGAGAGTCTCATGCTCTTTCCTGCCTGGGCTGGTTTCAAACCACAATCCTCAGATCTCAACTTCCTGAGTAGCCATGGCCTTTACTTTTTAAACATATATATTTTTCTATATTTTTCCCTTTTAGAACATAATCTCCTCAGGTTCAACATTGTGTCAGCCAATATATTTCCCCCAGGTCATAACACTAACACATAAAATATACAAAATAAACATTTGCTCAGTGATCAAATGAACTTTGGAATAAGATAGATCCAAATTTAAATTTAGCTGTTACCTTTTCCAGTTAGGTGACTTCACACAATATTTTTTAACCTGTCTCAGTCCAAATCTCTGTACCTGTAATATATTTTATAATTCTGTCTCTGTGCACTCCCTTAAAAAACAATTGGTATTAGAGTCTAGCTTTAATCTTATTCATGCTGACCCAGAATTGGGCATAAATTAATTCTAGTTTTGACTGTATCTAATGGATTATAACTAGAAAATGTGGAAAGTTTCCTTCACTATGAGGTCCTCCTGATTTTATCCCCAACAACTACATATATATGCATATATATATAAACTATAATTAATCTCTTGTTCCTGTTTTCCTACAAACTAGTCAGTTGCTACGTATGGATGTTTAGTTCTATAATCCTAGCTATTCAGGCAATGGATATCAGGATAATTGTAGTTCAAGGCCAGAATGGTCATCTCAACAAGAAAAAGAAAATAAAAAGAATGAGGGGGGTGAAGGGAGAGAGAAAGGAGGAGAAAGAGGAGGAGGAGGAGGAGGAGGAGGAGGAGGAGGAGGAGGAGGAGGAGGAGGAGGAGGAGGAAGCAGCAGCAGCTCGGCATGGTAGTATAGGTCTGTAATCTCAGCTATCTGGGCTGCATAAATAGGATTATGGTCCATTCTGGGCAAAAAGCAAGACCCTATAAAAAAATGACTGTGGCTAAGTGATGCAGCACTTGTCTTGCAAACATTGTATCTTTAAGTCCAAGTCCAGCACTGCCTTGCCCACCCCCCCAAAATGGGCAATCACATGTCCTGTCTTTCTTTTTTTCATTGTTTTAAGATGGCAAAATCTCTCTTACCTTTCCAGCAAATACCTCCTTACCCTTTCTGGATCAGAGGAGCAATTCATCGTTCTTCCAAAGAAAAATGCTCCCTAGCATTCCCTAGGCAGTGAGAATGCTAAGTTACTATAGGTCACACTGTCAAGGTAGAAGTAAACGAAGCTGAGAGCCTGAGTCTCATTTGGCTCAGAATCATTTCTCCAGAATTTTAGCTTGAGATAATATAATTAGGTTCAAAGAAACCAAATGCCTTAGGTAACCATGCTTTAACATTTTGAGTTTTTTTTTACTAATAGCAAAATTTAACCACTAAAGTAATTTTGAGCATTAGCATTAGTTTTTTTCAACTATCTCTTATTCATGGGGCACATTTTACCTAATAAAAGCTTCCAGTATAAATACTTGCATCCAGCAAGGTGTGTTTATTACACCTCTGGCAATCTCCATCACTGTATTAAAAAGCAATGTGCTCTTTTGGTGCACTTATGGTGGGTTGTAATAGGTTTAAAAGTCTTAAGATGGTCTCACTTCAGGGTCTGTCCATGGACCAGCAAAACCTCTGAGACGTGAGAAGAGGAAAACCTAGCAGTTACTAGCTTCTGGTCCAGTTTTCATGGTATTGCAGGAGACAACTCTTGATTATCCATCCTTGTTTTCCAGATGTCAAAGTTATTGGAGCTAATACTATTAAATGCAACTGACACATTGCTCCTTGCCCTTCTCAAATTATTTCCCTATAATGAATTTCAACTAGCGGAACCTGGTTTCTTTATAATTCTTTGCAATGTAGTATTTTCTCAGGTGGGTCACACACATCTTCAGTGCTGGGGCAACAGGTAGAATATTATGAACTGTAAAGAAAAGGCTAGCTTCCGTGTATTGAGTTTGTTGTATGACAAACACTGTTAAGCCTTTTAGATGAGTTATCTTACCTGACCCTTATCCCACTTTGATAAGGTAGGTGACATGATTGTGCCTGTTTTTCCCAATGGAACTATTAGGATTCAGAGAATCCGAGAGGCTAGGTAAGCCACAGAAGGGCATACATCTCATAGGTGCTAAGGCTTTGTTTTCCTTATCTGTGATATAAAAGTAGCAATAAAAAGTAGTTAACAGGGACTGGGAGTTTGGACTAGTGGTAGAGTGCTTGCCTAGCATGCATGAAGACCTGGGTTCGAGTCCTTGGTACAACATACATAGAAAAAGGTAGAAGTGGTACTGTGACTCAACTGGTTGAGCACTAGCCTTGAGAAAGCCCAAGGGCAATGCTCAAACCCTGAGTTCAAGCCCCAGGACTGGCAAAAAAAGAAGCGTTAACAGATGACAAGAATTGTATGTTTCATATATACCACATACAATGGACACATGCATTATATTATTTGTCTTTGTCAAGGTACATAAAGCTCTGTTAACTAGGCCTTTATTGACACTGAGTGTTAGACTTCAAATATTCATTTTTATTTGTATTTTTCTCATGTATAGATGCAACTTACCCCCTTGGCATTTTTGTTTTCCTTTTGATGAGTTTTGAATATGAGCATATTTTTTTCTGTCTTACTGATTCTGCTATTAAAATTCTACATGTATGTGGGTTCTGTCTAAAGTCTGGCTTTCTGCTCTCATTTTCCTTTGCCTCCGTTTTCCCATGTAATATAAGGATCTAAAAATGTGAGAAGAAGTAATGCACTCAGAGCAGCTCCTAAGTCACAATCAGCAGCCTAGCTATGGTAACCATCACCTGAGAATAACCTGGTCATAGCCACACAATGTCTGGCTAGAGTTCTGAGCAGGCAGGCAATAGCTGCACTACATACACTGTGCTATATTATATTATAGTCTCACCTTCTTATGGGTAATCACAGTTCCATATTAGATGTATGCATTTATTTAATTCTGGAGTTAGTGGTTCCTCTCTCCCAAAGTGCCTCAAATTACCATTCAAATCAGTGATTCATGCATCACACAACATTCCACCAGATCTTTTTTCTTAGAAACATGACTTGGAGAGCTCCCTTTCTGACAAAAGAAGTTTTAGAGGAGAGAAATGGCGAGAAATAAATGACAAAATCAACTCCGTGAGCAAGTCAATATCCTGTGTCGAATTGGAGAAAAGAGTTTTCAATCACTCCTTCCCAAGACATTCTAAAGCAATACCCCTTTCACAAACAATATTAGTTCAGGCATCACCTCTTTTTCAGCCAATATCTTTAGTTCCCAGATGGACAACATCCTTTTTCTTCACATGTCAAGAGCACTCCTGGCTGTCAGGTCTTTAGTTTGAAAAGATGTATGATTGAAGGTTGAGTTCTTCCTCCAGCTCAGGGAACCTCAGCACTCAAAATCAGGCACTGAAGAAAACAGTAACATGCAAATATTTCATACCTGTGCTTTATTTCCTGTGAGAGCCCTCTGTCAGAGAGGGCCTTCAGGCTTCTTGGTAGGTATGAAATAAGGAGAAACAGCCTACAGCCTTAAGGACTTACTTGGTGGTAGTGAAGACATAGTCCTAGAAGGCTTTGGGGAGTAAGAGAAGAAAAATGTCCACTGGGGGAAACAGATATCTTGATGTTACCTTGGAATTGTTACGTGTTTGTTTGTTTGGTTTTTGGTTATTGCTGGAGCCAAACAGTTAACTTCTCTTCAGAATCATGGATTCAGAAAATCTGAGAGTTAAATCAACTTTTTAGTGCAACCCTTAAAAAAAAAATCTTGGGTGGCTGAGAGTTTGGCCTACCAGTAAGAGTGCTTGCCTAGCGTGCATGAAGACCTGGGTTCGATTCCTCGGTACCATATACATAGAAAAAGCTGGAAATGGTGTTATGGCTTAAGTGGTAGAGCTCTAGCCTTGAGATAGTCCAAGGACAGTGCTCAGAGCCTGAGTTCAAGCCCCAGGACTGGCAAAAAAAAAAGTTTAAAAAAATCTTAGGTGGACATCTGGTTTATGAGACAGATACACATCAAGGTAGAAATTAACACTAGAACTGAGAAGACCCAAGTTTTTCCCATACTATCCCAGTGTCACGTAATATTTTTTTTTGCTCTTCCTCTTCCATCCATCCTCTTCTTTCTAGAAGCACCTGAGGCACCTTTGATAAACAGATCCAGAGGATCACAGTGATGGGACAATGCATAAGGGCTTACTAGTGCTAAAATCCTGTGATTTGAGGAGCCGGGTGAATGTCAGGCCATCTAGTATGGTGTCAGTAGAAGACTATCAACGTTGGAATTAAGCAGACTTGCATTTTGATCTATCCTCTCCCACTCACTAGCTTTGTGACTCAATAATTCTGTTCCTTTCACTATATAAACTCCCTAAAAGAACATCTAAAATGGGTTGGGATGTAGTTCAGTGCAAGCTGAGTGCAATGTCTTAGGTTTGATCCCTAGTACCAAAAAAAGGAAAGATAAAAAGGAGATGCTGAGGGGAGGGAAAGTAGAAGAAAAACATGGGAAGGGGTAACAGTGCTCAAGAAGTAATATACTCACTACCTTACAAACATAACTGTAACCTCTATGTATATCACCCTGATAATAAAAAATTTTAAAAATCTAAAACATGTTCACCCTTAAAAGAGCATCTAAGAGATATTTATTATTCTCTTTTCATTTGTGTGCCAGTGATTTTCTTTGATGAAAATAAAAGGTAGTCGAGATAGGCCTGAGCATAGCTTCAGCAAAGAAGTAGTCCAGAGAGTACAAGATCCACTTGTGCCTTTCTGTCTCTTGTCTCCTTAGTGAAATACCCTGTATCAGCAATCAACTGCTGCATAATAGATTTCCCCCCAAAACTGAAAGACTTAGCACATTTGTGGTGTCGCAGTTTTTTTTCAGGCAAGAAGCCTGTAAGTAGCTTAGCATGGTGTTTTCCTGAGACCACATTCATATGTCAGCTAGGGCTACAGTCATCTGAGGAAATGGGTGGTCAACGTCCAGGAAGGGCTTTTCATAAGAATGGCAAAATACCAATTTCCTTACCTCATGATCTTCCACAGAGGGTCGCATATATGTCCCTACAGGTTGTTATTTGATTTTCTTCATAGCAGGAGATTTCCTGAGAGAATCCCAGAGGGAAACTACAACAGCTTTCTGGAGATAACCCATCACTGCAGCACTGTTGTACTCATTTGGAATGAGTTTTACTAAGATTATCTCACACTGAAGGAATGAGACTGGGCTCCATCCAAAAAGATGGGAATGTCAAATAATTTGAAGATGTATGTTAAACCACAAAAGGCAGGCGCTAGTCTATCCTGGAACTGAACAAAATAAGGGGGAGATAATTTCTCAGACTAAAATAAGGCAGGTTATAGGAAGAGAAAAGGGGAACCCAATAGTCTAAATTTCTTCTTCTTCATCATCATCATCATCATCATCATCATCATCATCATCATCGTGCTATAGAGTGAGCCCAGGTTCTTGTATATACTAAGTGGGCATTTTACCACTAAGCTATAGCCCAAGGTCTAACTTATTGATTAATAAGACTAGAATCAGCATGTGTAAGAACTACAGCAGACAGAGTGGCCTATCCCTATCATGAGACTGCCAGAAGGCAAGCAATATTGACAATAGCGCTACCAATGTCAGAAGCAGGCAAAGATATAAGAACGAAGGATAACACATACACACACACACACAGAGAGAGAGAGAGAGAGAGAGAGAGAGAGAGAGAGAGAGAGAGAGAGACAGAGAGACAGAGAGACAGAGAGACAGAGAGACAGAGAGACAGAGAGACAGACAGAGAGAGATTTAATTATAATGTTGACTAAGAAGAGGCCCCAGAGTGGGGGAGGGTACATAAAGCTTTCAAGTCTGTAATGTAGGTGAATAAATGAAGAGAGAAAGAAAGAGATGGAATTTGTGCACTTACAAAGGTATGAGTGGAAGTAGAGCAAAGTGGCAAAGCAAGCACTGGAGGAGATAATTGGATTTGTTGATGAGTAGCCTGCAGGTAGGGGTGTGTGTGTGTGTGTGTGTGTGTGTATGCACTCAACATACTGGCCAGGAATCAAATAAATACCTGATGAGAGCTAGCCATTCAGTTAAGAGCAGACTTCAATTAGAAGTGAGAAGAAAGAATGGCAAAGGTCTTTATGTGCACTGTCAGATAGAACTGTATCAAGATAAAACTGGAATGTGCCACCTAATTACAAGCCATCAGTGTTCAGGCTTCACTATCTCCCATGCTGTGACAGATGAACCAGCCTAGGGATAAGCAAGGACAAGAGGGTAGAAGACACACATAATCACCTGCACACTGGCTTATCTAGGTAGTTTTGCAGAGTATTGAATGGTATTAGCTGGACATTTTAAAGATGCATGCATGTGTCCAGCCTAAAACAGAAAACAGAACATGGGCCCAGGTTACCAACAAAAAAAATGATTGTGATATTCTTTCAAAGATAGAATAGCATAAGAAAGCAGAGAATAACTCTTGGAGATGGTGTATGTGTGGTACTGTGCCTGTATTACTGTTGAGCGTCACTGGCTGAGTGTACATCTTTGCAAATGTGGCTTACACAATCCTCCTGGGAATCAACTAATGAACTGATACCAATTTGTCTATGATAGGGCCAACTGTGGGACCAATTTCCCTGAGAAGTGAGGGACTCTTAGGAAATGAAGAAAACAGTGGCATTGGGCTGGGAGTGTAGTCTAGTGGTAGAGTGCTCACCTAGCATGCATGAAGCCATGGGGTGCTATGCTCAAGTGGTAGAATGCTAGCCTTGAGAAAGCCCAAGAGTTGTGCCCAAGACTTGAGTTCAAGCCACAGAACTGATCATAAATAAATAAATAAATAAATAAATTAAAAAGCAATGGTATTGTCCTTTTTCTGCACAATCTCGAGTACAGAGTACTTTCCAGCTGGCTTGTCCTAAGACACTTTGCTCCCTCAAGATAAAAAAAAGAGTCCCTGACTATTTGGCCTAATGTCTCTAGATTTTGTTCTATTGTAAATCTCTGCTAGGAGAGCCCAAGGTTTCTACTGATGATGACAAATGAGGGAAACCATTGAGCCTATGTTCCTTTGAGTCTGGCTTACTTCACTTAATATGATTTTTTCTAAATGTAAGGACCTCCATGATAAGGAAACAAAAGCCTTATAATGAATGACTGTTGTTCTTAATGTACTATGTTATCTCTCATCTCTTTTGCCATCCCTTGGTTATCTCATAGTGTTACCATATTTCACATTGTTATCTGATATATTTTATATGTGCTTAATTGGTTATTTGAAATTGGATGGGGAAGGGGGGAAATCAAGATAAGCGGGGGGAGGGTGGGAGGGAAATGGGGACCATGTCATAAGAAGGTATCAGTATTTGTGAAGTTATGCACCTTCTATCTGGTGAATATAATGTAACCCTTCTATTAAAATCACAATAAAAAATAAAAAGATTCTGGGTCTAGTAATGCCACTTCAGTATATATTAAAAATAAATAATCTGCTTAAATGTTCAAAAAAAGAGTCCCTGATATTCATACTTCATTTCATGTGCTCAAGTTCATGATTGAAGAGTATAATTGCAGAGAGAGGAGTTCTTCTCTCTTAAAGATTGCATCAGAAGCAGGAAAGAGAGATTGGAAGAGGGATGACTTTCTAGATAGGTGTTATTGGCACTTGGAGCTTGATTGTTCTTTATAGTGAAGGTTTTCCTATGCACGGTGAGTTGTTTAGCAACATTTTACACTAAAGACACCAGAAGAATTCCCATCTCAATGGCAGAATACTCTACCTCTGGGAACCACAATCCTGGATTATAAACAACAGATAAACATTTAACATAAATTTCAGATGCATTTCAAAAAAAAACCATGAAGGGTTCCATTGCATCTGTATTGACTACTCTACAGGCCAAAATCTCCATTGGAAAAGTAACATACTATTTTGTAACTGGGCATGGCTAAGGAGCCACTTTCCCATTATGATGATTTCAGGGAAAGGGAAGAAATGCAGGTGTGATTTGTACCATTTACTCTGAGAGAAGAGTATAGGAAGAGGTACAAGGCTTAGCTCAGTTCTGACTTTAAGCCTTTACTTTAGCTATTCCTTCTATCTGGGGCTCTCTTCCCTTGGATCTGTGTATGGTTACTTCCTTTTAACCAGACATGATTTGAATACTTCTCTTTTTGAAACTGCCCAACTGAGACATTGCACCTCCTCATACTCCTATTCCATTCAACTGTTTTCTGTGATCAGAGGACACATTTACTTTCTTAGGATCACATCCAGTTTATCAAGTGATAATATTTAGAGCAGTTTCCACAGTGGCTGTCTTGTCTCTAGCCACTATTTACAGAGAGAACAAAAGCAGAGCCCAGGTGTTTAGGATCCTGGTTTGTTTTATATTTTTTGAAGAAAAGGCAACAGAACATTAGTTTTTTTGTTGTTGTTAAATCCTGGAATAGATGGTTTGTCCAGCTGTAGATGCTGTAGGAAGGAAGCTGAATGTTAATTAGATGTCAGCAGTAATTATGGTGATTATGCTTTTTTTGAATAGCTACTGGGAATGGCTGGATCCACATCTAGAATGTGATGTGAATGACGTTTTAATAGTTTTTAAAAGAAAAAAAAGAGCAGCTTGTTACTAAGGAAATTACAGTGAGTAGAATTATAGTAAAATAGATTTCTTAACAAAGAACTGTAACAATGATAATATTCTCAGAAAATATATAGTAGATACTGAGAAAAAATCATGAAAACTTTTGAAACAGAATAGTCTCTCACTTAAAAGGAAATCAATTTTCATACAGCTCTATTTCAAGGTTTCACTAGAATATTTTAGTCTATAAGTATCTTTTATATTTTCTTAGGCCTGGGTCAGCCTACAGTTTTTCTGTCATTTTACTGATATTTTAATTATGTGCTTATTGTTTGCTATTGTAACCTTTATGATAATCCATCCTATAGTTTAATTGAATTCTTTTATTTTCAAATAAAAGTACAGCATGAATTGTCAGCATTTAAGTCAGTATTTATCATAGTTTTTTATTTTCAAGGAATACTTTTTATAAAGGAAAAAACCATAGTCCCTTGATTTTTATAAATATTCTGCTTCTTGCATTTATTACATTTCAAATAAATCTTGAGTGTAAGGTAAGATGAAACTGCCCTGTCTGGGTTCAGGAGTTTGGCCTAGTGGTAGAGGGCCTGCCTAGCACGCATAAAGCCCTGGGTTTGATTCCTTGGTACCACATACATAGAAAAAGCTGTAAGTGGTGCTTTGGCTCAAGTGGTAAAATGCTAGCCTGGACAGTGCCCAGACCCTGAGCTCAAGCCCCAGTACTGGCAAAAAAAAATATAAAAGAAACTGCTCTGTCAGTCTGGAATTTTAATGCTTATAGAAGAGAGAAGCACTATAATATTTGTAGCCAGAAGTTACCAATAACAATACAGATGAATACACAAATGATTCCATCATTCTCTTGACATATGCTTTTGAGTACCTCCCTCATGTCACCATCATGAAAAATAGGCATTTGGTGACATTCCTGAGGAACAGGGCAGATTTCCATCAGGAACATGATGAACCCATGATGACCATGATCTAATCTGAGGAAAAACACGAAGTTGTGAACACAGGAAAAGCATGCAGCACAAGGCTCAAGAAGTCTATAGAGAATGCAAAGATCAAGCAAGAGACACAACCTACAGAACTTAGTTGACTGTCACTTGAAGGCTGGGTTTCCGGAGGACATTCCAGTTAAACATTGGTTCCAAAACAACAGCACAACTGCAAGAGCAAGCAAAATAATTGCATTGGTGGATGAGTGTTTGTTCTCCAATGGGCATTTGGTTGGCATTTCTCAGTTCATTTTTTATTTTTACCTGTGCCTTAGAAAACTGAGAGCCAGCACAGCTGAACTTTTTGCCTGGAGTCATGTTAA
This sequence comes from Megascapheus bottae, assembly GCF_031878675.1. Taxonomy (NCBI): domain Eukaryota; kingdom Metazoa; phylum Chordata; class Mammalia; order Rodentia; family Geomyidae; genus Megascapheus; species Megascapheus bottae. The sequence goes on from NC_143510.1 coordinate 31,455,375, forward strand.
TAGGAGGTGACACTACTTTCGGGGTATGAGTACTGACAGTTCAACTACAGAGCCCATGTTCTAAGTAGAAATGAATGTTCGAGAACAATAATGTGATTTCTGTAGCATTTGAGTCTGGAGGTACATAGGGAGAGACAGAGAGAGAGAGAGAGAGAGAGAGAGAGAGAGAGAGAGAGAGAGAGAGAGAGAGAGAGAGAGAGAGAGAGAGATGGGAGATAGGGAGAGAGAGACAGAGAGAGAGACAGAGAGAGATGGGAGATAGGGAGAGAGAGACAGAGAGAGAGACAGAGAGAGAGACAGAGAGACAGAGAGAGACAGAGAGAGAGACAGAGAGACAGAGAGACAGAGAGAGAGACAGAGAGAGATACTTGACTTGTCAGGACCTAAATCCCTGTTGGAAGGTGGTGTGGCTCAGTTCTATGAGCTCCAAACCAGAGACTGAAGAAGGGCTAGCTTTATATTTAAGGACAGTCAGGATCACTTTGACATGGCTCTGATTCTTTTTCCATAGCACACTACTACCTCCGAATGAGAAAAGGAACACAGTGACATACACAGCAGGTACGTATTTGGGGAGGAAAAAAATTCAAAATGTAGCAAAGAAGCAGGCAAACTTTACTGCGTGTAGAATTTTAGAACTTGGGATCTTCCAAACCCAGCTTATTAGAATGACCGGACTTTCTTCTCAGATCCTTCCCGAGTTCCTTGATAGCAGGAAGGGGGTATTTTATTAACTTTGGTGCTCACCTTGAACTCCACCACAATTACAAGTGGTTATCACAACATAAGTTCCAGTCTAGAAACTTTTACTGCTGATTGAAGTGATTTGGAGGCCTTTGGATTGTTACTGATGGGTCCATGTTGAATAATTGAGCCTCAAAGGCATATTAGCTCACTTGGAGTAGATGTTCCTAAGATCCATGTGTCCTATTCCCAGGACCTTATCATGGGAGGGTTGAAAATATCTAACAGGTAAAATAGCACAGTCAGGTTAGACAATTTGTCTACTACCCAGGGGCACAATCACACCTGGTGGAAATACTTGTACAGGATTATTTCTATTACATCTTGCTTTTCCATGGAGAAACCACATGAACCAGTTAGGATTGAGGCCATAATGAGGCACTGTTGCCTAGAATAGAAGGGGTTCTGGAGTAGTAGTGCTGTGCCCCACTGACTTCTTTATTTCCGTGACTAACGCATTCTGTCTGCAGCAAGCTCTCAACACTCCAATGAATGAGGGCTAGCAAGTAAGGCACTGCTCACTGCTATGGGGCAAATAGAGAGCAGAAGTCAATGTATAGCAGTCACACCCATGGATGTGTGAGGTCCTACTGGGTTCATATTATCTTAGTTACCTGTTTGATGTTTGGCTTTCAGGACTTCAGTTTTCTCCTCTAAGAAAAAAAGGTAAATACTGTTGGGAAATAGACTATGAAAATGCTTAGGTAGTTAGTGCTTGATAAGTCTTTTTGTGTGTGTGTTGGGGGGGTGGGTGTGGAACTTGAGCTCTGGGCCTGGGCATTGTCTACCCTATCCTTTGAGCCACAGCACCACTTCTGGTTTTCTGGTGGTTAATTAGAGATAAGAGTCTCACAGACCTTAGTGCCAAGACTGGCTTTGAATCCCCGTCTTCAGATCTCAGCCCCCTAAATAGGATTACAGGCGTAAGCCACTGTACCTGGCTCAATAAGTTATAGTTATTACTTATTTATCAGCATTAATCAGCCTATAAGTAAAATGGCTTACTTGGTAGTTTGTTAAAATTCTCAAATTATATATTTCAACAAACTGAACAAAAATCGTTCCTTTGATAATTGGATCCAAAGGTGTGAACCAGTCTCACTGGGTACAAGGTCAAGGATGGTGTTCATAGGAAGAATATCCAGAAGATACGCATTGTGGCCTAAAATTGGTACCTTTGTGCCCTCCCAAGTATACACACGAGGTTTTCTATTTGGTACTTCATGTTAATCTCTATGGTCTGTCCTTCCAAACACTGTGGTATTCATGGAATAAAAAGTCCATCTGACCTAAAGCTTAGCAAAGGCGTCCTACAGAGCACCTTTCCACTGAATCAGTCACGGGTGGCTTTAGGAAATTAGCTCCTCAGTATGGAGATGAGAAGATCTCCCAATGATAATACAAATCTGTTGACTTAATCCTGGCTTCTCCTTGCCTGGTTTATTAGGATTCTCCAAAGAAATAGAAGCAATAAGGACAGAGACAGACTGACGGGGAAAGAGAGGAGATTCCTTATGACGATGAGGTGACGGAGTGACAAACATTAGTAAGCTAGAAAATCAGGGAATCAGTGGTGGAGCTCTCCATCCAGGGTGGGGTGGGTAGATGGACTTCCAGTATATATCCTGAATTCTAAAAGGCAAAAAACTTGAAGTTCCCATGTCTAAGGACACAAATTATTGCCCTAGCTCCACCAGAAATGTGTGGTGTGTGTGTGTGTGTGTGTGTGTGTGTGTGTGAAAGAGAGAGAGAGAGAGAGAGAGAGAGAGAGAGAGAGAGAGAGAGAGAGAGAGAGAGAGAGAGAGAGAGAGAGGACACAAATTTATCTTTCTTCTTTTTTGTTCCACCTGGGCCCTTGGCTTATTGGCTTATCGGATGATTTCTACCCCATTGGGTGACAGCTCTTATTTAGTTCACTGATTGCTTATTCAAATTCAAATACCATTCTTTTCTAGAAACACTTTCATATGCACAGGAGAAAGAATGTTTACCACCTAGCTGGGTAGTGCTTAATCTAGTCTAGTTGATAACCTGCAATTAACCATCTGCTCTTCCCAGTGCATCTTCACCATCTCTGTGCTTTTCACTCTTTTCATGAGGTCTCTCCTTTTGGATCTTACTGTGGGCCCTCTTTTTCTCCTCTTCCCTTATCTTCTCCTCCAAACCAGGTGACCTTTGCCTTGTTTTCCTCTTACAGGTTGATTAACTTGCAGCTTCCTTTCTTCTTGTTTTCTGGTGATCATCACCTAAGCACACACAGCTCTCATTTGTGCCTCAAGATTTTCCATTTTCTTTCTCAAAAGCCCTTTCTTCCTTCCACAAAACTCCTTATATATCAAGAGCCATGGCTTTGAAAGCTGTTGTTTCTCCTGTGGGCTTCAAGAACATATTTTAGAATTCAGAAAAACTAAACATTTTTTTGTTCTCCTTACTATTCTGCTTTAAGTATAAACCAGTCCTCCTTGAGGCAATGCCTGTGTCTGACAGACAGGAGGAGAGATCGATCAAGAACAGGAAGGGAGGCTGGTGCTTTGATCATATCTTGCTACATTCATCCATTCATTCTGACTCTACTTTTAAGCTTTATCAAGTTGGCTCCCAGGTTTAATTCAATGTAGACATAGATCCCTGGGTTCTGCTGCCTCATGGAGATGGAAATCAGGAGCCATGGTGGTAAAGTTCTCCTAAAATTTATATTCTTTATGTCACAATGTTACTTGATGCAGCCCCAAATTTTAAATAATTAGTTCTTAGATATATAACGGACATATACCATGTGTGTTTCCTTTAGATTTCACCATATCATTCTGAGGTGGATGCTAGTAGGGCCCTTCTTTTCTAAAGAAAAGGCAGCAGATTCATAGAAGTGAAAGCATCATTTCTGCCACTCAGCACCTATAGTAAGCTCTTCTTTTTGAGCACTGCTCTGTTCTTTTGGATTTGGGTGTACATACATAATTCGCCTTGGAAGTGATCTGTGGATACTCTGAATCAAGGTCCCTTCTTCATGCTATGACCATGTTCTACACCGTGGAAAGATCATTCACTAATATCTTAGACCAAGCTGGCATTGGCCGGTCTCGTCCCTTCTTCAGTAGATGCAGAGCCATATACAAGAAAGAAAGAACATTACTGTTTCAAACTGCTGATTTTGCACATTGTTTGCTCAGTCTTGTTGGTGCAGGCAAAAGACACTCAGTCTGAGGCATTATCTACCGAATGATTAAATAGACAAATAATTCTGATTATTTGCGATCTCATCGGATATAGATATGGGGTATTTGCTGCAGGGGCAACTCATGATACTTGTCTTTATAGCCACTGATAACCAACTGAAGTCATAAACTGAATTAGAAGATGATGATATGTTTTAGGCTAGGAAATAATGCCTTCCACCGTCTCCAACAGAAATTTCTAGGATGACTTATATTTTATTCTGAAAGTCTTTTTGACTCTAGGTCTGATGTATATCACATAGTGATGCATATCTATAGTATATATACTATGTGATCCATTGTCCTATGGTCTGTCATTCCAGACAAGATAGACAAAACATGATGGGGCCCAGGCTTATAGAGGCACTGAGCAGGTTGCTAAAATTTTAGCCATAATCCATTGAGTGGGGATGGGTCTTGATTTCTGGCTACTTAATACTTTTAAACATCCTGTTATGTTGGCTGAAATTTATACTTGATGGCCTCAAATATAGAAACTCCCAAGACTCACTTCTAGCCAGCCACCTTCGCAAACACATGGGCATATGGTCTTCATCCATCAGCGTCATCCTCACTAGACTTTGACTTAGAAATGAACAATTGGAGGAAAGAGACTTAATTTCGAATCACTTCCATTTAGCTGGTGAGTAGCTGCAGAAGACCTTTGCTTTGGGAAATGATGGCAAGGCTGAATGTCACAGTGGCAAGGATCTCTTATCAATGAGTTGCCAATACCAATGGAAGCAGCAGCAGCATTCATCTCATTAGACTAACTTTGCAACATGATTTGGGGCATTATTCCTGGAAATCTGGCGTCTATCCCAGTGAATAGAACCTCTCAATATCTGTGAGCTGCTTGGATCCTTTAATGGCCTTGTTCTCTGCTAAATCAGCCATTCTGTTTCTGCTTCTTAAACTAAGAACCCTAATTGATTCAGCGAAAAGGTGAACAACAACAATAACAAAAAGGCTCAAGTCAGATTCTGAGAATAGAGAGAACAGTAAGAGGCCAATCTAAAGATGTGTGGGTGGATGAGGAATCACAGTGTGAAAACCAAAGATCAGAGAGGATTAAGGCTTGGAAAGGAAGTACACTTCAAGTCCACCTTGATCAGATGGATGTGGGCAGCATCCTACTGTTAGCCCACATCCTAACCTGCTCATTCAGTCATTCAACAAATATTTATGGAGCACATAAGGCATGCCTACCCCCATGCTAAGCATTGGGGGAGATCTTGGTAGATCAATCAGACTGTCTTCTGCTAACAGTTTTAAGTAATGGGAAATCTGATCATAAGTGAATGACCACCTACACAGGAAAACATATCATTACAAAATGATAATAACAGAAAGCTACATTAAAGTACACACTATGATGAAGTATGGGAAGTCAGGAAATCTTCCAGAAGAAGTGATTTTAGAGTTATGATCTGAAAGCAGATCATAGAAGCATAGAGAGCAGATGCTAGAAGAAAACAAGAGAACATTCTAGGAGACATACACAGCAAATACGAAGACCCTGCAGAGAGCTGAGTTTGGTACACTTGGTGATCTGATAGGCTGAGGAGCTGGACGTGAAGAGAAGAGATGAAACTAGGGTGAGAGAAGGCTGTAGTGATACTGAGGAGTCAAGGAAAAGTCATACATTAAAACCTATGAAAAGTTTCACTCTTTTTCCTAAAGTCAGTAGGCATCTATTGAGGACTGTGAAGGCATGTGAACACACTGGTTAGATGCATATTGGGAAATGCCATGCTGACCCTCATGGGGAGACTGTAGACAGGTTAGGAAAGAAGAATGAATACAAGTTTAGTTAGTAAGCTACCAAAACAGTCTAGGCAAGAGTAGGTTGCTAGATCAGATTGGACAATGACAGAATTGAAAATTAGCAGAGTGACATTTAAGAGAACAATCCAGGGGCCTTTGTGATGACTTAGATATGGAAGGTAGATGAATCTATCTTAGACAACGGATATAATAATCACTGGAAAACCATTGAGTTCACCAGCTGAAGATGAAGAATGCTTTCGGAGTGTCGTTGAAATATTCAAGAGAAAGCAATGAGTTGAATATGAGGGTCAACAGCTTTACAGAGAGCACTGAGCTAGTAATATCCATCTACTGATCTAGTTTATTAAAACATATATTTAAAACATGTTACAGTATCTCACTTTGTTATCTGATATATTGAATTTATTTGTATTTGGTTATTTGAAATTTGATAGGGAAGGGGGGAAAACCAAGACGGGTGGGGGTGTGGGGGGGAGGGTAATGGGTACCAAGACATGTGAAAGGGTATCAATGTATGTGAATTAATGCACCTTCTATCTGGCAAATATCATGTAACCCTTTTATTAAATACAATAAAAAATTTTAAAAACCCCAAAAACGTATCCAATAATACAAAATTCTAATCACCCCCCCTCACACACAATAGACTTTTGCATCCTTTTCTATATAGCAGATTTCTGAAAAGTATCTGAATCTTCTTTTTTGTTCTTCTGTCTTGCACCATTATCTTTCTGTTCCTTAGCAGAACAATTCTCTCCATCATTGCTCTGGATATTTCAGCCCTTTGGTCTCCTCTTATACATGGCTGTCTTCATTATCATTCCTTATTATTTCCTTCCCAATAACTGTGAACTCTCCTCTTACAAAGAAAATAGTCATTGACTTTCTAGCTGTAAACCAACTCACCTCTTCCTAATCTGAACCAATTGAAAGTTAATTAATGTATATCTTATCCATATGCATCCTGTTTTTAACTAGTACAAGGAGGGTTTATCATGCCCCTTGATGTATACAATGAATCTTGTTCAGTTACCTCATCAGTCTTTTTGTCTCTGTCTCTTTGCCCCATACCAGACTAGTCTCTTCATGTTTCCTTGTTCCATTTTCATACATGTACAGAGAAAGTATTTTGATAGTATTTGCTCTCCTTCTCCTCTTCTTTTAATCTTAAAATCAGGATCTGCTGAAGCTGGAATTTGGCTATTCTACATTTATAGACCCAATGTTAGAGCATTCATCTATTTATTCAGTGTACTCTTTTTCAAACAAATACCTTGCATGAACACTAAAGATTGAGGATAGAGAAGCACAGAGCCTTGACAGAAAATGGTTTTTAGCATGGCTGAGAAATGTTGAATTGGAGGCATGGCTCAGGTGGCAAAACACTAGGCAGTAAACAAAAGCAAGGTATCAGACACTGAGTTTGAGTCCCAGTCTCTGAAGAGATGAGGGGGAGGTGGGGGAGTGTGGGAGGGTGAGAGGAAATGTAGGGGTAAGGACACAAGTCTAATAAAATATAATTAATGAAAGAATATTCTGGATTCTTTTTAAAGCCATCATTTTTAGAGTTGAGGTTCATGCATGAAATGTGTTGCAAGAAAGCCAGTCAGTATTGCGAAGACTGACCATCACAGTAGAACATACTATTATTTTGGAATCACTAGCATTAAATATGACTGAAGCCAGCCAGTGGGAAGTGGGAAATAACAGAAGACAAGTTTAGAGACTTAGAATATGATGCAAAGAGAAAATGGGATCCAATTTATACTCATATCCACAACTGCCAGAGTCATGGTGGATTGTTTAATAAGAAATCTGAGATGTATTGCTTGAAATCTGTCCTTGCTTTCTGCTTCTTTTTGCAGGTGGATTTCATATTTAATAGTCCCTTTAGAGTTCCAAATGTTCATGTAATGAACTTATCTCATTTGAAGCAAGCCACTGGAAAAAAATAAAAAATCGGTGTAGTATTATGTTTTCTCCTTTTCATGGCTAAATTAGATAATGATCACCAAATGGCATTCACTTGCTCACTTGTTAGAAACCATAAAAGAATCTTTCCAGTTAAATAACCATTTTCCTGTCACCAAAAAAAATCTTGGACCAAGGAACAGAGTGTTTACAAATTCTCATTGATGCAAATATACATTCTATGGCTCACTGAGGTTAGATTATAGGTAACTTGAATCACAATTGACTATTACTTTTTCGGGGGGGGTCATAATTTTTCAAAAATATAACAGGCAGATGAGAATGCTGAAGTCAAAGTCTAGTTTTTTTTAGTATTAATTTAAATGAGTAAATATTTCAGAAAGAGTTCCAAGGAGTCCCTAGTGGCATGCATAATGACTTGTTGGTCCACCTATAAAATAAGGTAGGAAATTAAGTTTTGTTAGAACAAAGCTATTTTGTTTCCCTTCGTTCAGATGAGTAATGAAAACAGAAGTTATAAAAGGAACTTGGGACCAATAGAACCTCATATACTGCTTTGAAAATAGGTATGCTGTGCTAGAACTTTAAATAACAGCACCATGGATAATTGGGGCTTACTTTGTTCAAATCACTATGAATTTTGTCTTATTATCTATTGTTTCCTATAAGATGCTGGGAGAAAATGCCAGTAGCAGTTGACACAGAAGGAATGGAAGCTAGGAATAGAGGTCCCCTACCAACTAGACTTTCCATGCTGCCTGGATGTGAAAACTCTAGCACCCTGGAAAAAATGAGATTATTGAGTATTTTAAAAGGCAATGATATTTTAGTATGAAGGAGCTGCAATTGTACCAAATAAGGAAGCCTTACTTTCTAAGTAATGTGTGTGTGTGTGTGTGTGTGTGTGTGTGTGTGTGTGTGTGTGTGTGTATCCCAATGGGTATACATTTCATATGTATCTGAAATAAAATGAAAACCAAAGACCTTCCTTTAGTTATTTTTTAGGCAGTGACTTGGTTGTCTTGATTGACAACCTCTGTTTTGAACGAAATGTTGTGAGTAAAATTATTTCTTATGTGGGAAGAAAACTAAAGAAGGCTTACAAAGGGTTTTATAACAGTTTTCTGCTGGCTAGATATCTGAACACTTAAGACATAGTTGGAAGTAATTATTTGGGGGTTTCTTTGTTCTTCAAAATATAACACATTAAAATACATTAAAAAAAACCTCACCCTCAATAGAGATCTCTTTGATGGAGCCCTTATTTGGGGTTTAAATGGACTGTACATATGTCTACTCAGACCAGCTGCAAAGACTGTTGGATTTAAAGTAATGAGAAGAGATTTTTGCAAAACAAATGGTCAAAATTCATTCTTTAACTTGAGAAAAGTGACAGAGACAGCAACAAAGCTACAACAAACCCATTCCTATCTCCTCATCATCGCAGTTCACAAATATTGTGAAAATTTCAAAATTATCACTGAATCTTTCAGAACCAACTTACACTAATGAAAAGATTGGAAAAAAATTTAACTAAAACATTTTGAATCAACTAAGACCAAATCCACTTAAAACTGATTTTATTTCTCTTTTCTTTCTTTCTGCCTGCCTCCCTTCCTCCTTTCTTCCCTCCCTCCTTCCTTCCTTCCTCCCTTCATCCCTCCCTCCCTTCTTTCTTTTCTTTCTTTTGTAAGTTGTGGGGCTTGAACTATGGACCTGGGCACTCTCTCTGAGTTCTTCATCTCAAGGCTAGCAGCACTCTACCACTTGAGCCACAGTGCCACTTCTGATTTTCTGATGGTTAATTGGAGATTTGAGTCTAATGGATTTTCATACCCAGACTGGCTTTAAGCCATGATCCTCAGATCTCTGCCTCCTGAGTAGCTAGGATTACAGGTGTGAGCCACTGGTACCCAGCTGATTCAAGATGTTTTAGCTAAAACGTTTTAAATTTTATACAAAAATTTGGACTGTCAGCTTCTTTATTGAGAAATTGGAAGATATAGCCACCTCAGTCTCCCACACCTCCCAATCAATGCATTCTGGAACCCCAGGCCAGTGGGGTTGGGAAAGTTGTAGAATCTCCATATATTTGACCAGAGACCACAGAAGGTGGGTATCATGAAAGGCACGTGAAACTCCAAGTGAGAGATTACAATGAACTCCTCTTGCTTAACACAGAAAAGGGGGAAAAAACTGTCCATTTGCAACATCAGCCCAGGAATGAAACTAGCAGTAGATTCATTCTGTTTTGAAAGCAGTCCATTTGGTAGGATTCCAATTTTTTCATATTATAACTTTCAAAGAGAAAGCAGCTCTGATGGCTTGTGTAAAATAAGGCCATATCCATGGAGAAATAAATCTAACAAAGCAAGTGCAAGATCTTCATGAGGGAAATATATATATATATATATATATATGAAAGAGCAGAAGGAAAGCAAGAGAACAATAAGATCTAATAAACTCATGGATGAGAAAATTCATTATTATAAAGGTGTAAGCTTCTCTTTCAAATAATGTATAAATTCAATGCAGTTCTAATGAAAATGTACCAGTGTTTTTCAGGTGTTCTTTTTATCTAAAGGAATAAAATCCAGGAAAATCCAAAAGAGTGGGAGAAAGGGAAGAAACTGTCATGGTCATTGCGAAGGCAAGATGTTATATCTAAAGCAGCAAAGTATTGGGACAGAGTTAGTCAATATGCAAAGCTTTCAGAATGGAAAGCTGAGAATTCGATCTGTGCATATATTGGAGTTTTACATCTGACACCCAAAATCCTCGAGAAGGGATGTCTGTTTGATATGTAGATTTTTAGCAAATTGGTGTTCAGCTTGTTTGAATTCAGAAGCAAATTTTATTCCTTTGTTAGCTATGTGATCTTTGGTTAGTTACCATCCTTCTCTGAGTCTTAGTAAGCCACATTAACAAAACATGCAAACCCTTGTCTTCACAAATGTCAATGTTTTCACCATTATTTAGGTATCAAATCCATTGCTTAGCTGCCTGACATAAAGCTTAAGACTGTATTCATGGCTGAGTTGGGCTAGTGTTTTTCTTACTTTAAATAATTTAAGTTGCTCTGGGCTTGAACTCAATTTCAAAATAAATTTAAGATAATTTTCGAATAACTCTAAAACTATATCAAGCCTTCTAGTTCTACCAAAATAAATATGCTTTTAGCACTGATCCAATGTTACAGTTGCATTTCTTGAAATTATATGGGTGTTTTCTCATATAATTATATGGGTGTTTGAACTTAGGAGACAAAAATGTCTCATGCTACTTTGTTAGAAAGGATGAATTATATAAAGTGACAAATTCTTGACCAAGAAGGAAAATATATGGCAAAGCAGTCCCAAGGAGGCAATAAAATTTAAAACAATCTGTTACTTTGATTTTATGTACTACCTTTTTTTTTTGAAAGCTAACACTAGTCTGTATATTAATGGACCCGGATAAACCGTTTCTTGGTATATTTCAACTTGCTGGAGAATCAGTGGTTAGAGTTTGAAGGGCACCTTCTCAGTGAAGAGTAAAATTTGTAAAGGTGTGGGGAATATATATCCACTAGGATGAGATAGAGGCTAACCTTGGGAAACAAGCAAGCCCTAAGAATTAGGGCCTTGGCAGATTTGTACTTTGATGAACTCAGGATAATTCTCCTACTTGCAAGCCCGCCCAAGGATGGGGTTGTCCCCTCAGCCATTGATTGACTTGAACATCTAATTTAACTCTTCTGGGTCTTGGTCTCCCACCTGATTAGACATTGATTCCTCTAACTGACTGACTCCAATCCATATCCTGCAGGAAATCTCAGAATATTCAGATCTTTAGACTCAACTCCAGAGCAGTTGAATCAAGATCTTTATATAAGTAGCTTGAAAAATCTCTATGCTTAAATAAGTTCATTAGTTCCTTCTCTGACATCCCTCTGAGATATTGCATGAGAGTTTTGTTTTTGCTTTGGTGGTGGTACTGGTGCTTGAACTCAGGACTTGGGTACTGTCTCTGAGCTTTTTAGTGCAAGGCTAAATAGAGATTCTTTGTTTGAGCCATGGCTTCCCTTGTGGCCTTTTGGTATTTATGTTGAGATAGGAATCTCATGGACTTTCCTGCTCAGGCTGGCCTTGGTTCCCAGCCTCCTGAGTAGCTAAGATTGTAAGTTTGAGCCACTGACACCTGGTTTGAACTGCTTAGGAACAACAAGTTCATAGGTTTGAGTTCTCTACAAGTCTACTCTTAGATAATAATGATTATTTTCCATACCTCTTGTATGAGAAATGAAAGTAAGAGAATATCCATAATTATCTGTAGGTGCTGTTTTGTTTTCAGATCTATTCTTATTGGTTACATGTTTATTCCAAAATTGTTGATGACAATAATCCACTTGACATGTTATTGGAATGCAATCAAAGCATTCCATGGTGTGTGTGTGTGTGTGTGTGTGTGTGTGTGTGTGTGTATCTATTCTTAGTTTTGAAACAACAGGGCCATACTTGGTAATTACATTAATTTCAGCATTATTTAAATCGTATCTTCTACTTCTAATGACCTACATTGCATTGTGCTGCTAGATTTCCATATATCAACTTCAGTATCTAAACAAATTCTCATAGAATCACTATTCCTTCTTTACAAATGAGAAAACTCAGGGTTCCCAAAGTTAAGCTGGACAAACCATAGAATTCATTGTCAGAATGTCCAGGATTTGAAACCACTGGCAGAAGAGCAATAATAACTAACATGTGCTCACTGTATTAAGTAACCTCCTTTCTGAAGTAACTCTAAACAACCAAAACACTCAACAGTTCAGAGACCATCGAAAAATATAAATCGGGTGCATTGGAGATATGACACATTCAATAGCTGCCAGCAGCGTGAGTTACAACATGGGGATGCATACTGCATCAACTAGTGTGTGTTACAAGCCACCTGAAACAGTGCTTGGGACATCAGACATATATTGTAGCTCATTGGCCCATGGCTGGACCAGTAGTTCTGCTGATCAGAATACTTCTCTATCTGTGCTTAGTGGGTCTGTGATGTTTTTACTTGAATCATTTACTAATAGTGGACTGGTATTACAAGGATAAGGCATTCCACCAAACTTCCTTTCTGGGTCCAGAAGGCTAGAATCCACCTGTTGGCTCTGAAAAAAAATACCAGGAGATTGGAAACATCAAGGCAACTTGAAATGTAAGCTCAAAATGGGAATACTTTTGTACAGTACATTTAGTAGAGAGAGATATGGGGTGACTTCATGTCTAAGGGTAGGACAAAATTCTATTTCTTGCATGGAAAAAAAACCCACTGAATCATACTGCATGAGTGTGGACAAAGGAAAAAATAGAGTCATTTTCCCAGCCAATATACCAGGCTATGAACAAGAAGACGAACACACACTCGAGATGTAAAGAGCTGAAGTAATGTGAAGGCTATGCCTTTTGTGGTTTCTTTTTCCTTTATATCTGTGTGATTTCATGAAGGTAGCTGTAATACTATCTGTGCAACATACAATGAAATGAGCTCGGAAAACAATAAAAGGGGCCATAGTGAGACTAAGATCCACAAACTAATTACTCACTATACTGGAAGGATTGCATCAATAAGTTGCATAGCATAAACAAATAAAGTAGCAACAGAAAGAACTTCAAATTGCCCTAGCTAAGTCATTCTCTAGTATATTTCCAGTGGCCTTGGATTCCTAGTGGAATTTAGCTGTGAGACAGTCAATCATTCTTAGCATTTTTTGTTCTACACTCTGCACACGGCGAGGGCTGGCACCTTCTGTGAGACAGAATGCGTTAGCAAACTCTCAGAGTGCTAAGGAATGATCCCTTCTCTCTTGTCCTCATTTCTGAGCACCAAAGTTCTGTTTAAAGATTAAAATATCTGTGTGTTTCATTAATGACTATAACTGTTTTGAATAGAAATTATGCTTTAAGAGGTTAAGATGTTCATGCCGCTGTTTTAAAAATAGAGTTGGTAGACACCATTTTAAGAGTTTTCCACAATGTTGTCTTTCCACAAGGCAATGACATCCTTAGAACCAGTGTGGAGCAAGGCCTTACATAATCTATTCTGAGAATGCTGAGCTTTTCCATCTTCACTGAAGGCCTCTGACAGTTTATAATGGCCCCCACCTATTCCCATGGGTCTTCAAGTGTGCCTGCCCAGTCATCTGGTTCATTTTACTTGGCTGATTCAAACATTCCAGCAAGTAGAATAGAGGAAAAAAATCCAGCCAATGTATGTTAGGATTATTTGTAAGGTAAGAGTAATTAATTCTGCTCAGTGAAAGGGCTTGGGGTTTGTACGATCTGAGTAAGATGTTTGACATGTATGCAGGCTGTTTCCTGGTTCTTTTTTTAATATATATTTTGTATTTTATTTCTGATGTACTGCCTAAAGTTTTTACTATTCATTTTTATTAGTATATATTAATGGCACAAAAGGATTTTCCCATGATATTTCCATATATGCATACATTATATTTGGGTCAGATTAAACCCCTTACTTGGTCTTTTTCTTTTCTTTTTTTTTTTGCCAGTCCTGGCTTGAGCTCAGGGCCTGAGCACTGTCCTTGGACTTTCTCAAGGCTAGAGTTCTACCACTTGAGCCTCAGCACCACTTCTGGCTTTTTTGTATGTATGTGGTACCGAGGAATCGAACCCGGGTCTTTGTGCATGCTAGGCAAGCACTTCAACTTTGAGACTCTAAACCCCTGATTGGGAAGGGGATGCAGAGAGAAAAGGCTTGAAAGGAAGAAGACAAATACATTTCCCAGGAATAGATGCGTTCAGGATCCTCCACATTCCACAACATTGCTTGGTCAAAGGTTCATATTTCAATTAATCCATGGACGTTTTTAAAGCATTGGTTTGTTTTTGCATTTGATTTTAGGGCAAGGGGGTGAAAGCTTCATTTATTTAAAACTTTAATCTATCCCTACAAAGGAGAACACACACACACACACACACACACACACACACACACACACACACATTTGTGCACGCATGTGGAAATCTTGTCCTTGAGGCAATTGGGTTCTTGTCTGGTAGATAGAAATAGAAATGCACAACTGTGAAGCAGTAAGACAACTATCATAAGTGGATGATGACTATAGAAAGACAGAGGGTTGAAGCAGCCCAGAGCTCCTAGACTTTGGGCCTCTGGAAAATGTGATTGATAATACCCCTTCATAGGTTTTCTTTTTATGTTGTTATTGGTGATGATTCAGGGGCTTGAACTCAGGGCCTAGACACCATTTCTTAGCTTTTGCACTCAAAGCTAGCACCCTCCCATTCTGAGTCCTAGAGACACTTCCATTTTCTGGTGGTTAATTGGAGATAAGAGTTATATAGAGTGTCCTCCCAGGCTGGCTTCAAACTGCATTCTGTCTGTCTGTCTGTCTGTCTGTCTGCCTGTCTGTCTCTCTGTCTCTCTGTCTCTCTCTTCTCTCTCTTCTCTCTCTCCCTATCTCTAATGAATCTTGATTTCATCTAAATGTTTGCCTGACCTCAGGTTTCTTTTCTAGAAAATGGGGCTAATTTCTGCCTTGCAGTATTGCTGGGATAATAAAATAAAGTAACATTAAGAGACACAGATGGTGTTCCACAAAGGATGCATAGATGTTTACAAACTAAATATGAAATCTTCAACAGGGAAAGTGGCTTTTCAGTAGTGGGAGTTTACTTCTGAAAGCGGAAGACAGTGTGTGTAGCTGTAGCTTCTTACCTAGAAGGGCCATCAATACTTCAATTCCTGTTTGTGTGTGTTTCTTTCACAGTATTAGCATCCTGACCTACTGGAGTTGTCAACACATGCCTGTGCTGTCTCACTAATAAAACCTATTTGAGGGCTCATTTCAATCCAACCATGGTGTGTCATTAATCATGAATACTATGAATGACCAGGGCTGGGGCACAAGCAGAAATACTGGAAATCAATAACACTGAGTGAACTAACAGGATTAAGAAAGTGTAGGGAGAACAAGATACTCTCTCCATAGCCCTCTGCTCTGGCTCTGAAATTAAATCAGGTAGAACTAACAGATGCCTTGAAATCTCTTGACTTTGAATAGGTCTCTCCTTCCCATCAACAGGCCCAATGGAGTGATTTCCAGTTACAAAATATTGGGTTAAGAATGGGAGACAAATGTGAAGGGGGCTCACTGAAACATAGACAGAGAAAATTAAAAGGGCTAAAAAGTAGAGAAAAATAACCCGAGAAGTGTTTGGAAAGACAAGTGCAGTTTTAAGGAGCAGAAGACAGACTTGCAAGCTTCTAGCCAGGAAGAGAAGTCTGACTTGCTACACCAGGAATGCAGCCCATTAAAAAAACAATCAACAAATACAAAGAAAAACAGTGACTCAGAAGGAGAGTCATACCAACAATATTTTCCCTTAAACCTTGTTGGTTTTCTTTCTCCTCTTTTTCTCTTTCCCTTTATGTGGCTCTGGCTTCCCAAAGCATCTGTAGACACTGCTACTCCTGTTTATCAGGACTTTGGGCCTCAGTTCCGAAGCTTTCCCTTGCTTTACCCCGAGACTTCCACAGGAAGTCCTTGCAGGAGCCAGTGAGAGAAAGGAATTGGAGGACAAATGCCCAACTTTCTGCTTCTGCTGTTAAACACCTCTGAAATGTGTCATTGTCTCCTAAAACACTACAGGGACATCAGCCCCTCTCCCGACGACCACCCCTTCATGCATTCTTTATTAGTTTCCTTCAGTTCTCAGTTCCTGGTATAGTCTTTCTGAAACATGACTTCCATTACTACATGGCTCAGAGGGAACTTTCAAGAAAGGACAACCCAGAGCAACTTTGCTTGATACTATAGGTGGTATCAGGGTTGATGAACTTCCAATGCAATGGTTAGGGATGAGTCTGGCAAGTCAGAGAATCGAAGCTATTCTAGGAAATGGTTCAAGGAATATTGATGTTGATCTTTGGACTTGGTCACTGGCACTTTATTTAGTTGAATCTCAAGGAGAATTAAGCAAGTTGATTCCTGTGAAATACTTAGAAAAGAGTACGGCCAAGCATACCAGTATAGACATATACTCTTATCTTGAAGCACCACAGTGGGTGCACACATCTGTAAGAGTTGTACCAAAGTCTATACCTGCTGTGATGCCATGAGACAGACAGCTCATCTGAATGTACTTTGAAAACCAAGCAGTCCTGTTTCTACAATCCGTGTCACAAAGAATTGTCATGCTATAGCTGAAAGGATGGATTCTGTAATTTTCTAAACATTGTCCAAGGCTGACTGACTCTTATTTGTTCTTCAACCAATGCCAGAACAAATGCCTACACTACCCCTTAGAGGGAGTTTCTGTCTTCACACTCGCAAATAACTGAGAGTAAAAATGGTGCTCCCAGTGTTAAATGACATTCTGGAAATATCTGAACGTCCTCTCCTTTAGACTAACTCCCTGAAATTGTAGCATTTAAAGACTTGGGTCTGGGTTACATGAGAAGCTAACATTTTAAAGAAGACATTGGTAAAAAGATTCTATTTTAAAAATAGATTCACAGCTGAAGAAGAAAACAAGGTTTTTTTTTTCTTCTGTGTGAGTGCACATGGCAGTTTGAACTATTTCGAAGAGACCTGCAGATATAATCAACTATAGAAGAAAAAATGATTTTATTTTACATTTAGGGAGACTGAGCACAGATACCCACAGTAACTAACTCTGCCTGGGATTGCAAATTTCAGTTTTCAAAGTACGTACATATGAGCTGTCTGTCTCATGGCATCATAGTGGTCATGTGATGGACCAGAGCTTCTGTAGCCCTAAATGTTGGAATGGAAAAAGGTAATCAGAAAGCCAATATGTAAGTGTTGGATTCTCAAATCTTTTTTTGCCTGAAGCATTACCAGAGAGACAGACAAACAGACACCAAATTTCCTGTTATTTTCTAACTTGGTATCATTATTCCTATTTTAAGGTCAAAACACTAAAGTTTAGAAAAGCCAAGAGATATGAACAAATCTGCAGGACATCATGTTAAATGAAATAAGCCAGGCACAGAAAAACAAATGCCATACAATCTCACTTGTATGTGAAACCTAAATCAGTTGATCTTGCAGTAAAGAGCAGATAGGTGCTTACCAAAGGCAAAAAGAGTGTCAACAAGGAAAGGAGGGGTCATAGTTGATCAAGAGGTACATAATTACTGTTATATAGAGGAGGAAGGTTGGGTTTACTGGCCAATTTGATACCTAAAGTTAAAGACAACTTGCTGTGTTCTTGGAAAGTACAGAATAGTTATTAAGCATTCTCACCATAAAAATGATTAATATAAGTGAGATAACTATGCATTTGTTAATTAAAGTTAACTAATCTGCAATGTACATATACTGAAAAATATCAAGTATACAATAAATGATATTTTACCTATTATTTCCAAAGGCTTTGACATTTGACTTTGTGGGGATATTAGTAGTGAAAATTCACCCAGCTCTTCATTTAATTTAGTGTTCATGTCTCAGTATTCTGGACAAGATTATTGAAAATGGCCTCCATGTTTTTCTTCTCTCGTTCTTATTACAGTACTAACAAGATTCCTGTAAAAACCAGACCTCGGGGATTCTTTCTGATATAAAGCCTTAATCTTTAATCATAGCAACAACTATTCATCTTCTGGTTCCACATGG
The DNA here is from genome assembly GCF_031878675.1 of Megascapheus bottae. Taxonomy (NCBI): domain Eukaryota; kingdom Metazoa; phylum Chordata; class Mammalia; order Rodentia; family Geomyidae; genus Megascapheus; species Megascapheus bottae. The sequence goes on from NC_143510.1 coordinate 31,473,720, forward strand.
AGCTTTGAGAAATATATGTCAGGAAGAGCTAACTCTAAGCCCTCCATTTGCTGATAGCACATTTCCTGTTACTAAAGGATAGGAGGAAAACAAGGAGATTTAGTTTTGTTGCTTTCTGATTAAAGCTTCTGATTATGTGGGCCTAAGAAAAGTCATTCCTCTTCTCTCCTCTAATAATGTGGCATAGACTTACTTAGCACCTATTAAAGGTAGCCTATTATAGTGAACTATGTAAGACTGAGGAATGGATGGATCTGTTGTCCAGTAGTTGATGATAGACTCTTTATCCCTCTAGCCAAAACAGTAGATGTAATAGCCAGAAGCCATACAACCAAAGTAGGTTATCACTCTTGATTTCCATTAAATACAAATTCCAAAACACTCAGGCAATGTCCAGCTGCTAATGTGGTATATACCATATTTGCATAAATATGCATACACATGCATACAATTGATACATAGCAAGATTTTGTCATCTGGGATCTAGGTTCACACAACTTGGCTTCAAACCCATATTCTAATACTGTCTAGACCTGAGTGATTTACTAAACCACACTAAATTTTAGCTTCATGATTAATAAGATGAAAATAACAATGAATTCTAATTATAGGATGAAATGGTAACTAAAATAATGTGTGAATATTGCTTAAGCAATGCCCTAATAGGAATGTCTTTTCTCTGTAGAAGTTTAAGATTTGAAAATTGTTCTTCCCTACTGGGGTCAAAAATCTCTTTCGGATATTGAAGAAGTTTCTAGAGGGATTAAGCCCTGTATTGGCTTGAAATACCTAATTATAACAAATGAATCAAGGAATAAACAGCATTTAATTGATCTGGAATTATTGTTTTAAGCCCAGAGCCCATAGATGGGCACATGATAACTCATGAACTGCTTTTTACCAAATGTCAAAGAGAAGCAAGAAGAGATGGATCCATTGTTCAGGTGCTGCCTGCATACCAAACATGTAATTCTGACTTTGAAGCCCAGTCCTACCAAAAAACAAAAAGAAAGTAAAAGAAATACCTAACAACATCTTGTTGTAGACTGATGAATGAATTGAAAATACTTAGAAATGTCCTTTTCAATAACTATTTGCCTTAACCTATATGCCTCAGTGGTGGCTCTCTACTCATTGATTTTTAACTCAGGAAAAAAAATCTGATAAATCTGTCTGACTAGGGTGTGGGCTTTCTTTTCCCCTCCCCAAACACAACTAGCTTTTCTCCATAGAGGAGAAAGGAAAGAACATGTATGTCATCTCCCTGAAACAGGCAGATATTTTTTTTAAAGAGTGTCACCACAATCACTGGTGCTAGGCATTTGGCAGTTTCTGTGCATAAATTGGCAAGTACCTGGTTTCATAGGTAGTGCATAGGTAGTAAAAGAAAGAACTGGAAATCAAATCCACCTGTTCATGTTACTCTAGTTCCTGAAAAGAGAGATGGTCCAACCACACTGAAGAATTAAAAGGCATTTTCAAATAAATAAAAGGATGAAAGGCTCAAGTAAATTAAGAAGAGAGGGGGCTGGTACAGTGCCTGTGGGTAGTAACCGATCTTAACCAGAAGGAACTGGAAGAAAGATGGCAGCAGGGGTGGGGGAAGTGGCGGGGAGGGAGGAAGGAAATGATTGAGGGAATGAGGGTTTTCTGTATGGAGAAGGCTAAGTTTAACAGCCTCTCTAGTCTTCATTAAGAGACAGACAACTTAGGGATCCATCAGGAGGGAACAAGAGATAAAGGCCTCTGACCTCTGTTTCCTCTCCTCCTTTACCCACTTGGCAGAAACTTCCCGTTAGGATGTCTTAAGAGAGAAGTTGCTCTCTATGATCCATTTAGGTCACCTTCTGAGATAGAGGGGTAGGGAAGGCAACTCCAGATGGACAAACAAGAGCTCTCTAGCCAATGCCACCCAAAGGGAATGTGCTTCAACATGCTTATTTATTCTGCTTTTACATGGTTCAATCCACCCTTTGTGCGGCAGAATCACGCCATGACTGCTCTCTGTTTGGCACATTGCTCTGGGCTGAGGATACAGAGAGCTGAATAAGATATTATCTAGTCCTTAAAGAGCTTTGACTTGTGGTCTTCAGAGGAGGCATAGTTAACCTTTGACCTGTCCATTTAAGTGCCAGTTTGTCTCCTTTGATCTCTTGAGTATAGCTACATTTTCATCCAAGTATCCCAACTTTTCTAAAACACGTTCCACTCATGTGGCATTCAGTTAGCTAGCCTTAAACTCTACCAAGGAGAGCTAGCTGATGATCTAATGAATGTCCAAGATCCACTGACATTATAGCAACCTATTAGGTATTTTAAAAGGAGAAAAGAGACAAAAGGTGAACAAAAATAGTTGTTTTCCTAAAAGAAATAAAAGATGGGAAGGCTACAAATTTCTATCTTAACTTTAGTTACTCCTATCTGAATAAATTGCATTTTACCCATGCTAGGAAGGATACTCAGCTGGAGTAAAGAAGGCATTATTAAAGATGTCAAGGTTGTTCCATAAGTGGATTGAACGTAAGTGCTCTCATTGCTGCAGCTTGCATGAGTTGAAATGATTCTTAGAACAAAATATAAGAATGTTAGGTACCTCTCTTGGTCATTTATAAGTAGGACCAAACCAGTCTTATCTTTGATTGCTTCTCTTCCCCCACTGCAGTGGAGAAATCCTTGTGGCACTGGAATTTTCCTCTCTGTATGTGTTAAATGCTAAACAAGCCACAACAACTCCCACTGTCCATCTCTGCAGCAGGTAGCCTGAAAGAACCCCCTTTGAGAGGCCAGATATTTAGAAATAGAAATGCTAAGGGTAAGGAACTGTTGCCTTTTACCATGAGGCATGTCCACCAAAGGGGAGACAGTTGTTCTATTCAGAGAAAATACAAAATTGCTTTGAGGTTGTCAGGAGGCCATTCTCAACTGAAAGATCGGCATTGAAGATCTGACCATATTGTCAATTAGCATTGCTAATGAGGTTTCCAGAGAATCACAGATTATTTTAATCTACTTAACCTTCTCTATAAATACTCCACTTAGAAAACACTCTCCTATTTTTAATAGTCTAATAATGGACAAGTGTTATTTTTTACGGTAGAAGCAACAATGTTAATAATATGATCTTTCAAGCAAGGTCCATCAAATAATGGCATATTTACTTTTTTAGTCAGTTCCAAATGTAGGATAGAAATAGGTAATGAACTGTCTGAACTGTCCGATTAATTGAATGATAGGGACAGTCTGAGAGCCCAGATGACAGGACTATTTGTCCTCTCATGACTACTGTGTGAGAGACTTTTCTAATATCCCAGACTTCTGAGGGAGCTGAATCCTGGGAGCCCAAGCATTTAAGAAAAACTGATGGGTGTGATTCACATAAGGAGCCTTCCTCCTTCTTGATGTGGCCTCCACTTTACAATATGGCACTGAAATCTGGGACAGTTCCAAAGTTTTCCCTGTGGGAGTAGGCAAAGGCAATGCATATCCCTGATAAAGAGTAGATGATTTGACCATGTTCATCTCTCCTGTGTTTCATGGTAAGGCTCCTCCATGAACCTACCTGTCTCTGCCACCTACCAAAGATAGCTTGCTCTCAGGTTGGTTTGTTGATTGGGTTTTCATTTATTCATCCATCAAACATCTGTTTAGAACCTACAATGTGCCTGGTACTCTCAGATATGAGATCTGCTCCTAAATGTTCTCTGCCTTCGCAGATGTTATCTCTTAGAAAAAGGAGAAAATAGTGGTGCTGAGGCTCAAATGGCAGAGTGTTAATATCGAGCTGAAGAGCTCAGGGACAGTGCCCAGGCCTCAGAGTTCAACTTCCATTACAGACAAACCCCTCCCCCACCAAAAAAACTATAAAAGGAGAAACTAATTAAAGAAGTTAATAAGAAGTCAAAAGCATCATCAGATAGCACAAAGTGAGGAAAAATAAACAAAGGAAAAGAAAAAATTAACCACAAGACACAGGTAGGCACGCGAGCACATATGCATGTACATGTACACACACACACACACACACACACACACACAGAATATTGTAAAAGGAAGAGCTGAGTGCTGGTGGCTCATGCCTGTAATGCTCTGTACTTGGGAGGCTGAAATCAGGATTATGGTTTGAGTCCAGTTCATGTAAAACAGTTGTTAACACACACACACACACACACACACACATACACACACACACACACACACACACACACACACACACACACACACACACCCTTTGCAGCCCATAACTGAGTGCAATGGAGATTGGGAGAACTGTAATTCCAAACCAGGCCAGGCAACAACCATCTTTACGAAGGGAAACTGGACATGAGGGCATAAATCATCATCTCAGAAATGGAAGAAAACCTAACAGATGGATCATGGTCCAGGTGTGTGTGTGTGTGTGTGTGTGTGTGTGTGTGTGTGTGTGTGTGTGTGTAGGCGTGGCTCGAATGGCTGAGCATGCTTCTAGCAAGAGTGAGAGTCTAAGTTCAAACACTAGTAATAATCTCCCCCCAAAAGTGGGGGATGACTCTCAAGAACAAAAAGTAACAGTAAGGATTGAGTGGAATAGAGGCAATAGGAAAAGATCAGAGTTTTGAATATTCCAGAAATGATAAAGGCATGGGTCAAAGTGGTTGAAAAGTGAGGAAAGAAAGCGGTAGTATTATTCACAAGCAGAAAGGTAGGTGGTCCCACCTCACAAGACAGAGAAAAGGAGTTGGGGTTTTTCCTTCAAGCCTCCTGGAAAATGGCTGGAATATTTCTTGCAGCTCTGATAGAATCTGTTTTGTACCTTAGAGGGTTCACTGTGGGTAAAACCTTAGAGTGACTTCTAGGAGGAGTGAAAGCAGGGAGATCTCCTGGGAGTCCATTGTGGTGAGAGGTAATGGCGGTCAGTTGGCAACAGACAATACTTAAAAGAATGTGATTGCTTTCTCTGGAAAAAACAATGGTGCAGGAAAAGCTAACCCAACCAGAAGATGACACATGGTTAGCTTAGAATGTCTTCTTATTGATGTTGACCCAAGGAAGCCCTTTAGAGATCATTCAGTGGAAATCCTACAATATAAACACAAGAAAAACTAAAACATAAGAGATTTCAGGCACATACCCAGGGGTAGAGAGCATACTGCTAGCAAATTCAAGGCAGAGCCTCACACCTCTTTCCTTCTCAGCTGTATTTCCATGCCCAAGTCTACATAGAACCCAGAAGGGCCTGGCTGTGGACCCAGGGCCTGGGTGTTGGTCTACAAGCCATAGCTTATACCAGTTTCCCATCTATAGTGCAAGTCCATGTAGGGACAGCTGGAGGCTTACTCACACATCCACGTATCCCTGTGTCATAGAATTAGTCCCAATCCATGGAATAAATAAAAATATCAGCAAGAAAAGGGTGGCTACCAACTGGATGACCGCATCTGACTAGGTTTAAATCCTAGCTTTGCCAATTATTAACTGTGTGCATCCAAACAAGCCACATAACTCTGGGTATTGGTTTCCTTATCTGTCAACTGAATAAAATATTTGAAACTGATGAGAATTACTATCTACCTTGAGGACCTATAATTATGGATGTACTGAGAACAGCAACTATCTCAACTCTGTCACTTGGCAGGAGATGTGTATGGCCTTTGACATAGGGACATGGGTCTGTACCTTGACTCATTTATTCCACAAATGCTTACTGAGTGCTGACTGAAGTGTCTGGCGGTTCTCAGGCTTTCAGCCTTTTTCCCATTTCACTTATATTCACTTGCTTAATATGCTCCCTGGAGTTATTTCCCTCTTTACAATGTGGTGATGTTGGAATAAGCAGGTGAGAGTGGACATGAGGGCAGAGGGTCTCCTATGAGAATTTCAAAGGGCCCTGAGTATGTGTAGATGAAGAGTCACAACTGCCCCTGAAGGCTAATGCCCACCAAGTAGGTGGTTGGAGGAGAAGGAGAAAGGAAGCTCTGGTCCCTGTGCCAAGTTGGCATGTGTATGTGTGGTACAGTTTTGAAAGCACTCTCTGGATTATTTTTCACCTCTTCCTCCTACCTTTTCAGTTTGTAAGGAGTTAGCGAGCCCATTTCTTTTCCCAGAAGACAAATGGAGACTCAGAGAACTTAAGGACTCTCACATTGGCAGTGAGCAGAAAACCAGGCCTAGACCTCAAGTTGCTTGACTCCTTTTACTCTTTGGTTTTGTTGGCTTGATTGTTTGGTTGCATACCTCCCCTCCCCTATTTTTTTCTGTGTATCAGAAAGGGAGACGGGGTGATAGTGGTGATGCTCACCCCGTGGAGAGGCAACAGAAACAGGGAGACGTTGAGAGGGAGCTGAATAAGACTCAGGATAGATGCTTGACTGATAGTCTCCTATGTGAGTTTCTATCAGGCCATCCCAAAAGGTAAAAGAAACAGCTGATACTCTTCTGTTCTAGGTTAGGGGTTTGGGGAGGCTTTATTGGGGACAGGAAAGGGACAGCATGCAGGCCTCCCCTCCCAGTGCTGATTCTCCTGAGAAATCATCTTCAGGACACCCTCCACCTGTGGGAACATCTCCATGGTTGTGGAGCCAACCCCTGCCAAAACACATTCCTTCAGGGTGCTGTGATTTTAGCTCCTTGAGGAAGTCAAACTGAACTCTTTTCTATCACTGAAATAATAAAAAAAAAAAAAAACGTCAAATGTAAGCCTCGGAAGTCTCTTTCATTTTGAGATTTTGCAGCAAGCTTTAAATAACACTGGCCTTGGTGAATGAGCACCCAAGTTGTAATTTGTCCCTTCTACCATTGCTAGAGCCTGGAAAGCCTGTCTTCTAGTACCATCACCTTAATGATTATTTATGGACAGACTATGAATTTCCCAACTGGGGATCATGCATAATACCCATGCACTTCCATAAAAACAAGTGCAGTTTTTTTAAACAAACACAATAACATTTATCTAATCTATACAAATCTATTCACAAGGATTTTTTAAATAAAATCTACCATTTCCCCCCTCCTTCCCACCCCCACCTCCTTGCATCCTCAATAGGCAAAACCCTGGCTTCTTTTAATTTCTCAGTTTGTTTTTAAGTGCTGTGGTTGAGGGAGGAGGGGGGCTGTCAGAGTAAAAGGGGACAGAGTGCTTATGCTCGTGATGCAGTGTGCAAAGCACTCCAGCACTGTCAGTGGTGAGCAAAGAGCCAAGTGTGGTAGTAGTCACCTCTCCACAAAGCAGGCAGCATTTCACCAGAGAGAAGTGTCGGCTGTGGGCTGTCTCTGCGTACTAATATGACTGCTTTGCCAGCTCTCTGCAAATAAGGCAGAAGCTGCTACCTGATTGGTATAACATCTCACTTTCCCTCTGCATCGATTTTCTTGTTCTCCTCCTATGTTTCATAAAAAGAGAGAGAACTGGCTGGTGCTGTGGACAGAGGAGCTTTATTTTTAGTATGAGACAACCTCTATTTTCTTTCAGGAGAGGGAAGTTGGATTATCAATTCTTTTGTAAATGTGTATGGTGATATTTGCTCCGGTAAGTTTTTATCTCTCTCTCTCTCTCTGTCTCTCTCTCTCTCTGTCTCTCTCTCTGTCTCTCTCTCTCTCTGTCTCTCTCTCTCTCTCTCTCTGTCTCTCTCTGTCTCTCTCTGTCTCTCTCTCTCTCTCTCTCTCTCTGTCTCTCTCTCTCTGTCTCTCTCTCTCTGTCTCTCTCTCTCTATCTCTCCTCTCCCCATTGATTTATAGCTGGTTCTCTGTGTGTGTGTGTGGGGGGGGTGTTTGCACAGGTCCATTTGTATGGTTCACTTTTCTTTCCAAGTGATAATTTTGTAATCTTCGTTGGTAATATCCTTTTGTTTTACTTTTCTTTCTTTAATTCATATGTTTAAGGAAAAAAACACAGCTGGGTTTTATAACTGGTTTCTATCTATGTGTGATAACTTACATTCACCGTGGAAGTGTATGCTGGGCTTCTTTTAACATAATAAGAAAATGAAGCACACCTACATTTGGTTTTGTAAAATTGTAATATTCTACCCTCACCTTCCATGAGAGTATTTAATGTCTTAGTGAAATCATGGTTCTATAGCCTGCTTAATGTTTTAATTAAAGTTTCTTTGTCAGTATCACAGTGAGACTGTCTTAAACTCCATAAATAGTTACCAAATATTGTGTGCTAATTTCATAAGGTCTTATACCAGTGGGAAATGAATGAGAGTCCCAGATGATCCAGTGGTACGCACTTTTTAAAGCAATGAATTTCTAGACAAAAAGTAGTCATATCCTTTAAGTAAATCTCCCATTCTATGAACTTCTCAATCCCAAGTGGTTGTTGCTTTCTTGTTCTTTGAGTGTGTATTTGTGCCACCATCTGTCAAATGTCCAGCCCTGACTGTGGTATTTCCCTATCTGCAGCTACTAAGGAGAAAAGTTGCTGTTATTAAATATCGGCTAGTGCAAAATAACTAGTCACCTCTGCTAGTAATGATTTCCAAATGCATGAGCTGGTTAAATGCATATTCTTTTATTCAGAGTATGAATTCAGAAGTCTAGGAGAAAGTCTATTAATATAATTATGCAGGGTAAATGATTAATTGTGCTAATGGAAACAAAATTGATGTTTTAATATTCCCACATTTGTGTGTGTGTGTGTGTCAAATACACACACACACACACACACACACACACACACACGCAAACAAACACAAAACAAACCTGCATGGTTTATTATCTGGTAAAATGAATTAGAGAATATATTTCTGGTACAAGTGAAAAGCATGTTTGAATATAAAACAAGAGGAAGTCTGACAATTTTTCAGGAAATTTTTGAAAATGAAGTTCGGAATTTCTCACATACCTAGAACTCTGAGGCATAAATTTTTCTGAGACATGAATTCAGAAAAATAGCATTTTTTGGTCCGACGTTGGCATGGTCTTAGCTTTTTGGACATAGTGGGGTGTGTCTGGGAATATGCTGACCTTCTACACACACACACACACACACACACACACACACACACACACACTTTTCTGGCATTCTATCACACACATACCCTTTGAACTTTGAAGTAAATCTAGTTGTTCTGACAAACATTGAATTTTGGTTAATCATGCTCAGCCTTAAAACTAGATCAATCCTTCAAACCCAGTTGATGTTTTATAAACTGTCTTATTAGTCCTAGTAAATGTCTTAACTTTAGCTAGGACCAAGTGATCCTTTGCAAATGGTTTTAATGAAAAAATAACATTTATTTTTGAGCTGCTACCAATTACCACTACGTAAACTCACCAGCACTGAATAGCTCCCGATCCTCCTCACCCTCCTCATCTCCTTTTAATATTTTTCAAGGCAATTTGTAACAGGTTGTATAGCAAGTTGTTGGCTATAAAGGGATTTAGCATCATCTACAGCTATTCAGACACTTAATTTAATGAACTTTAAAGGGACAGCATCCTGAGAGTGTTTGTCATTTGCCACAACCTGTCTGCATAAAGGCCAGTTAGGGCTCCAAGGCATGGCCAGACACACTGACATAGGAAAGACAATGGTACATCTATTCTTTAAACAAGTCAGATTTCTTATATTGAGTTAGAACTAATGAATGAGTCATCTGTACCATTTCAGAAAGAAAAGTCCAAAAAAATCTGTGGTCATCTCTTCAGAGGAATAAAACAAATCTGTGATAAAGGGATTACCACTTTTCCCCTGATGAAATCATCAATTTTATCCTACTTTGCAAAATGAAGTATGCAGTGGTTTCTACTTCCTTGGTGAACTATTGCATGCCTGGTAGTGTGCAAAGTGTTTTGCAGGGCTCTTCTCCTTCCTTCTTCATCACTCAGTGAGGGAAACAGCATTACCTTCTCCAACTTCCAGATGAGAAAATAGACATGTGTCTAGCTTGCATGAAGCACCACGATGATGCAAATGAGACTCAGGTTCCTCATGTCTCCTCTCCCAGGGTTTCACATGGGAATGATTTGCAGGGATTTAACAAGATATACAATACTTTTGTTCATATTTGCCCCCTTTATGACACCCTATAACCTTCTCTTCACACTGTGCCTTTCCAACTCCATGCTAATTATGTGTTACTCAATTTGCAAAGCAACCAGGATGTGAATGTAACAAAGTGAGTCTGCCTGGGGCAGGTACATATAGAGCAGTGGCTCAATTAAGGAAGGAGTGTAATTGACCAAAATAAATCCAGCCCTTTGACTTGATGTTAAAACAACTGCAAAATTCAAAGACCCCATCACAGCATAGAAATAATTCATTTTTCAAGTTTTCTGGTTTGTTGTACATGCAAAGTACGAAGAAAAAGCAATTCCAACCGAACTTTATAGCAAGTTCACCTTCGTTTGATTTACCTCCACCTTGAGTTTCTTTTTCTTCTTTAGGTAGCTGGAAAGGGCCGAGGTGGCACTTGAGGTAGAACATTGCAAAGCAATTTTACCACCCAGGTAATTAGAAAATGAACACCGCTGCCATAAGGGAGCTGAGAAGAGAGGCAGAGTTGAAATCCCAAGTCACATTTCTTTGTATCTGGGCACTGATCTCCCCATTTGAAATCCATTTGAGCCAATAAAATCGTAGGTGAATTTTATAGGAGAAAAATGCCACTAACATGGAATCAATATGTTTGCAGTTTCCATTTTTCTTCAAGCAGCAGCTTTAAAACTGTAGGCAGGGCACAGCAGCAATGACTGCAGTCTGCAAAAGGCTGCATTTCCTTCCTTTCCTTGAGAAAAATTATGAGAGAGAATTAGGAGTAATAACGTGGCTGGAATATTGAGTATACCTGAGGGCATCCTTGCTATATATTATCAAAAGCTAGAAGGGCGTTTCAGCAAATAAGCAAAAAAAAAAAAAAAAAAGCAAGCAAGCAAATAAGCAAACAAAAACCAGCCACCACAAACTGCAAATACCAAGTCAGACTTAGAAGCAGTGATCATATTATTGACTTCTTGATGTGCTTTTCTGTGACTAATAAGGAATCATTTTGACCCACTGTCTGTGAAGATACCCAGTTGACTGAAGAGTTCAGAGTTCAATACATGTGAGGCATAGGTTTCAAAACTGATATTCGGTGTATGATATGGGCCAGCTAGCTAATGCATTCATTACCTCCAGTCCTTATTCTTGACAAATATCACAACTGGGTGCCTTAATCAGAAAGTGTAGTATATGTGCCACTACTGATAAAGAAATTTAAATTAACTTTCTCTTTCTAAGAGTCTTTATAAGGATTCTAAATAGTCTGAAATCCACTGAATGAGACTTTTTGCTTTCATGAAATATGTTGTGCTCATCCAATAGAGACCATCCTTTAATCTTAGTGAACAGTGTTGCAGAGCGTAGCATTTTTCAGTGTGCTTTATTCAGAGAAGTAAGAAAATCCCAAGTAAATACCAATAGGCTATGTAGCCCATTTGTGATTTCTTCTTCCTTTTTGGGGGCTATAGATTGGTATTTAGACATATTGATCGTGAAATCATAAAGACAATGAGGGTTGTTGGACTAGTCTTGAATTTTCCCTCAGTGTAAACAGAGCTGGTTGTCTAATTACATGGGCATGAAAGAACATTGAAATTCTGGACCTTTTGAGGAGAGACACTTGGTAGCTAGCATGTCTTTATTGTTTAAAGAAAATGGGTGAGTTCAATGTGGAAACACCCATTCTCTCTCTTCTGTAGACTAATGTCCCTGCAAAATTAATGGATTCTACTGTTGTGATTTCCTTAAACACAGATTCTAGCCAAAATTACTAATGGAAATGTGTTCACAGGCAACTCCAAACATTCTATCAGAGTTGCTGGAAAACTTGCTTCTATTCCAGGGCAATCCATTTGCTATGGAGCCTTTGTTTGATCAGTGTTAAGGAGATCATCTCATCCTATGGCTCTTTGGAGGCAACAGTGTGTTGGGGGTAAAAGAGTTTCCATGGAAGCCTTATGTGACTTTCTCAGCCATGCTTATACAATCCTTTAATCTTCCCAAATTACCACATGTTGTCATCTCATAGACTTCCTCCCAAAGCTAAAACAAATACTTTAGGCTTGGTTTTATATCTGGACAAATACAACTTTTTTTTATATTTTTATTGTAATTAATAGAAGGGTTACATGATATTTGCCAGATAGAAGGTGCATTAATTCACTTATATTGATACCCTTTCACATGTCTTACTAGCAGAGATCTGCAATAGAGCAAAACCTTGATACATAAGGCCATATAGTATGAAGCTAATTGAAAAGACCTCCAGGATATTGAAACAAAAGCCATATAATGAATGATTGTTGTCCTTAATGTACTATGTTATCTCTCATCTCTTTTGCTGTCCCTTGGTTATTTCATATTGTTACAGTATCTCACTTTGTTATCTGATATATTGGATTTATTTGTATTTGGTTATTTGAAATTTGATAGGGAAGGGGGGAAAACCAAGATGAGGGGGTGGAGGGGAGGGTAATGGGGACCAAGACAAATACAACTTTTAAAATTTGTGAGCCAGGCACCTTGTGGGCTCAGGACTATAAACTAGCCACTCAGGAAGCTGAGATCTAAGGATCTCAGTCCAAAACCATCGTAGGCAAAGACGTCTGCTAGATCATCTCCAATTAATGAGCAATGAGAAAAGCAAAAAGCTGAATTGGAGGTATGGCTCAAGTGGTAGAGTGCCAGCCATAAGCAGAAAAAGCTGAGTGAGCACAAAGCTCTGAGCTCCTGAGCTCAAGGTCAGGATGGGGCACTTCTAGAAGAAACTAAGTGCCTGCATTTTCCATTTTCTCAGTTACCCCTAGTCACCATTCCACAACCCAAAATGCTTCTTCTTAAAGGCATAATGGAATTGCTGCATTTAAAGCATCTCAGGAAATAGGTGCTCTCGGGCTTTTCTGCTCATGTTCAGTGGGAGGAACCAGACAGAATCTACTTATTTACTGATGTAATTACTGCCTGCAGAAATGGAGTTGTTTCAAGTAGAGGGAGGAGCTGGAAGAAGGTTTTTTTCATTGCTTGTATCTTGTAAGCATTGCTCCTAACTATTCCTAGATTTGATGAGTGAGTCTCATGCCTGACCAGGCATGGAGAGAAGATTGTACAGGGAAGAACCTTGGAGCGACAGAAAAATAAAGAAGGTAGAACAGTTAGCTGAGAAAAATGTCTAGAGGAAAGATTTTCTCTAGAAATCTGTTTGATATAGTTTGTGTTATCTAGCTTCCATACATATTCTTTCATTTACTCCATGTCAACAAACATATTGAGAGGCTTCTTTGTGCCAAAGCCAAGGCACAAAAGCAAACAAGATGTAGATTCTCTGAATGCATTGACCATGTATCACACCAGATTCTTAACCTCCACATTGTTACCATTGTTGCCTAGTTCATTCACAATCCATGTGTGTGTTGAGTGTGGTATGAGGAGCAGGGCAGGGGAAGGGGTTGCTTTATGTTTGTGGGATGTTTAGTAGCATTCTGAATCTCTACCCACTAGCCACTAGATGTCAGTAGCAACCCCTAAAGTCCGGCCATGCTTTGCCAAATTGTCCTCATATGAGCCCAAAACCACTGCAAGAAACTTGTTGATTACTGTCAGCGCGGAACCAATCTTCCACTGTATTTTCTACTTCTCTCCAGGTACCTTGCATGCTTTACTTAAGTTCCCCACCCCCTCAAGTATGAAGATACACTTAAGCCAGGTATGAAGGGCTCACTCCTGTCATCCTAGCTATTCCAGAGACTGAGATCTGAGAGTCATGGTTCAGAGCCTGCCAGGGTAGGAAAGTCTAGCTCAGTGGAGAGGATGATTTCACAGTGAGAGAGACCTGCTGCCATCATTCCAGTAGGAACAGATGACACTCACAAACTACCTGACTGATCTCTTGCTATTGACACTAAAACACTGACACTTGATTTCTTTGTTGGCCATGGGGCTTGAAATCAGGGCCTGGGTGCTGAAGTTGAGCTGTTTTGCTCAAGGGAAGCACATTACCACTTTGAGCCATGGTACCACTTCTGGTTTTCTGGTATTTAATTGGAGATAAGAGTCTCATAGACTTTCCTTCCTTGGTTGGCTTTGAACCTTGGATCTCAGATCTCAGCCTTCTGAGTAGCAAGGAAGCCACCAGCTTGTGGAAGCCACCAGCACTGTGCTTGAAACTTGATTTCTCTGAGCCAGAAAATGGAAGCGCGATATGACTTACCCAAGTACAGTGATATGACTTATCTAACGAAGTTAAAAGCAGAACTCACTGCCCTGCCAGTCTACTGGAAAGACAGAACTATTTCAAATGGAGCGAGGCAGATTTCTGGATCTGGTACCTAAGAGAAATATAATTGTTTGAGATTCTTTCCAGATGCGTAGGTGCCTGAAATAGGTAATCTAAATATGTCTACTCATCTTTGGGGGCTCACTGAGTCAAACCTCAGCCTCATTAAAGGGTCAAAGGACATGGAACTCCTTGATGCAGCTCAGTATAGCAGAAGACCAAGAAAGCACAGTAAAGACCGGTGTGGGTTTTCAATGGTGGTCACCATACTTATTCCTGAGCTTGAACAAATTTGAGACTTTCCAGGGTGACTCTCCCATTACAACTGGGCCCATTGCCTTGGTTTTCTAGAGGGATTTTAAAGGCTATCTGTAATTATGGGGACCCTTGGTCAAAGTTTTGAGATATGGGTTTTCCAAACGAATAGCTCTGGCAGAATTTCCAATATGAAATCTGTCCTCTTGCCTGCATTGCTTTAAAGCACTGAACTTGGCAATAAGAGGAAACAGGTGCAAATCCTCACTCGATGACTTAAGAGTATGCATAGCCTTTAGTGATGCATATAACACCCCCTCTGGGCCTTAGTCCCATCATCTGTACCACGGAAATAATTATTTCTTTCACCATTCTCACTTATGGGGAAGATTGTTGCCACAGATGATACAGGAAAAGCCCTTTGAGACTCTGTAGGCCTAGAAAAATAGCATCGTCCTTACATCTTTCTCTGTATGGCTCATTTTGCTATCCAGTTTCATGACAGGACCTCAGTGAGTGTGTGAGGGTAGAGGTCGAGTGTCCTAAAGCAACCTGCCAGGGTTCTATTTCAAGGAGAGATATATGCTACATTTTAAACATCAGGGATTGAGTATCAGCATTGAAGAATATAATAAAACCAAAAGCAATATAGATAAAGTTATCCGCCTAAGGTCAGCTCATCTCCCTCTATACCCCGTAACATGATCCGAGAAGCTTCTAAGGCAGGGCTAGGAAGGGGGGTGGTGTGTGGGGAAAATCCTGATTTTCTCCTCTCTAAGGATGGAAGCTCAGGGAAATCCTCTCACTCCCTGAGCTAGGTTCCTCATTAGCCCCTGCTCCAGAAAATTCAAAGGTTTCTCATTTCTCATGTTTTATTTACCAAAGCATCTCTTGCCACAGTTGATCAGAAAATTCCGTTAGCTCATATTTTTTTCTTTCCAAAAACCACTGTCTGCTGGCATTTCTCTCCTAAACTCCTTCACTTTATCTCACCTCTTTCCTTTGACTAGTATTTATATACTTCATAGCCCTGTACCATTTCCCTAAAGTTATTTCTCCTCCCTTCCTTATTGTCTATGAACTGGTGTTTCTTATACTTTCCTTATTGAGAGTCTCTGGCAGAAAGTAAGAATGTTTTCTTTTGAATCTGCTCCTTTTGTTTACTCATTGATTCTCATTCATTTGTTCATCCATTCATTGCCCTAAGCATTCTGCTGTTTGTGGGACTCAACTATGCGTTAAATGTTTTATTAAGGTTTTCAATGCCCAGGAACCAAAAACTAATATGATCCCCAGTCTCGCAAAATTTAGCCTAATTGGGAAAGAGTCCATTTAAAAATCCTTCAAAAATGATTTAATTACCCCTGTAGTCACTGTTCAATATAAAAGCTACACCATCTGAATATGCTGAATATATGACAGACACTGCTCTGAGTGTTTTATGCATATTAATTCATTTAATCTTCATAACAGCACTTTGAGAGAGTTAAAAGAGGAAAGGATTAGAGCCCATAAAATATGAAGGGCAGGAATCCTTTAGAAAAATTCAAGAATGCTGTTATAACATAATAAAACAAAAACAAAAAGCTACAAGTTCGCATAACTAGGAATCACACAGGCTTACTGGGTTGTATTTCTCACAAGGCTTGAGAACCCTTCTTGACAGGACCAAAAGGGAGAATGATATTTTAGGGATGCAGAGACTGGGATGCAGTTATCCAAAATCACATAATTTATACGTAGTAACTCTTAGGCTCTTTCCTCCCTGCTAACTTGTGAAAGGCTGTTACAACACATTCACAATTCAGTGATCTCATTAGAAAGAGGGAAAAGGGGTCATTTAATGGGTATCTGAATATGAACCATAATGAACACTCCTTGAGGTAAAACAGAACAGTGCCTCTCACACATAGATATCCAAGTCATACCAGAGATCTCTAGATAATTCACTTACTTGCCAAGGAAAGATTGAGAACCTAGGGCTTAGAATAAGTAAACACATTAGGTGTCAACCTTGGTTGTGATTCCAACTAGTCACATCTTTGACCTTCCCAAGTTATTATTTTTTTTTCCTTTCTCAATGTAGTTTTTTTCAATTTAATATTTTTAATTTTATTTTATTGTTGGGGTAATGTACAGAGGGATTACAGTTACCAAGTTATTGTTTGGGGCTGTGTATTGATTGTTCTGGGTTTTCAGTGAAGATGACCTGACAGAAAGAATCAGGTACCCTGGTAAAGAAGATCCAAAAAATATTGGGAGGAAGATTTTTGTAGCAGCCTTGAGTCCCTTGCTTACCTCGGGAATCCATTTCTCTAAAAGGTAGCGTAAGACCACCTCCATCAGAATCACCTGGAAAGTTTATTACAAATGATGTGTTGATTAAAAGCAGACTTCTCTGACTAGCAATAAATGCCAAACTAGAGTCTTCAAGCACCAAGAAAAAGTGGGTATCAGATGAGAATTGAATATCTCTCATGAGGTAGTTATCTAAAAACCAGAATGCAGTAAATATATTGTCAATCTAAATAGTAATCAGAAAGGAATTCTTCAAAGAATAATGATATTTAGAGGAATTTCAGAACATCACAACGTGGGGGGGAGGGTGTTCCATTACTGGCCTATGAAGGTATTCCAAGGCAAAGGCGCAGGGAGCTTTTTTGTTTTTTCTTTTGACAGTCCTGGGGAATTGAACTCAGGAACTGGGCACTATCCCTGAGTCTCTTTATGCTCAAGGCTAGACTCTTCCATTTGAGCCACAGTACCGTTTTGACTCTTGGCTTTTTCTGAGTGGTTTTCTTTTGGAGATAAGAGTCTCACAGACTTTTCTACCCAGGCTGCCTTTGAACCCGATCCTCATTTCTCAGCATCCTGAGTAGCTAGAATTATAGGCCCAGCAGTGCCCAATGGAACTTTTACAGGATTCTTTAAGATATGCTAAAACAATAACTCTCACTACAAAGACTAATGCGAAGGATAGTGCCAATTCGAGGCTGAATAGTTCTCGAGCAAACATTCTTGCAAAAATAATTTTGCTTAATGTCACAGTGGACTTAATACATGTCTGAAAGTCTTCTAAGAATAGTTTTATTGGGTGGTGGGCAGTACTGTGATTTGAACTTACTCTTTCTTGTTCATGGCTGGCACTGTACCACTTGAGCCATACCTCCAATCTGGCATGTTGCTGGTTCATTGGAGATGAACTTTCTGTCTAGACTGACTTCAGCTTCCTGAATTAATTAATTTCAATTAATTTCCTTTTGAGAAAAAATATCAGCATAGAATGGTTTACTTTGGAGGCAGCCAGACTTTAGTGATCACATTTTTCCATCCTTTGAGAGGAAAACATTCTCACCATTAAAAAAAAAAAGGTGAGAACGGCTGTTAGGTTCTAATAGTGTGAAAGTATGCACAACACAATACTTTAAACAAATCATAACTATTATTATTATCAGTTATTACACAGAAAGGAATTTTACAGTCATGTTTCAAATTATATTATGACAATCATAAAATTTCAGATAAGTTGATATAAATAAAATCTGACTTTGAATACATTTGAAATGATATTTTAATTTGGCATAGAGATCTCACTTTATTCTATCAAAATGCTTATTAATATTCTACTTAAAGCTGGGAATATAGTAAAGTTGTATATGACTGAGGAGAAGGAAAGAGTGAGACAGTAAATATGTAAGTGGAAAGTATTTGATGTTGGTAAAACCTAGGGAGAAAGATAAAGCAGATAGAGGAACTGGCCATTCTGTTAAACTTGTAGTTTTCTAAATTGTCTCAAATAATGAATTTATCAGAGGAAATCTACAGGAACATGCAATTGGAAATTTAAAATTTTCCATCTTCGGGAATTTTAGAAATTTTTTTCCTCCTTCCCTAGGTTTTCTTTTCTTTCCTTTTAAATTTATTTATTTATTTATTTATTTATTTATTTATTTATTTATTTATTTATTTATTTATTTATTGGATCGTGGGGCTTGAATTTGGCCTGCGCACTGTCCCTGAGCTCTTCAGTTCAAGGCTACTATCCTACTCCTGGGACTGGGATATGTGGTACCATGGAATCAAACCCGGGTCTTAGTGCATGCTAGGCAAGCACTTTACCACTAGGCCGAACTCCCGGCCCCTCTAGGTTTTCTTTTAAACCAGTGTCACCCCTTGAAAACTGGGAGTTGTCTCAAAGTTTTCTGACCAACTGATCCTGTCTCTCCCATTTTCTGGTAGAGATGGTAGCACTGTGACTAGTATAGGCACATGACTCTTAATACCTGACAAACTAGGAAGCAGAGCTGTGGCTCCAGTGGTAGAATACTAGCCTTAAGCAAAAAGGAGACGAGGGACAATGCCCAAGCCCTGATTTAAGCTCGAGGACCAGCTTTCCCCACCTCCCCACAAAAAGACAAAGGAATATAATATTTCAGGTGACACTCATAACCCATGAAAATTCATGGAAGATTAATTTTTTATCCAGTAAGAAAAACTAAGGCCTCAAAGGACCAGGTTCTTTCCTTGTTTGATATTTTGTTTTACTTTACTTCTGGAAGTTCTGGAGGTTGAACTCAGGGACTCATATATTGTCTATCACTTAAATCACATGTCCAGGCTGGCTTTTTACTCATTTGTTGTTGTTGGTCATGGGACTTGAACCCTGGGCCTGAGCACTGTCTCTGAGCTCTTCAGCTTAAGACAGTCACTTCATTACTCATTGTTTTAGAAATGAAGTCTCTCAGACGTTTCTGTCCTAGCTGGCTTCAAAATTTCTTTCCACAGATCTCAGCCTCCTGAATATCAGGATTACAGGTGAGAGCTCCTGGCATAGAAAGGTCACTTTTAGGGGACCAAAATTTTATCATTGGTCGGCAGTGATGCAGAGACTTACCTCAGCATCTCTTCCTCCCAAGCTAATGTGGACTCTAAATATTTAATTATTGGAGCATTCCATAAAACTTCCCATAAAGGAAATGGCAAGGAAGGCCTCTGTGTAAGATTTCTGTTCTTCCTTATGGCTGCACCTTCAGGACATTTCGGAATTAATCTATTACCACTGTCTAATAATGTTAACACTGAGAATGAGCACAGAGTAAGAGATACAAAGGCAAATGGTATTTATGAAGCAACAAACATTGATTTCAAGCTGTTTTATATATATATATATTCACAATGCATATATAAATATATCTTTTACATATATAGCTTTGTGTGTTATTGTATTATTATGCTATTTTCTAAGCTCAACTTTTAAGTTTTAGAATAGACTTGTAGAGCATTTCCTTCAGATTAGTCATTATTTTTAATCTTTCTTTAAAAAAAATTTAAGTTACAAGTTTCTCCCTACTGGCTAAAAATTGAAATTATATTCCAATGAATTCTACCAGCTAAATGTCCAGAAAGGAACTTGAAACTGTAACATCTCCTTTAGTTCTGTCTCTCCCTAGTTCACAAATAATATAATTATATCATAATTGAAATATTAAAGCCAATCTGTTAAAAGAGAGGGAAAAAAGCATATCTAATTAAGATGTTACCTCTTCCAGCACAATCACCACACAGCTGAGGTGCAATCAACCCATGACCACCCTGGCCTTTAGAATGGCTTCATTAATTTCCTCATTAAATTGAGGTTTCAATTCACATTATAACTGTCCAAAGTCCATTTGGACTTATTTATATAATGAAATAATGGCATTTTATACTGTCACACTTAGTCATGCCTTTGTTCTTTCATGCATAGCTACCTTCTGCTCCCCACCCCCACCCCAACATTAGGATATGAAATCCAAGAAAAGGTAGGACTTTCCCCAGGGTGCTGAGTCTTTGATGGAAGTGCAAGTCCCTGAAAGCGATCAAACAAATGGAGTCCTAATGTCTGTAGCTTGAAGGTTCTGATAAGTCATGTGGTATTCCACTGCTATATCAACTTACAAGTCCTTTAAAGCTTGTTAGTGAGCAAAAAAATAGCTCATAATATAGGAAAACAAAGGGACAGTTTTCCCTGTAATCATAACTTTCAAGATGGTGACATTCCCAAAATATCTTCCTTTCGACTGAATGTTATACATTTTTTGTTTTTGTGGGTCATGGGGCTTAAAATTGGCCTAAGTGTTGTCCCTGAGCTCTTCAGCCTAAGGCTACTTCCCTACCCTAGAACCAAGCCCCACTTCCTGTTTTCTAGAGGTAAATTGTAGATAAGAGTCTCAGGTTCTTTTGTGCCCCGGCTGGCTTTGAACCTTGGTCTTCAGATCCCAGACTCCTGAGTAGCTAGGATTACAGGCATGAGCCACCATACCCAGTTGCATATTACACATTTTGACACTAAAGCTGAATGATTTTCTTGTAGGCTAGCCATGGTATATATTGACAACATATATGTTCTTAGAAATAGGAAAATTTAGGAATAGAAAGATATAGATTTATATCATTTACAAGCATAAAAGAAGGTCCTTAAAATTCTTCTCAATACATTTCTTAGATTAACCACTGTTCTTTAACTTCACTACAAAAAAGCGAGAAAATAAGTTGCTTTGATCCCTCAAATGCTGAATATGTGTGGAAAGCTGGTGGTGTCTATCTCAAATGAATTCACTAGTTGAGGTGTATGTTTACACCGGCAGTAAGTTGTATAGCAAGACATTAAAAATGTTTCCATTCTCCCTCCCTTCTTTTTTTTTTTTTGCCAGTCCTGGGCCTGAGCTCAGGGCCTGAGCCCTGTCCTTGGACTTTCTCAAGGGTAGAGCTCTACCACTTGAGCCTCAACGCCACTTCCAGCTTTTTTTTTCTATGTATGTGGTGCCAAGGAATCGAACCCGGGTCTTGGTGCATGCTAGGCAGGCACTCTACCACTAGGCCAAACTCCCGGCCCTCTCCCTCCCTTCTTGTGCTTTTGTATATGGTCATGTATGGTAGTCTCTAACTTAGTGTCAAATGTTCTCAATTTCAAATGTTGACTGTTTTATCTGGTTCCCATCTAATTGTTTGTTCTGAAATAGACCTTGAATGTCAAGGCCCTTCTGCCAGTTCTATCATATCTCAGTGTCTAACAAATGGTGCTTGGCTTAGATTAAATGTTTGTCCAGTGAATAAATGACAAATATTCAGGATCCAAACTTCCATCCAGAGCATTTTGTCATCTCTGAATCTTGAATCCAAATAAGGCTGATGTGACAGGTGAAGAGTAAGCAATTCAACACAATTGGTCAGAGGGACGCAGGAATGGCATAGGAAGGGTTATTTTGATAGCTACTGGTTTTCACAACAGCCCTATAGAGAATGCAGGGAACTACACCTTATTTCCCAGAGTAGAAAAAATGAAAGTATTGAGTTAAGGAACTTACTCAAGAACAGAAGCAGGAGGAAGTAGTTTAGGTTGACTTGACCCCAGCCATAGCATAAGCTGCCGAGAACGAAGCAGCTCTGATTTTGATCAATGACTCTCTCGTTGTCATCTCAATATTTTGTCCCATTTCCTAGAAATCTCTCTCTGGACCTTGTTGGGTTTCTTTTGGTTTAGCTTATTTTCCTTGCTTTGGGATCCTTTGCTAGAGGAAATCTTGAAATACTTAGAGCATTCCATGTCAAATAAGGAACAATCTCTAATGGACCAACGTCAACCACCTTTTGTTTGCTCTGATAACTAGCAGGCCAGGGAAGCACATCTTTCTGGAGTGGCCCCTTCTCCCCATACATGCTGAAAGACAGTACTGATCAATCTGGCCTCTTATTTGTCATTAAGCGGGACCTGAACTCTCCTTCTGAGCTGAGAATGTCTCTATAGCCTTTCAGGGCTATGGTGTGGGTTTGGAACCGTATTGTTTTCCAACATCAAAATCACATTTCTGCTGAACTGACTTCTCAAAGATGTTCTTCAGTTCCAATAAGATTGTTTTATATTCTCACAATGCCACTTTCCTATCAATACCCTCCTATCGAATTCAGGTTTTATTTACTTAAAACATGATCTTGCTATGTACCCCAAAGCTGGCCTCAAACTCATGATCCTCCTACTCTCATCCTCCTAAGTGTTTGATGTATTCTTTCACTCTTTTATAAATACATGTATTCATATATATATGTATATGTGTATATATATATTTATACATGTACATACACACAAAATTCTTTTCCTTTTCATTTGTAAGGTCTTAACAAGTCATTGCTTTCTCCCAAGAACTTTCTGGAACATCCATCTCTCACTGATAGGTACAGCTCTAAAAAGCACAGAAGGTTCATTTTAATGAGCTCTTTGGTGATGTTTCTTGCATCTGCTAAAATAAATTAGGTCAAAATAAGATTGAAGAGAACTTCAATTGCTTTAGCATCTAACACACTGACTTCATTATCTAGGAAACTGGAAAGAAAGTGGAAGAACTTGCCAATTATGGGTATAATTAAACCCCTGCACTTCTAACAGAAGTCTTAGTTGAACAAATTCTAGTTTGGATTATATATGAAAGAGGAAAATGTCCCTGAAGAACTACACAGGCACCTATAGCTCCATCTGTCCTGTGGCTACGGTGAATATTTCACAAGCTTTCTTTTAGGAAGGGAGAAGTATATATTGTCTTTCAAGTGTAACAATATAAAATGACATGACTCTTGGGTGATACTTCTGACATGACTGATAGTTGAAACATGATCAATTTGATACTGTCTTCTTCCTCTTGCTTTTGGTAACTCTTTGGTGGACTCTTCCAGCCCACTTCTTATCAGTCATTCTTTGGAGACTCAAGCTTCTCCTTACATTGTCTCCTCCCAATCTTAATTATGCATGCACCTTTTCTAACAATATAGGCATTTGGGTACTGAAGTCTATTTTGGGTGTATGATAAAAATAATTTGATTATTATATTTTAACTAAGACTCATGCCATCTACTGAAGATTATTTTTCCTTAAATCAGTATGGTTTATATTGACAGTACTACCTCTACTTCTCATTTTGGTATTATCTTTTAAACTTTATGTATCAGTTAGCTTTTTCTGCATAATAAATCATTCCAAACTACACTATTTATATAGCTCATAATTCTGTGGGTTAGCAATTACGTAAACTTAGATAAGTTGTTTGCTAATACTGAAAGGGTTTACTCATCTATTTATGCTCATTTTTAAATTAGTACTATTTCTTTCTTTCTAAGGATTTGCTATTTATTAACTGATAAATTAGGAGTATTTTTCCAGAGGCAATGAATGGATCACATCTTTAATCATAGTGATGCTGTGAGAGAGAAGGGGGTTGGTCAGGAGAACTTCAGAGCAAAGCCAATGTGGGTGAAAGAAATTTCAACAGAAAATGCTAGGGATTTTTCCCCTGCTTGGGATGGCCTTGAAGTGCAATCCAATAATCTTAGACTCTAAAATAGCAAGGATTACAGGCATAGCCACTAGCACCCGCCACATTCCAGTTATTTTAAGAACCAGGATTTATGTGATTTATCAAATTCACCCAGCTTAATACTTATCGAAATAAGAGTCCTTAAACTCTGAACTTTTCCAGAAACTTTTATGCAGACTTTATAGTTCCTTAATCCTGCCAAATGATTTTCATTAAAACTGAGTTAAAGGAAAATGTTCCATTTCTTCATCCAACACTCTTCCTGGATACTTTCTCCCTCCTTATTCTCCAGCTGACCACTAAATCCTATCCATTTCCCTCCAAAATATCTCTCAACATTTCCTCTCCATTTCTACTCCTCTCTTTCCTAGACCTCCCATAAAAAGCTTCCTATTTTCTCAGATTGTCTTCCAAGCCATTCTTCAAGTAGCCACAGCAGAGACCATGTTTAAATTCAAGTCTGTTTACTCTCTCTTCTCCCCTCCTGAATATGCTCTGCTAGGTTTCCTTTGATGTCCAGTTAAAGGTCAGTGTAACCTGAGGACATTTAACACCATATTCCATCTCCTCAGAGTCTTAACATAGACTATTGTTTCCGCCTAAACACTTTTTTTACTCTGACTCACTTCATCCATTATTATTCGTCTTTCAGTCTATCTAAATTATCATTATGGTTACCTAATCAATGTTTCCCCCATTAAATGATAAGATTTTTGAAGCCAAGAATCCTCTCTTTTACTCACCAATGTCATAATTGAAGATAGCAGTGTTTAATGTGTATTTAGCACTCAATAAAGAAGTATTTGAATGAGAGAATGGGTGAACAAATGATTGAACAGCCTTGTGTTCATATGTATGAGTCATGGCGAATGACCTAAACATCTTATAGTCTCAGAGAAAAGTATCTGTGCATATGATTTAAAATAGAGGGTCTAGTAAAATTAAGGCCAAAGAAACAAGTTTTCCTTACAGTGACGGGAACCATATTAGTTTCTTACTGTTGTTATAACAATTGACCACAAACACTGCCTTCAAGCAACACATATTTAGCTTACAATTCTAGAAATTAGAAACCCTAAAATCCATGTCAGCAAGGCTGTATTCTTTCTCTAGGGTAGATTGTTTTTCCTTGCCTTTCCCAGCTTCTAGAGGCTACCTGCATGTCTTGACTCATGGCCTTTTATTTCTATTTTTTTAAATCATGTTTGTTTGTTTATTTATTTATTTTATTCATTTTTTTGACATGGCCTTTTCCTAATTCATGTTTTTGTTTCTTTTTTTTGCAGCGGGGGGGGGGAGTCCTGGTACTTGAACTCAGGGCCTGAGCACTGGCCTTGGGCTTTCTCAAGACTAAAGTTCTACCACTTGAGCCACAGAACCACTTCCAGTTTTTTCTGTGTTTTTGGTACCTAGGAATCTAACCCAGGTCTTCGTGCATGCTAGGCAAGCACTCAAGCACTAGGCCAGATTCCTGGCCCCATCATGGCCTTTTCTTAACCCATAACCTGTTTGGCCTTCTGTAAAAGATAATATTTCCCTGTATTGTCTCTCTGGAGCTTGAACTGTGGACCTAGGCACTGTTCCTGAGCTCTTCACTCAAGACTAGTGGTCTACCACTTTGAGCCACAATTCCACTTCGCATTTTCTGGTGGTTAATTGGAGAAAAGAGTCTCATGGACTTTCATGCACAGGCTGGCTTTGAATTGCAATGCTCAGATCTCAGCCTCCTGCATAGCTAGGATAACAGGCGAAAGCCGCTGACACTGAACTCTCTTTCTGTCTCTGTTTATCTCCCTGTGTTTCTCTGTGTTATCCTTCTCTCCCTGTCTCAGTCTCTGTCTGTCTGTTTCTCTTATATCTTTTTTATATCATATCTTCTTTTCTACCTGACCTATCTGCCTTTTTATAAGTATTTTCACTTTGCCCAGCAAGATCATTTTACCCATCTCGGAGTCTTTAAGTTAATTTCATTTGTAGAGACTCTTCCCCAGGTGAGGTAATTATATAGTATATAATCATATAATTATAATCATATAGTATATTAGTGTACAGAAGTCTCTGGATAATCAGTGTTCTGACCATACAGCATAGCAAAGGAATGATCTAAGAGAGATTCAGGGGAGGAAAGTATTTAAATTTATTCTTAAAATGAAAAGGTAGGGAAGACATTTCAGGCAAAGAGAACAATGAGGGCTCATAGGCAACAAGCGCCCACAATTGTTTAAGGAGGAGGGGTGTGTGTAATTTATTGTTCCAATGAAAGATGAGGCTGGAGGGGTGTGTGTAATTTATTGTTCCAATGAAAGATGAGGCTGGAGAAGAGGAAATGACATAAGACAGAGGTCTCTTGTGCTGTGCTGAGAGAAAGGGGTGTGTTGATAACTTGGGGGAAAGCAAGGCAATGTGGTGGATAACAACTGCAGCGATGTGGAGCCTGTATGTCCTGGGTCAAAGCAGGAGGCAGGAATAGCTTTGGAACAGGAGAGGAAACACTTGGAACACTCTGGGCAAGTGATTGGTAGTGGCCTGGGTCAAGTCGCTAGCAGGTGCCTTGAGAAGACCTATCAGGAATGAAGAGCCAGTCAATTTAGGTAACTGAATGATGGGAAAGAAGACTGCAAATCAAATCTTAGGTTTGTTTTTTCATCCTACTTTGGTGATAAGACAGAAAGAAGTACTCTGGATGCAATGGGACAGTTCTCAAATGAGGCTGTCTTCAGATTTTCTAGGAGACATCTTAAAGGGAACATAGCCATTATGTGGTGATTAAACCCAAAGTCTTAAGGCCATACCAAAGAAGTGCGTTTCTTGTTTTGTTTACATTTCTTTGGACTTGTGATATTAAGAAACAAGTACATAGCTTGGCAACAATGGCTCATGCCTATAATCTTAGCCTCTTAAGAGGCTGAGATTTGGAGGTTTGGAGTTTGAAATCAGCTACAGAAATGAAAATCACTGGACTTCTTCCTCAAAATAGCCAGTAAAAAGCTGGCTGCAGGTATGACTCAAGTGGTAGCGCTTCGGCTTAGCAGACATGCGACCTTGAATAAATCTCCAGTACCACTACTCCTTCTCTCTCTCCCCATTAAAGAGGTGAAAACATTATAAAAATCAATAACAAGACCAACTTCCTATGAGGCAAACTCTACATTACCCAGGCCTTTCTGCTTTGCCTCCAGCATTTCCCAGGCAACATAAACACATCAACCCATGAAAGCAGATGTAGCCTCGCTTTCTTTTACTTGAGAAAGTCTGACACTGTCATACATCTTTGTTCTGGCCCTTTTTTTCTGGATGTGCATCAAAACAGCTCTTCTAAACCATTCCCCACAAAACATTGGTTTTGTTAGGTATTTGGATTCCTTCCCAGCACCTGCCAAATTCAATAATGAGACTAAGTGGGATCAAAAGGAACTCAAGTCCCTGGACATTCTCACCCTGTAGCAAGGGCTGCTTGCCTTTGAGTGCTTCAGGGTATGGATGAAGTTCAAGAGAAAGTGTCTCTGGATCTGGCAAAAGTCAGATGATCTAGGGTTCAACTCCTAATGTTAGCACATATTTGCTGTCTAGTGCTAGCATAGTGATTATGGGCTTCAGTTTGACTATGAAACAAAATTAATAGCTATCTTGCACATGTTCAAGAAAGATGATTTGAGACAAGGATGTCAGGTTTGGTAGTCAGAGCTTGGCACATAGAGAATGATCTTGAAACCTCAGTTATTATGATATTTTTATTGGGAGAACTTTACCACTAATAATAACTGTCCAGTGTTTCTTTGAATAAAGATACATTTCGTGGGTAGATCCAGAAAAGAGGAACTATCTGCTCTCACGCTCAAGCCTCATCTCACAGAGTTCCTGTTTCTCATGGCAGCTGCAAGAGCCTTTCCTTTCCTGACTCATGCCAAGCCATGCCTTCTCCACATCATGGGTTTCATTCTTTATCCATCTCTAAATCTTTGCAGAGGTAGCTTCCGCTCAGTCTTTCAGGTCAGAGTGTTCTTTTTTCAAAGAAATGCCTCCTACTCACATTATCCAGGAAGGCCTCAGTGCATTTGATATTCTTTACTGCCCCCTACGAACTATGTATTGCTTGTGCCTTCATTGCCTTGTATCAGTTTTGTATTTATTAGTTTATTCAGGTATTGTGTGTCACTTCTACTGAGCTGCTTTAAACTCAAAGAGAGCAGTGGTTATTATACACACACACATACATGTACATATACACACAGAGAGAATACAGTCACCGTCTACAAAATAACCAGCACTTAGTATATAATAGTATGTAATCAACATACTTATATTTACAAGATGGCCAGTTTTTGTATTTGAAGAAAAAAGTTCACTGACTTTTGGAGGGGAATATCATTGCAACCAAAATTGCTCCAAGAATCACCATATATAAAGTAAAATTCTGAATTTAGTGGTGTGAGTTGATATTCATTAAACTTTAATTTAAGCTAGTGAGTTATACATCATTTTCCCAGCACACAGGGCACCAGCTTCTTAATCATTGATATCAGAGGTCTTGGAAAACATTGTTCCTAAATTGTACATGGATCTATAATGCGCCGAGGCTTGTCTCTTTCAAACATCTGTTATGAACAGAAAGGAATGAGCACATTAGAGTGGCAAATGACTCTCGGCATACTTTTGTATGCATCCATTAGAACATGCATTCCCAGACAATCTCTTCTAAGGTTTTGTGGCTTGCAAGGGTTCTCCTGAGTATCACATCCCCGTTCTTGTCAGGGAAATGGTTTGCAGTACATGGACCAGATCTAGGGGCCAGCGGGGAAAGGATGGATGTTGGGTTTCGCATCAGCAGACTCAGATAAGAGGTCACAGCAAGTTTATGCTGTGGTTTCTACTAATTGTGCCCCTCAGATACCAGGTGATTCCATCCATTACTGAGCTCACCCATGTGCTAGTGGGTTTCCCAGAAGTCTCTGCTCTGGCCTTCTCCCATAATCCAGGGAGTGATATTTAGATAAGGTAAATTTTTTAAACTGTGCAGCCATTTGTAGCTTACCTTTTTCTTTTCTTCTCTCTGTCTCTCTGTCTCTCTGTCTCTCTGTCTCTGTCTCTGTCTCTGTCTCTCTCTCTCTCTCTCTCTCTCTCTCTCTTTCTCTCTCTCTCTCTCTCTCTCTCTGTGTGTGTGTGTGTGTGTGTGTGTGTGATGAGGCTTAAACTTGGCCTGGGCATTGTCCTGGAGCTCTTTAGCTCAAGCCTACTACCCTACCCTTGAGCCAAGCCCCACTTCCCATTTTCTAGAGGTTAATTGGAGATAAGAGTCAGCTCCTTTTGTGCCCGGGCTGGCTTTGAACCTTGATCCTCAGATCTCAGCCCCCTGAGTAGCTAGAATTACAGGTGTGTGCCCGGCTTGTAGCTTACCTTTTTCAATGACTTGATTTTATTTAGGTTAGCTTTCCTCTAAAAAGCCATGGCTCAGAAAAAGAGAAAGAAAAGAAAGGAAAGACAAAGATGAGTCAAAGGCAAAATCTATATCCAGGGTTTTCCTCATAATGGAGTTTGGGTACAATGAAAAAATAAAAATTATTTTTTATAAAAAAGGAACTGGTGGGCCGGGAGTTTGGCCTAGTGGTAGAGTGCTTGCCTAGCATGCACGAAGACCTGGGTTCGATTCCTCGGTACCACATACATAGAAAAAAGCCGGAAGTGGTGCTGAGGCTCAAGTGGTAGAGCTCTAGCCTTGAGAAAGTCCAAGGACAGTGCTCCGGCCCTGAGCTCAAGCACAGGACTGGCAAAAAAAAAAAAAATTAAAAAAAATTAAAAAAAATAAAAAAGGAACTGGCTAGTGATACAATTCTATATATGAAATAATTGGTGGCAATATTGGGGAAAAAATGGAATGCCTGGGATCAGAAACCTAAATGGGAGGGTGGATCTAAGAAGTGTATTGAAAGTAGTTTTCCAGAACACAGCTGCTACATTATGCTGCTCTGTAAGCGTAGGCGTCCTGGGACATCTGGCTTGGTTAGTTAGCTCCAAGGGATATCTGAATTCTCCATGTGCATTTTATTCATAATGTTTACTGACACATATTGAGTTATAGGGTCTTTCTGTAACACTTTCATACATGTATACAACATATTCTCATCAGATTCATCATCGATAACTCACTGTTTATCCCCCTGTGTAAAATTTTAAACATATGTGTAAAGAAGTTTCCAATGGACTAGATCTATAACTTGCCGTAGTATCCCACAGGGTAAATTGAGGGAAAACATCTCCATATTTTATCCCATCAAGGCTTTGAAAGTGATTATTACCAAATTTCCCCCAAGCAACTTTATTCCTATTTCCAAGATGAATATGGACTCTGAGATATTGTTGTATTCTTCTGATTCTTTTTCTTTAACCTGTTTTGACATAGTGCTTCAATTCCATTTCCCTTATGTGTGTGCCTTTTCTATTCATTGTGCCAAGGATGAAATCAAGAGCTTCAGACATGCTTAGCAAATGCTGTTCCAATGAACTGTACCTCTGCTCCTGAATGCCATTTAGCCAACACCCACTTCTAACTTATTTCCTTCTAGATTCTTACTTGAACAGTGTAACTTTGATATAAACTTGAGAGTTTTACCCTAATTAGAATGAGTATGTTTCATTAATTTAACAAGTTCCTCTTAAGATCCTGCTATGAGCTGGGTTAGAAGCTGTGCTCTATATCTACCCTGATGTTACTTCTTTCGTTTCCATCTTTATTTATCTTCACCAGAGAATTTTCCTTCTGATATTTCTCTTTTTTAACTTACTTCTGCTGCCTGTCTAACGGGTAATTTGCTCTGGATTTATTTGCCTTCATTGACTAGACTAATATATAGAAATTCAATTTTCATATTTGGGGCACCCAACCAACTCAGAAAAATTCTGCAATAGCATTATGATTCTTTGTGATCTTTAATTGTTCTATTTTTACTTAATGAGATACATGTCCTAAATTTCCCACCCTGGTCCCTCACCATTCTAATCTTCTTTACCTTCAGTCATTATTGAATCTCAGTTCTTTATGTATTAAGTCTTTCCCTTACATTTTCTTCCTCTGCAAAAGCATTACAGCTTTGCCTTCTTGTCTCTTAGTGGAGAATTATACCACAAATTCATTCAACACATATTTTTTTTGAGCAACTGCCCTTTGCAAGGCACTTTCTGCTTCTGTTTCTGTTCTCACATCTTCCTTCAGCCTATGGTAGAAAATGTTAGGCTTCTGTTAGAATTAGATCTCTGTTTTTGACATAATTGTCTCTGGGTCCTATGAAAAAAAATAATGAGTCTAATAGTATTTTAACTTTGCTAGATGTGTTTACAAGCTTTATAAGTTTAGCTACGAGATCAGGAGCTGAAATTTTGAGAAAAAGTCACTGCATTTTTCTTATGGAATCCCTAGATGGCTGAAGTTGATGGGATAATAATTATGTCTCCACTTATCATCATGGCCTATCTGAGCTCTGCTAATCCTTAGAAACTAAAACCAATATATTAAATCTTAAATAATTTGATGTCTTTTATTGCTTCTTGGATTTAATCAATAGAAAATGTTACTAAAAATGATGGGGACTTTTCACTTATTACATAAGAAATAATGTTCTGCACATGAAATATATATCCCTTTGTCTATAGTGATCTTTCAGCTCATTAAAAGATAATGAGAAAAGGCTACTGTCTCATAATGAGGCAGAACTAAATGGCCCTCAGAACAATCAATAAAATATTATTAAGAAAGAAAATTTTCATTAAAAAAACTCTTTTCTTCTAAGTACTTCAGTATTGTAATAATAGAACATGTTTAGACTTCCTTGTAAAAAATGTCATTGGTATTTTGATTAAGATTACTTTTAAAAAGCAATGGGAACCAGTTTCATATATATTCAATGCAAAAAAATCCTATATTGAGTTTTGCATATGCATGTGCACTCATTTATAGGCCACTTCATAGTATGATCTCAGTTTTCAAAAACTTTTAGTAATGGAAAGCTTCAAAACATGCAAAGAAACACAGAGTAAAACTCCAGTTCCTGGGGCCAGGAGTGTGGCCTAGTGCTACAGTGCTTGTGTAACATGCATGAAGTCCTTGATTCGATTCCTTAGTACCACATACAAAGAAGAAGAAAAAAGAAGTGGTGCCATGATGCAAGTGGTAGAGTGCTAGCCTTGAGGAAAGCCCAAGGACAGTACTCAGGCCCTGAGTTCAAGCCTCAGGACTGGCAAAAGAGAAAACAAACAAACAAAACTCTAGTTGCTCACTGTCCAGCTTCAACAATCAACTCATATCCAGGTTATTTGATTTACCATCTCAACCTTATATTCATTCAGCCACATATCATTTCTCTCATAAATAAGTACATATATACATCTAAAAAGTGTTTAATGCACAAACATCTCAGCCATATCACATATAAAATGAGTGATACTTCAATATCATCAGATAACACATTTCTTAAGTATTCCATTTACTTTCCAAATTTTTCTTATAGTTTTCTAGCTTTTAAAGATCCATATCTTGTGATTGGTTGGTATGTCTACCCCTTAAGATGTTTGAATCTACAAACTCCTCTTCCTCTCTTTTTTCTGTTGGTTCCCTTCTTCACTCCTACTTCATTTTTCACTTTTTAAAAGAAATATTTCTGTATTTTGCCCATAGACTTGAATAACAAGATGCTTTCCTCTGAAAAGTTTCACAGGGTCTGGATTTTGCTGATTTCATCCATGTAATGTTATTTTACATATTCTCATTCCTGAATTTTTTTTATTTTTTTCATATATTTTTATTGTAATTAATAGAAGGGTTATATGATATTTGCCAGACAGATGGTGCATTAATTCCCATATATTGATACCCTTTCACATGTCTTGGTCCCCATTTCCCTTCCCCCACCCCCACCCCCCATCTTGTCATTCCTGAATTTTTTATAAAGTGGTGATTGGGCTTAATTAATTGCTCAAATTCAAGATTTGTTTATTGTCAGGAGTGTCTCCTAATGGTACAGTCTTTCATTAGAAGCACATATCATCTAGTCCTCTCTCTTTGGTGATATCAGTCATTAATGCTTCATTATTAATTCATTATGGAATGTACATTAGTCAGCTAGAGACTCTATAACAAAATATCACTGACATGGTGGCTTAAACAACAGAAATGTATATCTTACATTTCTTGGCAACAGGAAGTCTAATTCAAGGTGCTAGCCAGGTAAGTTTCATTCTATGGCCTCCTCTGCTTAACTTGTGACTTCCATGCCACTGTATGTTCAGTGAAGGTTCGTGAAGAGTGAAAGCTAGTGAGTCAGCTGGTGTCTCTTCTTTTTAAAAAATTGTATTTTAATTATCCTTAAGGAGTTCTACAAAGGAGTTACCATTCAATAAATCAGCTTATACATACCATGTATCTTGATGGATGTCTCCCCACTCATTATTCTCCCCCATGCGTCCATCCCCCCAACCCATTCCCCTCCCCTCAGTTTTCTTAATTTCGTAGTCTATACATTGAACATTATGATCCAATTCTTCCACCTGCCTCTCTTCACTCTTTTACCCTCTCCATTCCTGAGTCCCTCGCCCCCACTACACCTAGCAAGTGCCAGTTTTTTAGAGTGTGAGTTTGTTTCTCTAAGGAATTTCTGATGTCTTTTCTAAAGAGGACAACAATCCTATTTGATTTAGGGACACATTCATATCACTTTATTTAATCTTAATTTCTTCCCCAGGGTCTCCATATTAAAATACAGACATATTGGACATCAGAGCATCAGCATGTGACTTTTCTTGAGGAAAGCATGTATTCTTAATCCCTAACAGCTTTCAAAAGTGAGCTATTCCAATTTTACCTTCCGCTTTCATTCTTAGCATGATGAGAATTTCTTCTCTCCTCTCTGGTCTTCTATTGGTAGTACTCTTATAGAAAATGCAGGATAAATGGTGGGTTCTTTATCTGTTTTCAAACAAAGTCTATTAGTCTCTTCTGATAGCTACTAAATTTTTTTTGTTTCATTGTTCTTTTTAGCATAGTTATAAACTCATAGATTGAAATGTCTGTTGTCTAACTGTGTGACCTTGAATAAATCACTTAATCCCCCATAGAGCTTGGGCTGCCTGCTCTGTAATGAAAGAGCTGTGATACATGCCTCACGGGGTTACAAGATTTCAATCAAACAGTGTATACAAAGCACTGCTGGATTCAATGGAGCAGCTTTGTGATCATTATATTTGTTATGATTATATTTATTATGATTATATATGGTTATCATTATTATTATAATTATAAGAGAAAAAATTTACTTGGGAATATATACTCCGGCTGTTCCATTAGCACTTCTCCTCTGGTATAGGGAATGACATCATAAGCCTTCTTTTAGTTTCTTTTCCATTACACAATCATAATTATACCCTTTGGCAAGTTCCCTGTTGTTTCAGGGGTTATCTGATGATCCTGTCTCCTGTCTGAAAGCTTTGAAAACTGATTTACAGGTCAAAGATCAGAATAGTCCAAATAACTTCATAGATTCTGCCAACATGAGGGGGAGACAACTTGTCAGGTATTCAAAGGTGGTAAATACAGAAAGATGTTTTGATCTCTATGCATGACTGTTTGCCTGTTTCAAAATACTTGGGACAACAAATGCTGCTATGACTAATTCTAGATTTCTACCTCTCAGCATAAGCTTAAATAGGGTGTCTGTCTATATGTGTGATCCATAATTGGTAAACATGGAATGGTATTTAACACAGCAACAAAGTGCAAAAATCAACTGCCACTGTTCTGTTAATGGAGCCCTGTGTTCTCATTAAGATAAAGTTGGGATTACAAAAAAAAATAAGGACAGATGAGAGAAGCTTCTGTCCTTCATCACGCTTCCTCCCTAGTGTATAGTTGTTCATTGAATGCAGACAATTGATTAGGGGTCGATGGTTTTGTTTTGTTACAAAATAAGCCTATGATATTCTAAATCTCTTCATGGGTAGAAATAAATACAACCCTAGATGATGAAATATTTAAATCAATATCCCAATACTTGACTTCCACCAGAACTGAATCTCAACTCTAATTGTTTGGACGTGGTGATCAGAAGCCTAGTCTGAAAATTAAATAGAAGGAAGAGAAAAAGGGTGTAATTCATTTTGAAAAATGTTGAAAAACACACATGCAGCATTGCCATGATGCTGTGACTCCAGGCAAGGCACACTTTGTGTTAGTACATTCAAATGCACTTGCCGAACTGCACAATAGTGATGATGTACCAGGCGTTTATCTCATTTCTTTCTTTCCAGACAGAACTATGAAAATGAAGGTAAGACATTCATCATCAATTATTTTCTTTGCTTTACTAAGGCACATTTAAGAAAGGCATACTGATCTGCTTTAATAAAACACCTTTATCTGGAAAAAGAGCAGGCTAGCATGACCCATCTCTGTTATTCTAGTTACTTGGGAGGCAGAAAGATAAGATCAGAAATGAACTTTGAAGCCAATCTGGGCAAAAAAATGTCAGTAAGGACACATCTCAACACACAAGCCTGGAATAGTGGCACACATCAATAATTCAAGCTACAGTGTTGGGAGAATTTTAGTCCAAGATCAGCCTGGGGGAAAAAAATAGCAAATGGGGATGAACTATCTAGCAATCATGAGACCCTGAATTCACACCCTCAGGATGGCCTCTACTCCAAAGTGGCTTATGCACAGCTTTGAAGATGGAGCTATCAAACACCTAGTACCTACGAGAACCCCCCAAGCTCCCAATGGTTGTGCCACATCACATATGACATCCTGTTAGTACATATTTATATGAATGCAGATTGTGTTTTACAAAACTTCCATACATCTATGGTCTGCTAGGAAATTCACTTTTGGGGTTTTGTTTTGTTTTTCAGCATATTATGAAGAGCCTCTGACTTTCTATACTGAGGTTCATTTCTCATAACCACGGCATAATATGCCATTGACTGAATGTTCCTTGCTTATTTAACTATTCTACATTTATAGGCATGAAGATTACTTCCAAACTGTCTTTACTATTTCATTTATGTCTTTTATTTTAAAGACGTGTGTCAAGAAAGTGTACAGATGACTGTACATAATGGCTCTGAACCTTACTGGCACTCAACCAGGTCCCCGGTGGGCTTGATCATACTGATCTGACTTTGCAACATGCTCTGGGTCCTTCTTTTGCTTCAGCTATGTTTTACCAACCAGACCCAGTGGCACATAATGCAGACTGACTGACTGCACAACCATTCCTAGGGCAAAACCCCCTGAGTTCCTCCTCTTTAAAGCTTAGTATAATATTCACTTCCCAGACGCAGGTTCCTATGAATTTAGTGGCTATTTTGTGACTATGAAGCAAAAAGCTATTTGTGCCAAGAGATTCTGGCCCAAACATCATGAATATTTACAAACACTGGACTTCCTCCTTTGTACAAAAAATATGAGTTATTTGTTTAAAACCATATAGATTAAGAATTCTGTCACCTACAGTCAAACACTTTGCTATCTGATCCCCATACTACAGAGTTAAAGAAAATAGAATAAGAGCTTCATTACCATGTAGGCAATGTGGAGTTAATTCTATGGGGACTGGCTAGAATTTCCCAGCTGATGCCTGGCTGCTTTGCCATAGAGATTACACATGGACCTCAAAGTGGCCAGCAGCCACACTGCCCCTGTTTTTAACAGAATAAAAATGGAAGAAGGAAGACATCAGAGTCATGTAAGATCATGGATAATTATGTACAACGGAGAAGGAAAAGCATAATGCTTTACTAGGCAAAGCACTATAACAGTAGTTTCCATTGCCCTCAACTTAAATTCTGTTATATACTACAGAGAAGAAAAAAATCATAGATCCACAGGGCTAAGCTTTATAACAGTAGTTTCTCATGCCTTCAAATTAAATGTTATTCTACTGTCTGTCAGGGACAACTTGCAGATTTTATAGTTATGCAGGATCCCACGTGAGGCTTTTCAGAGAGTCACAGCAGTCTCCTGGGTGAATGTTTTTTTTTTCTAACATGCATGTAGTAAATATCAACTGATGGCAAAAAAGGTGCTTGCCAATTTCCTTAGGGAGAAAAAAATCCTGTCACCAGAAGGAGAACATAAGGATTAAACAAAGCTCGATAGAAATGGCAATGAGTTGAGAGTCTGCCTTGTCCTATGACATGGGGGGTAGGGCCACTTGTGTGGCAGGTGCAGTGTGAGAGAAGCCAGGGTCTGTTAAAAAAAATAATAAATACACTCTTTCTGCACTGGGAAATATGTCAGCAGGCCGTATTTCTCACTTTTGCAGCGTTAGTGTGGAGGTGATTGGCACTTATAAATGCCAGTATTCCTGGAAATGCTCTTCAAATGGTTCGTCAGCTAAGACAAACTACAAAAGGAGGAAGGACTGGAAGGAGCTCTGTGGAGGGGGTGGAATAGGAGGGTTTGGACCTCTTGAATCTGTAGGCTGTTGAGAGGCTTAGCTGCTTAAAGGTAAGAAAGCCAACGCCCCCGGCTGTGGGAGGCTGGCAATTAGGAGGAGAGACTTGTCAAGTATAATTGGCATAATCTACTCACAGCAGGCTTTTCAAATATTCCTATCACACTAGACTGTAGCTCTGATTTCCCTTCCCCGGGGATGGTGATGCTGTGGAGTGGAAGGCTCAAGTTGCTCAGGCAAAAGACAGGAGCTGCTATGACATTAGTGTCGATAGTTGGGGCTTGCTCTCACAGAAGCACCATGGATTCCTGAACACTGGCGTGACAGAGAATCCTCAGGTAGAAAGCCTGAAATCCATATTTCTGCTGAATTCTTTCCAGAGTGTGCTCCATATGAGAGATGCTGCTGCCCCAGCTTAGGGAGAGATGGGAAAATAAAATATACACTTTAGAAGAAGGCAGCTCTGAGTTCAAAATCCTGGCTACTCCACTTAGGGATAAAGCAGGTACCCTTCGCTCATGCTGTGGGATCTATTTCCTTGTCTATAAAATGATGGGTTAGCTTTCTCCTTTATTGTGTGTTGGGAACATTAAATCAGCTAATGTAAATATTGCACGCATTGATGAATACAGCAAACCACCTGTGCTTTTGTTATTCTTAGCATTGTCATCATTATTCACTTGAGAAAATTTATGAGCCAACTACAATGTTTCCGCAAATTGAGGAAGGCATGATTCTGTTGGCAAAGCATTTCCAGATTGTTGAGGGGAAAGAAAGAAAGACACATTTCAGTCGCTCACCCTCTCATCTTCAAACCTGCATATTATACAACAGCCCGCATGGCCTTGCAGGTTGAAAACATCATTCCTTCATAAGACCCAGGTTTTTCCACACTGATAAACTCTGTTATTGAGCTTCATGGAACACAGGTTAGAGATTATAAGCAGACAGTTCTACCCTCACAGTAGCCATGAGCTGTACACAAAGGAAGGGTTGTCACTGAATACAACACATGGGCCACAGGTTTGGGACCTCAGCTAGGTCTTTCCTACCTCTCTCTTCCTGTCTTCCCATTCCCACCTCTCTCTTCCTGTCTTAGGGTGTTTGTTCTCGTTGTGACCCACAGCCCAGTCCAAATGTGCCTCACTTGTTGTCCCTGTGAAATACTTGCTCAAACTCTTACCCAAACAAATCAGGCCTGCTTCCTGGTTTTTTACTTAGCCCTTTGCTCCCCCAAATGGCTACACCCCTCTTCTTTCCTACAAATATACTTCTCCCTAAGCCACTATAGTCATTGTCACCAGAGCAAAGTGCTGTCACATATTCTCAAAGAGACAGTAAACTCCCTTACTATAGGGCTGAGGGGATTAGTGGATTAGATTCACTTGCTTAGCTAATGAACAATTACGAGACACAGCCTTGCAGGGCCATGCACCCTGCCAGGTGGTAGAGACTCAACAGGAAACACAAACTAATGTGCCACCTTGCTGCACAGAACTGGGAAAGCAAAAATAAGTGGATAAATAATGACACACAAATACAACTTCACAGAAACCCTGTTCATGTTAAAAAAAATAAAATTAGTTGGGCACCAGTGTCTCACACTTGTAATTCTGAGACTTGAAAAACACAGTATGAAGCATATAAGTTTAAGGAGGAAAATTTGTGTTATGCTTTATTATCTTCAATTCACCATGAGCTGGTGCTATGACTAAAATGGTAGAGTACTCAGCCTTGAGCACAAAAAAACTCAGGGATAGCACTCAGACATTGAGCTCAAACTCAAGACTGGCACACAAAATTAAAATCAGTTAAATGAGATCATGAGGGCCGGAGTTTGGCCTAGTGGTTAAAGTGCTTGCCTAGCATGCATGAAGACCCGGGTTCGATTCCTCGGTACCACATACATAGAAAAAAGCCAGAAGTGGTGCTGAGGCTCAGGTGGTAGAGCTCTAGCCTTGAGAAAGTCCAAGGACAGTGCTCAGGCCCTGAGCTCAAGCCCAGGACTGGCAAAAAAAAAAAAAATGAGATCATGAGTCCAGGTAGGGGAGGATTGGAGTAAGGAAACAGTTTAGAGGATGCAACACACTTTGTATCTACAGATGCAGAAGGGTGAAAGAAGTCCCAGGTGAAGATCATATGGTCAGTTACAGGTCCTACAGCTTAGCATAACACAGAGGGTCGGGAAATAGGGTTGCACATTGGTATAATCCTGGATTCAACCACAGGGCCCGGAAGTTCACAGAGGCCCTGCCCTTCAGTGTGGAAGGAAGAAAGTGACGGCAGTGAGGAAAAAGGTAACAAGGGAATAAAGAAAATCAAAGGGAACTACAGTAGTAGGCACCTATTCCTGGGAAACTGGCCTAATTCTCTCAGGTGCCTCAATGTGATTCTCTAATGTAGTCCTGCAGAGGCACAAAAAACATTAAAGTTCTTATCTACTAGTTTCCAAAATTAGCTGAAAGTTGTCAGGGAACTGATTCCAATGACTTCCACCTTGCACTTAATTATATAGCCAAGCACATTCCTCTTCCTCTTCCTCCTCCCCTTCCCCTTCCCCCTCTTCCTCCTCCTCCCCCTCTCCTCCTCCTCTTCCTCCTCCTCCTCCTTCTCCTCCTTCTCCTCCTGTTCCTCTTCTTCTTTTTGTGCTAGTACTAGACTTGAACTGACTGGCACAGTCACCAAGCTTTTTCACTCAAGGACCTTGTTCTACTTAAGCACACCTCCACCTCTGAGTTTTTGCCAGTTAATAATTGGAGATCAGAGTCTCAAAGACTTTCTTGCTCTGGTTGGCTTTGAACTATGAATAGCTAGGATTATTAGGCATAAGCCAGCAGCATCCAGTATTTCTGCTTCTTGAGGAAACTCATAGCAGAGGGACTGAGCTGTGTGTCAGAAGGAAGCATTTTTTTCCCTACAGCTGCAAGTGGCCTAGAAGGTAGTAGGCCCTACTACAGGCATGTGAAGTGAATGAGTACTTGACTGGAAAAATGAGAAGAATAAGCAATGGAAAGAAGCTCAGCGACAGTGAAGCTTTCGTCCCATGGTGGCTAGAGTATGCTGCAGTACTTGTCATTGTGCCAATCTAAGCTCAGAAGGATTGTACTGGTTGAACTTGGTCCTGATGGAAATGTTTGTCCTACAGTAATTGGTCTAGTTGTTGGTGAAATGAATATCACTCCCTGATCTCAAGTTTCCAGTCCCTCTTCTATCCATCTTCTATCTCTCATTAGTTTCCTCCTGGGCTTATGTGCCAAGCTTCAGGAAATGCCCCTCTCCCTGACTTCATTACAGATCAAGGATCTCTCCAAGAGCCATTAATCAGCTTATTTCCTGTCCTCCAAACTACTGCTTTCCACTGTGACTTGCAAATTAACCAAGAGGATTAATAGCATCTTTCATAGATATTCTATGTTTGGTTCGGTTAACTCCAAGGAGGAAGCTGCTTGCCTTCATTTTTTAAAATTAATTTTTTCATATATTTTTATTGTAATTAATAGAAGGGTTACATTATATTCACTAGATAGAGGGTGCATTATTTCACATACACTGATACCCTGTCTCATGTCTTGGTCCCAATTTCCCTCACCCCTCCCCCATCCCTCATCTTGTTTCCCCCCCTTCCCTATCCAATTTCAAATACACATATATACAACATATCAGATAACAAGGTAAAATACTGTAACCATATGAGATAACCAAGGGACAGCAAAAGAGATGAGAGATAACATAGTACATTAAGGACAACAATCACTCATTATATGGCTTTTGTTTCTATATCCTGGAGGTCCTTTCATTTAGCATCATACTATATGGCCTTATTTATCTAGGTTTTGTTCTATTGTAAATCTCTGCTAGGAGAGCCCAAGGTTTCTACTGGTTATGACAAATGAGGGAAACCATTGAGCCTATGTTCCTTTGAGTCTGGCTTACTTAACTTAATATGATTTTTTTCTAAGTTTTTCCATTTCCTTACAAATGGGGAGATGTCGTTCTTTCTGACAGCAGCATAGAATTCCATTGTGTACAAATACCACATCTTGTGGATCCACTCATCAACTGAGGGGTATCTGGGTTGGTTCTATATCTTTGCTATGGTAAATAGTGCTGCAATGAACATCATTGTGCAAGTGAATTTAGTATGTCCTTGTTTCTGGACGGTTGGGTAAATGCCAAGTAGTGGAATTGCTGGGTCATAGGGGAGCTCTATGTTTAGTCTTTTGAAGAACTGTCATACTGCTTTCCATAGTGGTTGAACGAGTTTACATTCCCACCAACAGTGTAGTATTGATCCCTCCTGGCCATATCCCTTCCTGCATCTGTTGTTATTAGATTTCTTGATCATGGCCATTCTAACTGGAGTGAGCTGGAATCTTAGAGTTGTTTTGATTTGCATTTCTTTTATGGCCAGAGATGTCGAGCATTTATTCATGTGCCTGTAGGCCATTCTTATTTCTTCTTCAGAGAAGTCTCTCTTTAAGTCTTTGGCCCATCTTTTAATCTTTTTCCATTGTATGGTTAGTGAAGATCTTCTTCCACTCTGTAGGCTTTCTAGTTAATTTGCTAGCTATGTCCTTTGCCATACAGAAGCTCTACAGTTTAATGCAGTCCCACTTATCCAGACTTTCTCTGATTTGTGTGTTTCTTGGTCCTTATTAAGGAAGTTTTGACGTGTGCCAAGGAGACCTAGTGTATCTCCTACTCCTTCTTGTAAAGTTTTCAGTGTATCTGCTTTTACCTCGAGGTCTTTGATCCATTTGGAGTTAATCCTGGTGCAGGGTGACAAAGGAGGATCCAACTTTAGTTTTCTGCAGGTGCTTAACCAGTTCTGCCAGCAGGACTTATTGAAGAGTGTGTCTTTCTTCCATACTATTTTTTGGCTCCCTTATCAAAGATGAGGTGGCCATATGTCTGTGGGTTAATATCTGGGTCCTCAGTTCTATTCCACTGGTCTTCAGGCCTGTTCTTGTGCCAGTACCAGCTGCTTGCTTTCTTACCAGGGGAAATCTTGCGTGTCATGAACTGTGCTTCAATAGCATTCCTGCTACAGGTGATGATGATTTCAGGTCCTTGCTAAGCCAGGTCTATCCTGTTCCTCTCTACTGTATTTCTAACCAGGCTACCCCAAAGCAACTCTCTATTGGTCAATTTTTTCCATTTCAAGAGTAACTTTTTGTTGTTAAGAAGAGAGCCATAGATCATCCTCGACAGTTGTGAGATGAAAGTTCATTGTAAGATATTTATTTGGTCTTCTGGACTCACAGGAGGTGAAAGACTGGGCCAGTGGTTTTGATATTAATTTTCCTAGAATGTGCTGTAAAGTTAGTTTTCTGCTCTGCTTGAGGAAAATTGAGAAGGTAAGGCAAGATATGTGTAATATCTCAGCCATTTGGGGGAGCCCTGATCTCCCAGCAGTAGTTATCTGTTCTCTGAACTGAGTTTGTTTAAATCCTCACCAAGCCCATGTGAATTTGATATCAGTCACACAGTATGATTCCCCGTTAATCAGTGAGAACTGTGGAGCAAAAAAATGTAACCAGAAAGCGACAGGTATGTGTACAGCAAAAGTACAATATTTTCAGAACTCAGTAAAGGCTAAAAAGAAAAATAGTATATGTGGTTTGCATAGTCAGACTCTGCCTATCCACATACCTAACATTTTGAACTCATTAAATACATAATTATCATTCTATTTGAAGTTTGATAATGGTGGTATTAAAAATGTGTTACTGCATAAAAGGCACTGTGATGCAAAATGAAAAGCCATTATAGCTGTTAAACACTGAAATTAACAGATTGAATTTTACGCCCTTGTACTTTGACTTGCTGCATTTTAATGTCCTAAGGACATTAAGTAGTTGCATTTTTAATGCAACTATTTGGAGATGAATGTGCTATCCTACCATATCTTCAATGTAATAATATAAACTCTAAACATGCATGACCTTATAACACTACTGTTACAAAAAGAT
The DNA here is from genome assembly GCF_031878675.1 of Megascapheus bottae. Classification (NCBI taxonomy): domain Eukaryota; kingdom Metazoa; phylum Chordata; class Mammalia; order Rodentia; family Geomyidae; genus Megascapheus; species Megascapheus bottae. Next base: position 31,516,964 of record NC_143510.1, read on the forward strand.
GGGATTATATATGTTGAGTGTTTAACAGATAAAGAATCTTGAAGAAAGGAAGGGCTGTCCATAGCAGCTCTGAATGCCATTACTATTCTTTATTGTGGAAGAAGGCTTACTGAAGTATTATCTTGACATGAAAAAGGGCAGGAACTGTGATATCCAGTATACAGTGAGATGTACATTTGAACACTGAACACTTCAGATCACTTCCTTGCTAATTAAACAGTGGGAATCATTTCCTTTTAAAAGCAGGACTGACAGAAGGAGGATATTTAAGCCACAAAAAGTAAGCAATCCCAACCCCAGCATTTAGCGCCACATTGTGTGCCACTTTCTGATTTGGGGGCTGAGGAGGAGGGTGGGGCTTGCTGGTATAGTGTCTCCCTGTCAGTTAGGCCAACTAGGAAGAAAAGCAGAGCATCACAGTCAGGTTTGTTTGTTTGGTTATTTTGTTTGTTCTAAATACTTAGATGTTGTTTCACTGGGACTAAGTCAATCAGATTTTGCTGGGAATTGTCTAAATTTCCTATTTTATAGTATGGCACATTTGATCGAAAAGCATCCACTATTTATAGTAATAATAATTGTTAACATTTATTGAGTGTTTATACCGTGTCACCCTTACTAACATTTCAATACATTTTGCTCTTTCTATAGGAAATAGGTTGCTTGGTTGACTTGTTTCCATTTTTTTTAAAATATTGATTTTTAAAATGAATAAAACTGCTACACATATATACAGGTCCACAACCCATTGCTTCTGGTGAGAAGGTTTTATGGTTCAGTCATTATTTGCCAATATTTTTTTACCATTGAAGTTTAATTTAATAGTCAATTAAGAAAACTAAAACTTGGAGGTTTTTTTTAACACTGGCTAAGGCAGCAGGTGTTAGAGAAAATATTCTCTTTACCTCTAAACTGTCTGGACAGATGATCTTGTCAGTTCCAGAAGCGTTCTTCCCCACAGCCACAGTCTGTCACAAATAGCAAAATAGCCCACAAGAGTTACTGTCATGCTATTTTGTTGATAAGGAAAAAAAGGCTCAGGGACATTAAAACCATTTTCCAAAGGACCTGGACTTGGTCCCAACATTTTAACTCCTCTGGCTGTGGAGAGAGAGGAATATCTGTAATAGTGGCTCATGTAGTCAAACTCCAAAAGTATCATAAATATGAATACTGCAGCCTGTGCGACAGTTAAATACATTTGGTCAATTTTCTTTAGACATAAGCAAGAAATTTTCTGACTAAACTATGAAGTAGGCTTTCCTGACATCTATTCTTTCTATAAGTCTCCTCAGTGTTTTGGTGCCCTCTTCCCCAGAGATTTGTGTTTTCTACCAGAAACAAGGATGAGTTCAGCAGCAACCACCAAAACTTTTAATAGTTGACTTAGAAACAGCAACAAAAATGAGAGGTCATCAACTATGGGAGTTTGAGGCTGAAATAGTCTGAGATCCTGTGCTCTGAAGTAAAACTTTCTACCTACCTGCTCTTCTTCAATCCATTTAGCTCTACAATTTTCTGGCCATGCCTACTTAAGAAAAATCTATGCTATTTCCAAAGATAAATCACATTTATTACAAAATAGCCATGCAAGAAAAGAAAAGAAAACCTTACTATCTTCCTATATAACCATGAGTAATTCATTGATGCATTTGGTATCCAGGTTTGTATGAGATAACTTCTCTGCCTCTCAAGGCATGAGAAATGACGTATGCAAAAACAGTTATTTTATCAGTGCCTTGAGAGATTCTCCAAGAAATAGTTCTGTAGCTCTCTGGAATTTTCTTTAGACTTCCAGATCCCACCCATCCATCTACCTAGCTTTCATCTTCCAGCCTGAACTAAATAGGATTATTTAGAAAGACCGTTCCCTCCCCAACCCAGGCATGAGATTCCTAGTTACAGATCTAATAGAAGAACTTCACCCTAACTGCTGTTTTCTCTGCTGTTTCTCTGTTCTCTGTAGCTTTTTGCAATCTTTGCATTTGCAACATGTGGTGGCTATTCTGGAGGCCTGCGACTGAGTGTGGATTGTGTCAACAAGACAGAAAGTAACCTCAGCATCGACATCGCGTTTGCCTATCCATTCAGGTAAGAACTGGCGGTCTGTCCTCCGTGGCTCACAGCGAGGGGGCTTTCTTCCCTCTGATTTCTCAAAGAAAAAAATGTTCTCCCAGGGACTTTGGGGTAATATATATATATATATATATATATATATATATATATTGTTGTTGTTCCCTTTAACTAACAAAATACCTAAACCATGTCTACTCACCATCTCTGGAATCTGTTGTACCTTCAAGGCAGAATTGACTCTCCCCCAAATCACAAACCAAAAAAAAAAAAAATCAGCTTCCAACCATCATCACCCAGACATGGAGACAATTAACACAGAAAGATTACCGTTAGGTACTTGCTTCCTTCCTGTGCCTTACTCCAACCTTAAGGTTTCTCATAGTCTCTCTAGATTTGTGAGCTATGATTTTATATTGATTATGAAATTCTGACTGGCAGCATACATAATAATACTAAAACCTATTAATACCTTCATGTACCCTACCTTATAGTATACTTATTATGCCTAACCTTCTGCCTGGTCAATCTGTCTAAGTTGTTGCAATGTTCCTTTGAGGCAGAGTACTATAACCATTGCCATTTATAAATGAGAAAACTTAAATGCTGACACCATTGTCTCATCTTCCCCCCACCAACCAGAGTTGCAGTTTAAACTTAGCTTAAGCTCATCTTGTGTCTCTAATGCTACACTGAACTTACTAGAAAGAGCCCTTCTGATGTCTAGAAAACAATACCTTGATCTGTTTTTGTGCCCTGTGTTTCTAAAATGATTATAAAGTGCTCACAAGGCTTTTTACTCTGTGATTCTCATCCGTATGCCTGATGTACACTCATTGAACTCACCTTTAAGATAGTTTGTTTTAAACTCCCAAGTAATCGGTGTCAAACAACTAGTATTATTCAAAAAGAAAAGGAGTTTTTGGTAACTTACTGGCCTGCTTCTCTCTTCACTTCCTCTTATCCTTGCATGGTCCACGACTGCAGGGAAAGGAAAAATCAGTCCCTGCAAATGTGTCTCTAAACCAGTAAGTACAATGGTAATGGTTTGCTACAAAACTGTCACTAGAAAGAAGGGAAGGGAAGAAGGGGAAAAAAGAGAAGGAATGGAAGAAGAAAAAAGTAAGCAAAGCTGGGAAGAATTTAAAGATATAATGAAATGCATTCAAGAAATACTTCATAGCACTTTTTAATACACAGCTCCAGCCATCAAGGGAAACACAGATTTCCCAATATATTTGTCCACAGGCACTCGTTTCACTGAGTGTCTCAAAGGATTTGTGTAACATGGAAACCATTAATATTGGTCTAGTGGATGCTTCCTCACCTAAAACGTAAGTGTTTGCACTCGGAGATAGTGAAAGTAGCGATGAAGAGAGTTATCCTAGTGTTCTGAGTGGTTTTGAATATTACCACTGACAACATTTAAGCATCAAGAAGTCCAATTCATTAAAAAGAAGAAGAAAAAGGAAAGGAAATACAAAGCTCAAAAATATTAAGCATGGAGGTTTTTAGCACTTCTGAATGCTATGGATAAACCCATTGCTTCTAAAGGAGAGTAGACAAGCCAGTAACTACTCACTGCGCCTATGCAACGCAGCATTGACACCAAGAACTGCCAGTGGCCAGAAGAGCAGCAGGTCATCATTAATGCATTATTAGAGCACAGGACTACTAGTCCTTTCCACAAACTAGAAGAGAATAATCAAGAAAACTCCTGGATCAGGAACTATTGAATTAGGAACCAGTGCCCAAGCCAGAGTGGACATAGATGACAGCGTAATATTTAATTTTACACAATCGAAGAGTACAATTTGAGATTAATCTTCAAGCAGTATCCAGCACTGAGCTTTTCCATTTTCTTCCTAAGCCTGTAAAGACCTATGGCTGACCTAGAACTGGAGAGATTGGATAAAAATATTTGCTGCCATTATAAAAATAGAAGCCCCTAATTTGAAAGGTTTTTTTTACGCAGGTCTGGAAACAAAGACGCTCAACTATTGTTTCTGTAGTAGCAGAGCTTGTCTTCCAAACATGATTTTGCTCAGGAGCTCCATATAAAGCAAATCTGAGTCACTGGGGACATTGAAGCAGGGGAGAGAGCTTAGAGCATCCAGCTAGTTCTCTTTAGCGTCCCTCCTGCCACATACCTGGCCATCATCCACCGAAAAAGTCCAGTTTCTGCAAGACCTCCTTTAACCCTAGCTCTCCTAGAAGCAGGAGAGAGAGGGGAGAGAGAGGGGAGAGAGAGAGAGAGGGAGGGAGAGGGAGAGGGAGAGAGAGAGAGAGAGAGAGAGAGGTATTTTGTCACTGTGCTTATATTTTTTATGGCATTTACTGTGTACAGTTAAGGAATCAGGCTTCACCTCCCTCCTCCCATAGAACACTACTCACCTTTGTCTTAGTGATATTTGAGTGAACAAGATTTCACCTTGTTATTTGATATATTTTATATGTGCTTAATTGGTTATTTGAAATTGGATAGGGAAAGGGGAAATCAAGATGAGCAGGTTGGGGGGGGGAATGGGGACCATGTCATGAGAAAGGGTATCAAGCTCTCTCCACCCTCCCTCCCTCCCTCCCTCCCTCCCTCTCCCTTTCCCCCTCCCTCCCTCCCTCCCTCCCTCCCTCCCTCCCTCCCTCCCTCCCTCCCTCTCTCTCTCTCTCTCTCTCTCTCTCTCTCTCTCTCTCCTCTCTCTCTCTCCTCTGTCAGTCCTGGGACTTGAATTCAGGACCTGGGCACTATTTCTGACCTTCTTTTGCTCAAGTCTAGCACTCTACCACTTGCATCACAGCACCACTTCTGGATTTTTCCTTCCGCTTCAGGCATGCTAGACAAACACTCTACCACGAAGCCACATTCCCAGCCTCCATGTGACTCTTATATTCAGTTAATTGGCACAAAGTTGGTACTGGAGTTATGTTTCAAGTGGCAGAGCTCCAGCTTTGAGCAAGGAAGATGAGCTAGATCTCGAGGTCCTGAGTCAAAGCCCAAGTAGTGCTACCAGTCCAAAATTTAAAAGTTACTGTCTTCTAAAACATTGCAAGCTAATATCAATGATTCCATTGTGATCCTAGTACTAAATTAAGAGCTTCCAGCAGTTGTTTTTTGTTTTTTTTAGCCAGTCCTAGGCTTGAGCTCAGGCTGAGCCCTGTCCTTGGACTTTCTTGAGGCTAGAGCTCGCTCTACCACGTGAGCCTCAGCACCACTTCCAGCTTTTTTTCCTATGCATGTGGTACCAAGGAATCGAACCCGGGTCCTCGTGCATGCTAGGCAAGCACTCTATCACTAGGCCAAACTCCTGGCCCTGCTTTCAGCAGTTTTTAACTTCAGTTTATTGTGAACACAACAAAGACAAACTCAAATGCTAAGGAACAAAGTAGTTATTTATTTAATAAATCAAAGGCAGCTACTTAACTGCTAATCATACAAATACTAAAAGATACAAGATTAGGTCAACCAGAAAATTCTAGATAGTATAGAATACTCCAGTGTTACTTCTAATAAACACAACAAAATGTGTATCTCTTTGACACCTTATGTGTAATACATTAGAAAGAATTGCCATTCTTTCTGCAGTACAGAAATAAACCATTTACCACATGACCTTTCAATTTGCGATTAAGCAGGGCAAGTGGTGTTTAATCATTTTTATTATCTACTACAATGTGCTTTTGGTATAAAACTTATTTGATAATTGGCAGTAGGGGGTAGATTTGGACCCAGTAGTTTTAATACTTCTTTTCATACACTGATATGTAAGATAGCATTTCTCATTTTAAAGTACTTAATATATTTGCAGAAAGCTGATTTGAGGATTGTCAATACTTTACTAATACATGGCTAATGATAAAGGAGGTCACAGTTAAGCATTTTAAAGGCTAAAATTTAGAAACAGAATCAATGAGTCCATTTTGGTATATCCATTAAACAAAATGGTAGGTGGACATTTAAAATCATTTTCTCAAGTAATATTCAAGTCAAGACTTGTTCCACATTAGTTCTCATTGGTACCCAGCCTAACTGTAGAAACCTGATCATTAGCACAGTTTATATTCCTTTCTTTGCCTGAGTTCATGTCTCACTTAGTGTTTTTTAGGGATGAATCCTCCAAAAATAAGTTGTATTCAAGTCTTGATCTCAGGGTCCACTGCTGAGAAATTCAAGCTAAGGCAATTGCATTGCTGGGGATTATTAACAATAAAGAAAAGAGATGGGTGGATACATAGAAAAGCTGGAAGTGGTGTTGTGGCTCAAGTGGTAGAGCACTAGCCTTGAGGAAAGTCCAACGACAGTGCTCAGGCCCTGAGATCAAGCCCAGGACTGGCAAAAATAAAATAACATAAACCTTAAAAAAAAAAGGAAAAGAAAAGAGATGGATGGATATATGAGTTCAGCCATTGGTCATGTAAATTGTTAGGTAATGTTACTCACACATTTAGTCTCATATATGAAGCCACAATTGGTTTTTTTCTCCAGCTGTGGTACATTAATACACACACACACACACACACACACACACACACACACACACACACACACACACACACACACACACACACACACCCTAAGTCTCTCCCAATTGGTAGCAATCTCCTTTTCAAATTGCTTAATTCTGGACATATGGAGCTATCTCTGTGTGACCGTCAATCTGAGATAATTCTAAGAAATAGTTTTTAGTTTAAGTCAGTCCATCCCAAATACATTCTCCAGGACTGCTGGCAAAACCATACAGCTTTCTTCATAGGAAAACTATAAAGTTTAATCAGAAATAAGAATCATCTAAACAAAAGTTACATTATATCATGGCAATTATATCAAAACTTCAAGTATTTGGTTCTAGAGGGTAAGATTATAAATGAATTAAATATACATTGTACATCTTGCCACATTTCCAGATTTTCTACAATAAGTTTGCATACATTGTTACATTATCTCTCTACTGAAACAATGCAGTGTGGAACTTCAGTACTGCAGTTTACCCAGGTTCAAATCACACTTCCATACTTACGGTGTGATACTGAAAAGCTTATTTTCATTTCTGTTCCTAACCCTTAATGAATTTGCTATTCAAAGTAGGCCATTTGCAATATAGGACATTTACAAAATGCTTAAAACAAGGTCTGACATTCAACAAGCTTTCAACTATTGTTATTTTTCTTTTATAATCAAGGATGAGTAGTGAAAAATAGAAAGCTAAAATGATTAATTAGCAAAATATCCTTGAGGCAACCAGTGATCCATTTATTATATTTTACACAAAATCAGAACTTCTTCAGCTTTCTATCTACATGCAAACATTCGGTATTCCTATTTTACTCCTTGACATTAAGTAACTTGATTTTAATACTCTACTATTTATTTAGGTTGCTCCTAGAGTTGTTATTATGAGAATTTTTTTCCAGTAAGCCTGGAGAACACTGAAAATCATCTCCCAAAGTAAGAGAACCACATAGTCTGGTATGATCCTGGGGAATGGGATTTGTGTAACTGGAGTGGGAGAAAGAGACTGAAAATTCAAGGAGGGATTGTTTGTGTTGGGACATACGAGCTGCCCACTAGCTGAAGAAGAGGCACAGCCGTCTCTTCGTGGCTCTTACTGCCGGCTGTGGGTCACTCAGCACTCCTGGGAACACTGAGACTCATACAAGTCAGTGCAGGAAAGCTGTGCAATATGGGTCATTCTGTAGTAATGCTATCTCTGTCAGGACAGGGGCAGGAGAGCATTTTTCTCTAAGCTTCACACTCAAGAGCAGTAGTGCTAAAGAATGTTTGTCTAAGAGCCAATTTGAGCAAAATAGGAAAAAGTAAGTTTTCCAATGCGATTATACCTTGCATTCACGAATTGGTGTGATTACAATTATATTTAAATGTTCATTTACTATTTCTCATGACCAGTTCTGGTCACATTTTCATGTTAAGTGTTCATCTCAGTTTAGGGTATAATAAGACACAGGGGCTGTATGTAGTAGAAGAAAGTTTAGCAGATTTGGAAGTGGTGTGGCCCGAGGGCAAATCCCTAGTCAAATCTCTGGTTCAGGCCCAAGCTCTGCCACCTAGAGAAAGGGCAAGTTATAGCTTCCCAGTCTGAGTCTGAGGGAGCACACTCGTTAAGCTTGCTGGGTCCATAATTGCCTTGAGGCTCAGACCTCTTGTTGTAAAAACAAAATAACAATAGAATGTTCCTTATTGCCTGGCAGTGACAATTTAATTAGAAACATACAAGTTAATTTTGTAGGAAAGAATCTGACACACCTCAAGTGGTCCCTTGGTTGTGTTGCTGTTGTTACTATTACTGAAATGCAGCACACAGAATCAGCACCAGTGTTCAGCTGCAGATCAAGGACAAGTCAGTCCTATTTTACAATAGAGAAGTTGGCATTTGTAGAGAATGTTGGTAGGGAATCGCAGAAAATGGTACAAATATGTACAATGATTATTGGTGTGAAATATTTTAAAAAATGAATGAATAAGCCAAAGTAGGAGTGACTCAAGCTCCTCCTCCACTCCAAGCTCCTACCAGAGTTCCTCACTGGTTGGCATAAGTGGGAGCCAGTCAGTCAGACTGGAATCTTGCCTTCATATGCAAGGCAGATCAAGAAAATTGCAGGACAGGGATTGGAGAACAAACAAGCAATGGCTAGCTCTGAGCCCTGACCGAGTCTCAGTTTAGATGTGGGAAAAGTGGATTCAAATCTTAAGAGAGAACTAGGTAGTGGAGGTGTGGCTCAAGTGAAGTGGCCTTCAGTGACCAAGCTGAAATTGTACAAGAGCACAAGGCCCTGAGTTCAAGCTGCAGTATTGTCAGAGAGAGGAAGTAGGACATGAGGGAGATGTGGAGGGAGAGAGGGAGAGAGATGAAGAGAGAATGAATGAGAATTAGGAGTTGAGAGTGGCAAGGTAAATATACTTGTATTCCCAGCTACTACTCAGCAGGCACAGGTAGGAGGATCAAGATTTAAGGCTGGACTGGGGCAAAAGCAAGAGACCCCATGTGGAAAAAAAAAATGATAAAGCAAAAGGACTGTGTGTGGCAAAAGTAGAGAGCTTACCTTGCAGTGTGAAGGTTCTGAGTTCATTTGTCAGTGCAGCCCAAACCAGAGTGAGTTTGACTTCTGAGTTAGATTTAGATAAGTGTAGACTGAATGTGACCTTGCCAGGAATGCTGGTGGACCTCCAGTTCCCACCACTTCAGGAAGTGCAAAGGAAATGTTAAAACCCAGTCAATACAACTTTATATAAAGTCAGCTTTGCCTTTTTCTTTCTTCTTGGAAGTTTCTTTCTTCCAGCCTCTTAAGGGCTTGCTCTGCTGCCCTATTTTGGTAAAAACTGAACAGGCTTTTAAGGATCAGGATTGGAGTACTTATTGGAAATGATTGTGGGTGATGTAATCAAAGCTGTTGTTTCTGTTGTGCACTCATAGGGAGGTGACAAGTGCCAGAAATTAAATCAGAGTGTGCTGAGGGGTTCTCCATGTAGCTCTGCACCTCATTGGGTTTAATTTTGACAAGGTTATGAAGGAATGTGGGAGAAAGGACTCTATTACCTGGGAAAAACTTTATATCCTGGAAGAACCCAAATATGGCTTCTTCTAAGTTGTAAAAGTGTGTTCAAGTCCTTCCTTACATCTTGTTTTATTCTTCCCTGGAGAAAGAAAGACAGAGAGAGAGACTGTATTGCTAACAAAGGGACAAAGAAAGGCATCTTGGGGATGTGAGAAGGAACTTCACCCTCATTATGTATGTGTGAAGATATGTCCCTTAAGGGTGTCTGCTGCACAGGCCCATTTTGCCACCATTTATGCTTCTGAAAAGACGAGAGATGTTAGGACTTTGTTCATCTCCTCTCAAGCAAGTGGCAGGAAGACACATGAGCACCTCTGATGAGGTCAAGCTGGTGTCAATTGAATGGTAGGACATATGATCCCCCTTCTTCTCTGGCCCCAAACCATTCCTGACAGAATGACATTTTCTAAACCGAGAGTTGCATTGGATTCTCCAAGAATCCAGGGTGAAAGGAAGAGGAGGCAAATCGTCAAGGTGATTGTTCTTCAGATGATCGGCTGGGTTGTAGAAACATCAGGGCTGCTGGGTGTCTCACCCAATGGGAGGGCAGGGATTCATGTGCCTAATTGTCCTGCTAGCACTTACTTCACTGTGGGAATTCAATAATCCTTTACTTTAGACTCACTCACAAAATAATGCTCCTGATTTGCATTGTATCCTCAGAATACTTGTTAAAAATTGAGATCCTATGATTCTACCACAGCTGTAGCTAATCAGTATCCTGTGGGTAAGGTCTAGGATTGACATTTTAATAGACTTCTAGTAATTCTAAACTTACTGAAAGGGGAAAATTACTGACTTAATAAGAATGAAGTAAGAGCTTGAATTTGTTATAATCTGATACTTTATGGCTTAATATTGATGGATCGTTTTAAGAAAATAATTGGGCTTACACTTGAAGTGAATGCTTACCTTATTATTTGTACTTCACATGAGAAAATAAAAGTTCTAGCTATTGTACTATCTTGGCCAACTGCAAATGAGCAATAGTCAGAAAGAATGGAAGTGGCAAACCCTTCGCTCCACGCATGTCTCTATACATGTGCTTAAATTTCTACCATATGTTGATAACATAGTTATTCACAATTTATAATGAACATTATCACTTGATTGCCAGAAACAGTTTATTTTTATGCTCTTTTTCATAGATTATCACTCAGAGATTTAAACTTTATTTGTACTCACATAGCTAGTAAATCCAAAACTTAGGAACCTATACAGATTTTCTCCTTTCCATAGTCATCTGAGTGGAGTTGTTTACCATAGTGTCAAATTCTCTTCTGACAACATGTAATAAAGCTGAAAGATGAAAATGATAATGAAGATGAATCATGATCATCATCATCAAAGATGCTATGGATATAATTTTGCCACATATCAGGAACAATGCTAGGAAATGATATATATTCTCTCTTCCCTGTATAGTAGGTAGCTACTCTGAAGAAACTGAAGCTTGGGAGTGTGAGTGACTTGTCCAAGGTCACATAGCTAATAAGTACAAGCCTAGACTGAATGCCTGTGTATAACTCCATCCAAAGACCATACAGTTCTCTAACTGCCCTCTGATTAAAGCATCAGAAATGGCCTTCATTTGACAGATCCTCCAACTAAAGAGACTTCTTTTCCCATCCTGATTTGTGGCTGTTCCCATAGCAACAAAGTAAGGCAGGCCAATGGGAATTCAGGGACATTATATTCTTGGGACTCCAAATTATTGATGCTTATTTTTCCATTCGTTTACTAAATTTACTGTAAAGTGCAAACAGCTTCAGGCTGAAGCAGAAATGATTTTTTTCCTGTTTATCAGCTGTCTAGTATTTGAAATAAATGAGTTGCTGTTGGTATGGTTTGTAGACAGTCATGTATTTCATTTGAAAGATTCTATACCAAAGTTCCTGCTATTGGTTGAGGCTATGTGTATATTGAGGTGTGATAAGGCTTTCTGAAGATAGTTATTCTGAAGGGTGTACTGCTATGGCAGATTCTCCTTTCCTTAGCAAAGGGGTGGATCCTGAAGGGAAGCAGGACTCAAATAAAGAGGTCCCAGATAATCAGGGACTTGAGTGTCTTGGTGGCAATGAAGAGCCTTTACTTGTGGCGCCCCTTAAGCTTAACACTGACATATCAGAAAAAAAGGGAAAGTGTAGCTACTTTTCCAACTGTGGAGTTGGGGGTTCTTTCAATGTCTTCTTGATTAGCTTTTGACACCCTTAGAAATTAGCTGTGAATTGTATTCAGCAATCTCCACAGACATGTTTTATATTTGTATACTTACCAGGGTTTTCCTTTCTTTTTATTTCTCCTGCCATGTTGTATTCTGTCGCCCTAAATGCTTATGTTTTCTATTGTTTATTTTTTATTACCAAAATAGCACTTTTTTCTATTCTAAAAATCCCCATTAGCCAGGCACCATGGTGGCTCACACCTGTAATCCTGGATACTCAGGAGGTTGAGATGTGAGAATAGTAGTTAAAAACTAGCTTGTGCAGTATCTCTTATCTCCAACTAACAAAAAGCCAGAAATGTAGCTGTGGATCAAATGGTAGAGAATTAATTTTAAGAAAACAAGAGAATAGCAAAAAAGATCAGTGTTTTCCAGTAACTTGGACTGTGTGAGAAGGGATTAAAAAAAAGAATATAAAGTACTTTTATAGAAGTCATATACTGCATGACCCTATAATGTTGGAGACATGTCTGAGCCCATAGAGTGGATGTTACCAGTGAACACTAATGTGACCTGTGGATTCTGATTCACCCGTGTCAGTGTAGACTTATCACTTGTGACCAGTGTACCACTCACATGTGGGAGGTTAATAATGGGGAGGAGGACTTTGCAAGTATATGGGTAGGAAAGGAACAGAAAAATCTCTGTATTTTCCTCTTGATTTTTTTTGGAAACTTAAAACTACTCTAGAAATATACTTTAAAAATCCCATCATGCCAGGCACTGGTGGTTCACACCTGTAATCCTTGCTGCTCAGGAGGCTGTGATTTGAGGATTAGAGTTTGAAGCCAGACTCTGCCAAATTCATTTTAAAAAGTAAAATGCATTCCTACTAGAATATGAATGTGTCTGTTTCTCTATATTCTCCTCAGTGGAGATCACTAGAAATTATTTATTAGTGTGGATGAACACAGTATTATATACTTACTAGACATTTGTATTCCTGGCACAAAAACATTTTGAAGAGTAGTCTCCTGGTTTTTTGTTTGTTTTGGCTTAGGTTTTGGGGATATTTTTTGGGGGGGTGAGTCTGGTTGGTTAGCTGGTTTTCTTTAGCAATACTGTAGGGTTTGTTGTTGTTGTTGTTGTTTTTAACTCAGGGCCCAACACTTGGTAAGCTGGTGCTCTACCTCTTGAGACTCAACGCCACCCTATTTTTTTCCCCTGGTTATTTTGGGGATAGTGTCTTGAAGAACTTTTCTACCTAGGTTGACCTTGGACCACAATCCATCCACTCAGCCTCCAGAGTAGCTAACATTACAGGCATGAATCATGTATGTGTGTCGTATATGTGTGTATGTATCTGATCCCTAGAAAATCACCTTATCACTTACCCTCCCATCCCAGCCACCCAAGTTCTGTTAAGTCTATTTCTTGATGTATTCCTGTGAGCCTCATTAATCTGTACAACTCACTTTCAGTGTAGTGTCAGGTGCCAGGCTCAGCCATCAGGGGAATTAAGATTGAAAAGGGAATATGTTTTCCTTCGTTGGGGCTTCATTTATTTAGAATAACTTGACTCTAATGAAACTGACAGAGAGGCTATACTGTGGATCTAGGATTCACAGGAAAATCTTCAATAAATAGGAATTTACGTTGATATCCCTGAAATTCTTACCCACTATGACTAGCACCCAAAACCACACTGAAGATAATTAGAATTAAGGTCCTGTTAATCTTTACTAATGACAAGGAGTCTATAATGAGCCACCTAAATTAACAAATTAATATTTGCACTATGTGATAGAACGTTTTGAAAATTTATATATCAAATTAATTTACAACATGGTGTTCCTCTTAACGGCACTCATTAAATGCTGGCATTTAAAGAACTTTATCCAGTAATGCTTACCACAGGGATAATCAATTCCTATTCCCTCACTGATAGAGAAAAGAATCTTAATCATAAGAAGCTGTCTTCGAGGTAACTTCCAATAATTTATTCTTATATATCTCTACATTTAGTTTATTGCTTACCAAAATGAGAAAAGCCTTGTTTCTTCTTCTCTCTTAAAAATCATTATAGAAGTTGGAGAGAGAGAGAGAGAGAGAGAGAGAGAGAGAGAGAGAGAGAGAGAGAGAGAGAGAGAGAGAGAGAGAGAGCGCACTGCAGATAATAGATGATTATGAGTTTTTGCAACTAAAATACACTGTCTTATACTGACATGAACTTTACCACTTGTGAATCTAAAATAACTGCTCTGATTACCCTGGTCTTTAGAGATGGAATTCAGAACTTCTGCAGTGTGACTGTACCATAAAAAATAATAAAACTTAATGCTTGTTCATATGCAAATTAAACATAAAGCATAAATATTCCATATTGGAACAAACAGAGCCATAAAAGAAGATGAATGTAAATGCCCTGCACTGTGAAAGACTAAACAAAACTGTAATGTGAATCATTTCCTAACTCAGACTCATCACTGATTTCAGATGCCTGTGTTTCTATAGCTTTAAAAATCACTTCAATTTTCAACCAAATGGTACTAGCCAGATAAACAGTGTATCTCTGCCACTTTTTATGATTGCTTTTAGGAAGAAAAATACATGAAATGGCACAGTCAGCTCTTCTTTCAAGTTCAACTCTACATCAGCAGGCATCCTCAGAGACACAGTGAACTTTTTGCCCTGGTCCATTCACTCATTGAGTCAGAAAGCACTTCCCGAATGTGTAAGCAGATGGAGAGATGGTGTTGTGCTGAGCATGTTTGGGTGTAAGGAGCCCCTCCTGTCTAGCTAATGAGGTGATAGATTAGCATCAAGTTATTAGCCACTCAGTGGTCTCTGACTGATAGCTGCTGGCGCAGAGAGATGCATTCATTCCTTTATACACGTTGTTAATGATCCTATCTATGGTGGTGGTTATTTTGATGCTGGAGATCTATGGGAGAACTAGTCTCAATCCTTCCCATGAGCTCCATAAAGTTGGGAGGAGAAACAGAGAACATAAATAAGCAGAGATGATGGCTGATTCCGTAGGTACCATTTTACAATATTACACTTTTGCAATACTACACAGAGTGCTATGAGTTATCGCCATGCAGCAGGTAAGCAGAGGTCACTCACTCTTAGAAGGGGACATTTGATCTGATATCTGAGCGATGAAGAAGAGCATGGCAAAGATCCCATGGATAGATCTTCAGGGATAGAACAGAAGGAGCACAAATGGGAAGGGGCAAAATGGCAAGGATACTGCATGTAGGAGTAGAGTGATCTTCACTAGGCCAACAGAGCCAAGAGCACAGAACTGCCTGAGCTATGAGAGATGTGTAATTTTTATTCTATATGAAATGTACATGCTTTATTTAAACCTAAGATTATGGCATACTTTGATTTAAATATGTCAAGAATTATTCAGCCGTTACGTGAATGTGTTTTTTAGTTTTTAGTTATTAAATAGCATTAAAAACCATGAGGGTACCTTAATCTAGGCTTTAGTAGTTCCAAAAAATCTAGAAATATTCAGGATAAGCAGAGTATGGTGGTTCACACCTATAATACCAGCTACTTGGAAGCAGGGATCAAGAGGATCATAATTCAAGTAAAAAGTAACATGTTTATAAGGCCCCCCAATATCAATCAAAAAAATCTGCTTATAGCTGTCATTCCAGCTATGTTAGTTTAAGTATGAGAATCTTGATTCAGACCAGCCTAGGCAAAATCCTGAGACCCTATTTTTGAAAATAACCAAAGCAGGGAAAAGAGGAGGAAGAGGAGAAAGAAGAGAAAGAGGAGGAGGAGGTGGAGGAGGAGGAGGAGGAGGAGGAGGAGGAGGAGGAGGAGGAGGAGGAGGAGGAGGAGAGTAGGTCTGGGGCTGATCAAAAGCATATACAGGTGAGAAGGTATGGCAAAGGAAGAGCACAGTTTGGTTTGCAGAACCTGAGAACTTGGTGGGATGCTGACCACTTGTTATTTGGCACGTGTAAAGTCAAGACATTATTAAATGTAATCATTCGTCTTTATTTTATTTTATTTTATGCCAGTCCTGGCTTGAACTCAGGGCCTGAGCCCTGTCCTTTGGCTTTCTTAAGGCTAGAGCTCTACACTTGAGCCACAGCACCACTTCCTGCTTTATCTATGTATGTGGTACCAAGGAATTGAACCCGTGTCTTTGTACGTGCTAGGCAAGCACTCTAACACTATGCCAATCTCCCGGCCTGGTCTTTATTTTTTAAATTAGTGAATGACTTGGCTGTGGTAGTAAGTGCCACTGTACCGACTGGATTGCCTTCTTGGGGAATTTGCATGGAGAAGCTACAGTGAGACAGAAAAGGAGGGAGGAAAGGAGTTGCACTTTGCTAAGGAGGTAAAATAAGGCCAAGGTGACCATGAAGAGTTCTATAGAAACCAGAATTATAAGGGATCAGTAACTGAATCAAAACAGGAGACCTAGGAGGACAGATAGAGGAGCAAAGCCATCTGGAGGAGTTAGCAGGGGCGAGAGAGATGGGAAGTGAATTGTTGATCCCTAGCACAGCTTCTGTCTATCGTACTTTCTGGTCTCTCGTGTCCTTCCAGAAATATGCTTTCTCCTTGAAGGCTATCTCTGTCTCTTCCAAGTAGTCTAATTTCAATAAATAAGAAGATACACTGAGAACCACAAAGAATAATAAAGACAAAAGCATTGTCTTCAAGTCTCACAATTAGTGGATAAGGAAAGACAAAAATACCAAGAATTGTTCGGCAAAGTCAAAATGGTGTGCTAAACCATTTCAATGAGATTGGTTATCAAGATTTAATGTTCTTTTGTAATCAACAGAAAGAGAATAAAATATACAACTTGTACATTGGGATCTTCATTAAGTGACATAAAATGCAAGTTTTGATGTCTATGAGGAAACACATAGCACTACATAAAAATGTTGAACGTCCCAAATTTCAATATTGGCTTTTCTCAGATCTTCAAAACTACCTGGACTTTTATTTACTTAATAACTCTACTTAGCCAAATTTATTTTTGTAATTTAATACTTTCACCCCATTCTAAGCCCTAAATGCCCCCAAATAGTGAAATAATGTAAAAATAAAGAGCTTCCACCATATGTTTACAATCCTTTCATCATTACCAGGGTTACATGTCCCGATTACTAGGATTCGGAACATTAAAAGAGTGAGACTGGGTTGGTTGTAAGATCTCACTTTGGATTTGTTTTCTTCATCCAGAAATACTGGATTCTGGGCTGTCTGATCTCTTTTTTTCCCCCCAGCAAAAAAACGGAATCTAGTACTCTGCCTACCTTATAAGAGGATTCAAGGGATAAATACGCCAAAGACTGTCAGTGTATTTTGCAAAAGGCAAGCGGCTCTAGAAATGGAACTTCTGTTATGATGCAAACTGTAATGATCATACAGTGGTCCCCTAATAATTAGGGAACTTTTTTCCTTTTGACAAAAATGGTGAGTTTTTTTAAAGGACGATCCCTCTATGCTCTCTTTCTCAAATGATCCAGCTCTTTTTAGCCTTCTCCAAACTTCTCTCCATTTATTACTGTCTTCAGAACCACCCGGTGTGGACTAGACCACTTCATTGTGGTGTTTTCAGTTATCTCTAGCAAGTAAGTCCTACCTTCTTGAGTCTATTAAGTGCTTAAGAGACAGTTAACAAATATTATAATGCATGGTATTCTCTGAACTACCATCCAGTGTCCCTAATTAGCCAGAAGCTCTACAGAAGATAGCTAATCCTTCTAAATGTATTTCTTCATTTTGAAAATCCAATGGATATCTCTGTCTTGAAAGATTTTTTTGCATTTTCTTGTCAGGGTGATATATAGAAGGGTTACAGTTGCATTCTTCATGTAGTGGGCACATTACTTTTTGAAGATTGATACCCCTTTCCATGTTTTTCTAAGAATCATAGTTTTACAGTTGGCTCACAGCAAGCTCTAAATAAACATTAGCTTTTGTGTTCAAAAGAGAGATACAAAATCCTCACACTGAGGGATTATGATTGTAAATATCATTGTATCCTCCTCATATGTTATTGAGGAAGTTAAATGAAGGTTGCCATGTAAACACTGTCTGGCACATGGTATGTGCTTAATAAATATGGACAGTTGGTATTACCAACAGCTTTTGTTATCTGAGTCTATTATCTTAAGTCTTACATTAGATAAAAGGAAGAGTGATAGCTTTAGGAATTCTTAGTTGTAGAAAATGTTGTGATTAATCAGAATTGATTGTCTATGATGTTGCCTATTCAAGCTACAATAAGATTTAACACAATGTTAGAAAATAATAGATGTTCAAGAGATCCTACATAATGAATGGATGAGATTAACACCTGGTCTGGTTTGAATAAGTAGAGCTCTTTTTTAATAAAAATCTAGAGGTAAGTGATTTTATACTAAGTGTGGCAACTGAGTCATACATACACCAATTGAAATATGTCTCATTTTCAACAGTATAAAATCATATCCATGACTTGCTATAAAAAAAGAGAATATAAAAACCTTCTATGCTGATTTAAAATCAATGAAACTTAATTATTATTATCTATTGATTGCATAGCAGTCTTGTAATTTGAGGACAATTGTTTGAAATAGATGTTATTAAAATTATTTTCACCGACTTTCACTTTAGTAACTACTGGAAAGTTTAAAGTATGGCTTATTTCAATATGAACAGTATTTTGCTTAATTTATACACGTATAATATTGCTTTTAGTAATATTGCTCTTTGTAATATTATCATGCACAAATATAATGTAAATTACTATACTGCATATAATCCAATGGCTTTCCACTGAAAATAATGTAGCTATGGGGATAAAAGCATAACAGAGTTTGAGGTTGCATTCTTAAATGATATGATTACATAGAGAAGTTGACACTAGGACAAACTTAGCTAAAAATAGAGGGCCTTTATGAAATAGAGGGCCACTTATCATGGTGTGTTTCTTTCTATCCTTTAGTTTCAACAGACATTTCTAATTGATGAGAATTAGGGACATTTTAAAACAATTGTCTACATTTATTTGTTTATTTACTTATTTGTTTATTTGTTAAAGAGAAACAAGTTTAGCTTACCCATAGGCAAATATACCTCACAGCCATTCTCAGTGTCAAGTGAAAGGAGAGATGCCATTTGAGAACCAGCCCTCAAGCTAAGCCAAAAGAAGGATGAGGAGCTACATGGTGAGGGTTTCTCAGCATACAAAACACAGAGGTCCTAAACCATCCAGCACAATGAAGTTTTTATCCATGAATCCAGAAAGGTTTGATCAATAAAGTTTGCTTCTTTCTCTTTCCTTGAAATGTGAATAACCTGGTGAATTTTAAAAAGTTGTTTATTGCCCCCTAAACTCTAGATTGGTGAAGTGTGTGTGTGTGTTCCCCATGTAATACAATATGAAGTTCTTGTGTGTCTTTCAAACTAAGGATCACTATCAAGTCCTTATTTGAATACCACCCTCTCTCATACTTTGGGATACAGAAGAGTGAAAACTCAGACTATGCAAGTAGTCCATACTTCTGCTTTTCAGAGGCTTTAAGTTCAAAGGTGTAACAGAAAGTGTACCAGCAATGAGTCATTATTTGTTTGGTACATATGGCCTCCTGCAGCTGATAATGGAGAGGGGGAATTTGGGTGGGGGCTCAGCCTTCCACCTCCTGATTCTTTACTTTGGATGTGGAGCCTGAAATCTGGGTGGTCACTAACATTCTTGAATAATTCCAGCAGTCAGTGCTAATCCTGCAGCTCCTGCCCACAAGCCAGGGTGTTCTGAGGTTCCTTCCAAGGAAGTGGTACTGAGACTCAGCACACTACACAGCCCATTGTGGTGAGCCCAATGGAAGAATTTTTAGAGCTCTTAATTGTGACATTTGGACAAACCCTTCCCATGTGTTCAATTCAGTTAGACTCCAGGCTGCTTTCATGTCTTTGTTTTGTCAAGGGAAATGTGGGCATTTGTTTTTGTGTCTTTTCTTTCAAGTTGGGTCTCTATAATGTGCATATTTATAGTCCAAGGAAGAAAGAAAGAGAACTAGGACAAACTTGTGCTTTTAAGGCTGGCTTGTGGACCTGAACAGTGAGATGTCAGGCCTACAAAGATGAACTAGTAGGTCCTTTGTTTGTCTCTCAGAGCCTAGGCCTTTCATCATCTCTGGTCCCATCTAAATAGCTTTTCTTCCAGGATAAAGCATGTTATCAGAGTCTCAGAAGCAGCTTGTAATTATTGGCTCTCGAGTGGACTCATGTATTATTTAAAAGCACCACATAAAAAAAGAAACTTTTGAAGTTTCTGTTCCTTAAGCTAGACCTTGAGGCCAGGGGAGAACTTGGTTTATTCTTCATTTTTGAATTATCAAAGTAGTATGTACCCATTTACAATAGTCAAATACAGTAACTGAAAATAATGAGAGATATCCCCACCATATACCATGCTCTCTGCTCTTCTTCCTAGATTTTTCTAGAGATATATGAACAAGTAGGATGACATATATACAGACACACTCATATATTAAGACTTTTGTAAATATAAGAGAATCCTAATTCAACTAGGAGGAATCTCTTGATCTCTTGACTAATATAATCACACTGCCATGAGGTTTGAAGCTTCAGGAAAGGCTGGATCTAGGCATTCCAATAAGGTGATTTCTGCTCTCTCTCTCTCTCTCTCTCTCTCTCTCTCTCTCTCTCTCTCTCTCTCTCTCTCTCTCTCTCTCTCTCTCTCTCTCTCTCTCTCTCTCTCTCTTCCTCCCTACCTCACTACCTCACTACCTCTTTGTGTCTCCCTTAATCCTCTCACTTCAGTAGATTTCTCAAGGTGTTAAGGAAGATAACTATCTGCAACCCTGGCTTTTTACTCCAGATTTGGAACAAAATAATACTTAACCCTACTTCAGCCCCTTAATACATAACAAGAAAAAAAGTCTGTATTCTAATTCTTAGAACCAGTACATAATTACCTCTTGTGGCACATACAGAATTTAGACTGACAGTGGAATTAAAGCTGCTCATAGAATTACCTTAAAATAGAGAAAAAGGCTACGTGATCTGGATGGACCCAAAGTCATCACAGAAGTCTCTAAAAGTGAAGAGAACAGGGGTTAGTGCCTCACCACTGCAATCCTACCAACTCAGAAGGCTGAGATCTAAGCATTGGTGTTTGAAGCCAGCCAGGGTAGGAAAGCCCGTGAGACTGTTTATGTCCAATTAATGGTGAGTATAATATCTCAGCCATTTTTGGGGAGGCCTGAACACCCTCCCCAGCAATAGAGTCACCAGTGTCCAGTGAACCAAGCTAGAAGTCAGTTTAATAGTAACGCAGTGGCTACTCTCTACCTTCTGGCTGGTAAAGGTAAACATTACATGCAAGTGGTAGTCACCATATGACGTGACTTCAGATCCCATAGTCAATAACCACAAGGATGAAACCACACGCACGTGGTCCATCAGGTTAAGCACTTTACAAAAACAAAAACAATTTGGCAGCTAAGCCTGCCAGGTTACTACAGTGAGGGTGTTGAAAGGGGTGGCATTGATCAACATGCATGGTATTTATAGCCTGCTCTGTGAAATGGCAACTCCTTTTCCAACTACTTAAAGATGCTTTTTTTTTTTATTAAAAAGGTGGGGGGGGCAGGAAGCGGTACTATGGCTTGTAATAACCTGGCAGGCTTAACTGCCAAATTGTTTTTGTTTTTGTAAAAATGCTTAACCTGCTTGACCACCTGCGTGTGGTTTCAGCCTTGGGGTCATTGACCATGGGCATCTTAATGACCTCATAAGGTGATCACCACCTGCATGTGGTGTTTACCTTTAAAAGCTCAGCCCCTCTGAAGCTCTGGGCTGCTCTCTACCAGCCCAAAGGTGGAGAGTCAGTCACTGCATTGCTCTTAAACCGACTCCTAGTTCAGTTTAGTGAGTATTGGTGACTCTATTACTGTGGGGTTCAGGGACCCTCAAAGTGGCTGGGATATTTCATGGCTCAAAGAGTATAGTGTTGGTCTTGGCCAAAAAAAAACCCTTCATGAACACATTGCTCAGGTCCTGAATTCAAGCCCCAGGACTAGCACCAAAAGGAAAAAATAGAAAAGGAGATAAAAGGTTAAGAGTCAGAGGAAGTGCGAAGTTGGAAGCAAAGTCAGAAACTAATGTGACAGAAATTTAATCAGGTATTGCTGAACTTGAACTTTGAGATGAAGGAGCCAAAAATCATAGAGTGCGAATGGACTCTAGATGTTAGAAAAGAAAAGGAAATGCATTGATTTGTTTTTAGTCCAGCACTGGCTGTGTTAGAAAAACCACAGCAAACACCAATGTAGTGGTTTACATATTGATCCCATAAATACATGTTTGAAAGTCTATGTAATTGACCTTACTTGGAAGTAGTCTTGTAATAAATGTCTCAAAATGATCCTCCTAGATTTACAGCAGTCCTGAATCCAGTAATGATTGCCATTGTAAGATGTAGAATGGAGAATACATAGAGATATAGGAAATGTGATGTGAAGAGAGAGGGGGGCTGGAAAGGTGGCTCAGTAGTAGAGTGCTTGCCTAGCATGCATGAGCCCTAGGTTTGATTCCTCAGTACCACATCAACTGAAAAAGCTGGAAGTCATATTGTGGCTCAAGTGGTAGAGCGCTTGCCTGAGCACAAAGAAGCTCAGGGACAGCACCCAGGCCCTGAGTTTGAGTTCCACGACTGGAAAAAAAATAATTTAAAAAAGGAAGAGAGTGCAGAGATATAGTTACAAGCCAAGAGGTTGAGGCATCGTTGGCAATCCCCAGAACCTAGGAGAGCAGCACAGAACAGAATCTCCCTTGCAATCTCTAGAAGGAACAAGCACTGATGGAACATTAATTCCTGAAGCCTGACCTCCCCGTTATGACAACCTACTGCTGTTTGAAACCACCTAGTGCATGGTACTGTGTGATAGCAATCCTACAAAGTGACACAATGCATTTGAAAGCACTTGGCTCCCTGCACTGTTTCATTTGATGATCATGAATTAAGGAGACACATGAGGTCCATCCAGCTATATAAAACCATGCAGCCAAGTGGGCACTGGTGATTTATGCCTGTAATCCTAGCTACTCAGGATCATCATTTGAAGCCAAGCCTAGGCAGGAAAATCCATGAAAATCACAATTGGCACTTTGGCTCAAAAGTGGTTGAGTGAAAAGCTCAGAGACCATGTCCAAGCCCAGAGTTCAAGCCCCATGAGTGACAAAACAAAAACAAAAAAACAAGCAGCCCATGGCATTCGTTTCCAGTTGTTTGTGAATGTAATTCGTGCATTCTTTCTTACTTTATAGGACTTTTGTTTCAAACAAATGACAATATTAGCTTAGACCTCAGAGGCATCAATGCTTTATTCCTTCCCACACCCAGACACTCAGGCTTCCAATGAAATGTGGCTGCCAGTTAGCAAGTATGAGCTTTTTCTGCTTTCCTGTTGTTTGGCATATGTAAATAGCCAGGTAAGAAGCAACCCAATGCAGTAATGATGTGGGGACGAAAGGAGAGCATGTGGGAGCTGAGCAGGAAAGCAAAGAGAAAGCCTGAGTGGATTTTATCCCCAGCGGTCCATGGTGTGAAAGAACTTTAATAGTTACACAGGAGGGAGGAAGAAAAAAGAAAATATAGAGAAATAAAAAGGGGATGGAAGGAAGGAAAGAAAGGAGATAAACTATGATTATGACAAGTGAGGAGCCCTTGAAGGCCCAGCAGGGCATCTTGCTAAAATTAAGCTCTTTATATTTAATTCATAAATGCTGCTGGAAATGCTTAGACTATGTCTCCATGCTGAGCATAAACTGGCCCTCTCCCTGTTTCCACTGCTGCTTCAAGTCAGATCTTCAGAATGCAATAGCCCAAACCGTGAGCTCATCTGAACTTCAAATTCTGTATTTTTAAAAAAAAATCAACAAAGAATTAAACTACACAATAAGGCATGCAGGGGGGCTCAAGCATACAGGTGTGTTTACTGCTGTGACCTTTCCTCACCTGGCTGACTCACTATAAACCTGAGAGCTCATTCTTGGTCATTGGAAGCTGTGTTTTCATTGCACATCTGATTGGAGTTTGTTGTTGCTGTTTGGGGGGGTGGGGTTTTTTTTTGAGGGGAGGAGAGGGACAGCAGGTATTGAAATGCCTGTTTTCTGGATGGTAACATATTGCTACACAACTTTAAAACTGCTTAGGGAGAATGTCACAGGAGGTTATGGGGATGGAAGAACTCTTAAGGAATCTCCACTTATGATACTCCCTGGAGCCAAGTAAGAATTCTTGTTTGGATTTGTGGCTCTCTGGCTGTTGGCTATTGCCACTCTCAGGAATTCCCTTCCCTCCCAGAGATACAGACAGGTTGTCTTTTCATCTTTCAGGACCCATTTGAAATGTCACCCCCTCTTCTTTTCTGGGAAGGACTTCGGGGGACTATATCACACACCTTACTAAAACCGTGATAATTAATATGTATTGCAGCATTAGGCCATTTGGAAAGTAATGATGTGCAAAGGTAGACTAATATTATTCAAAGACAGAAGGTTCTGAAATTCATACTTTTTATTTTTTTTGTCTGAGCACTACTCCTAGGCCTGGGTTTGTGGTTTGTTTGGGTTTTGGGTGTATTTCTATTGGATTCTTGGCAGTCCTGGAAGGCTGGCTGTAAAACATCTGTGATTAAGTCAGTGCCTCCCTCCTGGATAGAGAGATGGCTCTTTTCAGGAATTCTGCCCAGTGTTCCTGGTTATCAGCATTGTATGAGTTCTCTATGAGTTCTCTATATATTCTAATACTTACAAAGCATTGGTCAGACAATCAATGATGTAGAAGTTTAGAAATAAAATAGTTTTTAAAAAATGTTACCTGATTGTAAAAAGGGAAATGTGGGTGGAGAGTAACCAGTGTAGAGAGGAAAAAGGAGATGGAATGAGGAGAATTGTGATAAAAGTGCATTGTATTTATAATATACTATCTTTCATAGTATGTTATACTTTATAAAATATATATGTACACATGCATATATGAGAATAGCATAATTAAAAACTGCTAGAAAGAGTGGTTGAGGAACAGGGCTTAGCAAATTCATGGAGAACATATATACTCTCTTTCACATATGTAAATACTACAATGAAACCACTTGGTATGGTTAAATTATGGTCATAGAAATTAAAACGCAAAAAATTCGAAGGGAGATGTGGGATTGGGAAGAAGAAGGAGAATGATAAAAGGTGCCACAGTGACCAAGCTGCACTGTACTTATAAATTGACATTGAGTTAAAACCCCTTGTACAGCTACTTAAAGATAATAAAGACAAAACAAGAGAAAAAAGACAAAACTAAAATACAAAAAATTTACTGTTTTGTTAAATTTTCTAGCAACTTTCTTTCCTCCGTCTCTACAGTTTCATCATTCTTTTCTGTCCTTCTGTCTTTGCAACAAATGCCTTTAGCTTTCAGCCCTCAAAATCTCTATGAGATTATGAATGCCCATGTTACACTGAATTTATTTTTTCTGTTCACTTTATGACCCTCTGCTGTTCTGCTTCCGGATTATTGGAGGCCCCCTCAAGCTTCTTAGATTAAATCTCTCTTGTCATTGTCTTCCTTGCTTTTCTTAATTAGATAATATCTGAGACGGCTTTGAAGACTCTGGGTGCTGTGCCACTGTTAAATGGGATTGTTTCCATTTCGATTTTTTTCCATTTTTATTTTTGAAGCCTGGTATCACTCTAATCAGCCTCTTTTATTCTTTTCTCTCCCCTTGTCAGCTGTTTATGAATAATGAAAACAGTTTTCTTTAAATGAAAAAATCAAAGTATCACTGAATTCTTTCCCTTTGCTGTTAATAAAAATTGGGGCCTTTTAGTGTGTTTTTTATTCTGGGGAAAAAAAGAATAAGAAAGGTTAAGACAATCAGTGTTTTGAACTATCAAAGTCTTTGAGATACTTTTAAATCACTGTTTCTTTTTTTTATTATCAAACCTCCAAAACTCTTGTTGAGATTTTGGATATTCAGTATAGCACAAAAATGGAAATATCTATCGCATTTCTACTTTCTAAACTTGGTATATATGAGTTCACATCCTATATTCATATTCTTCTTACACCAAAAAAAGTCAACCTAAACACAATGTTTAGGTTTAGCCTGGATCTTAAATGTAGTACCCTGTAAACACTTGAATTATGTTATTTTCATTCTTGACCATAAAGCCCTCTCTTGCACAAACTGGTCACAACTATACAAGATTTGTCTTCTTTCTGGCTTGATATGGTCTGAAAATGCAGCATTTGGCTCTTTGAAGAAATCTAACGAATGTCCAAGGGCTTCTTGTCACTCTTCAAGGATGGCTTATAGCCTTGGATGAGAAAGTCAGGCTTAAGATCTCCAGCTTCTGAGCAGCCTGTGGCAAGGGCCTGATCTGACCTGCAGTGCCCAGTCTCTTCTCTTTTGCTTCACACTCATTCTTACAATAGTCCTTGGGTGGTGGTGAGACTCTTGTGACTGAATTATTGTCAGGAAACCTGAGATAGAAGCTTAGTACTTTCATTTGCCACTTCTTGTTCTTTAACCTTTCAGAAACACAGCTTTCTGTATGAAATGAGTTCGATTTGCCTACAATTTGAGGCTGTTACGTGAATAGAATCTGTTATGTATTGGGGGGGAGCAGAATGTGCTTTTGGGAATAATCCTCTGTTTTTATGATACATTAGAAGAGAAATTCTAAAGAAAGGAAGAAAGATCAGTGCTTATTGACCACATAGAGAGTACTAATGTTTTATTGTCTTGACAATATTGCAAGATAGGAGATGACTCATGTTTGTTAGGAGAAATAAGCTATGAAGAAGCTAAGGAATTGAAGAGCCTAGACTCAAACCTGTCTGCTTCATACCAAAAGATCATGGCCATTCCTTCCCTTTGTAACTCAGTTATGCAACTTGACTGCTCAGTACCAAGTCCCCAAAACCATGAAGAATCTGCATGTAAATCAGTCCTATCTGTCTTCTGTCAGTTCTTCCTTTATGTCAATTTCATATGCATTTGTTTTTGCAAGTGTTAGAAAGCAACTTGTTTCTTGTTTTACATGTAGTTCATGTTTTCATTAGAATCCTTGATATATTAGAGTGTTCTCTCACTTTATCTAAAAATGCAATATATATTCATGAAACTTTTGACTAATATTGAATAAGGGATGTCATTTAACTTGTCCTGTGGAAATTTATGTTTATGAAAGCAAAACCTGATTTGGAGAGGATTTTACATTCTTACATTTAAAGAACACAGTTTAAAGGCTGGAGAATGATCTATCTTTGTGTAATATGGACTGAATTATGAAAGAGATTCATGAGACTTGTATACTTAGAAGCTTTACCAAACAAACAGGAGAGTCAAGAACTCCACAAACTGGAGAAAGGATCAGGGAATTGGAATTCCAGATCCACAGACTTAGAACATTTGCTTCTCAACTCTTAAGTCTGGTTCCTTCTCTGTGATCTCTGCCTTATAAGTAGCTAGGATTACAGACATGAATCACTGGCATCCAGTTATAATTCACTTTCATTTAGATGTATATCCACACACATACACTTGTTTATACAAAGTGTTAAAAGTAGATATTTCAGTGTTACAATTTAGGAGAATTTATCCTTTATTTTTTTGTGTGTCAGAATTTTCCTTAACTTTTCATTTCACTCTCGTATTCCCATGGAAGGGTAGCTATCTTTATTATGTGTATCTTTGTCATCAGTGCTCCCAGTGGACTGTTAATGAGTTAAAATAATGGCATTTTATTTCCTTGTGTACTTCTGGCGGTCCTGATCATTCTTTGTCTGAATAACTTGGCATTCTCAAAAATGTCTGGGTTGATATGTTTCATTTCAACTATAATTTGTTCTTTCAAAGGTGAATGATCAGAAATAATTATGGGGGAAAATATATTCCAAGGTACAGAGCTGATAAGTCTTTTTGCTGGTGGTGGTGGTGTTATTTGGCTTTTTTCTTTAATTATGGTGTTTTTTTTCTTGCTGAAACAAATTGATGGCATATAATTCTTTCTTCAGTAAATACTGGGGAATTCAAATTTCATGCAGAATGTGTGCCATGCAATAATCAGTGAATAGAGAATTCTAGATAATCAGGCAAGGAATCAGTCTTCAGAATGTAGCAGGAGGAGAGCAGCTGGGGGTGTGAATAGTGGCAGTTCGAGTGCAGAATCTATGTTCTAAGTAGAAATGAATGTTTGAGAACAATAATGTGATTTTTGTAGCATTTGAATCTGGAGACACATGGAGGGAGAGAGATTTTGCTTTGTTTTTTTTTTTTTTTGTTTGGTTGGTTGGTTGGTTTTTTTTTTTGTCAGCAATAGGGCTTGAGCTGTGGGCCTGGGCACTGTCCCTAAGCTCTTCAGCTCAAGGCTATCACTGTAATACTTGAGCCACAGTTCCACTTCCAGTTTCCTGGTGGTTAGTTAGATATCAGGGTCTCATAAACTTTAGTGGTTGGGCCAGCTTTGAACCATGAGCCTCAGATCTCAGCTCCCTTAGTTGATAGGATTACAGGCACTAGCCACCAGTGCCTAGACAACATTATTCCTTGACCAGCCCAAGGCCTCCTGCATGTACCTTCATTTGGCCAAATGCATCAGAAATCAGAGGACGACGATAGACCCTTGAGATAGTCTAAGGCAGGCCGCCTCTCTACAGCACAAGGTGGAGAAGGTGGAAGAAGATCTGGATAGGCAAAAGTCTTATTCCTTAACTTCTCTACATTTCAATATTCTACTTTATTAAAGGATAGCCCTCACACCTCCACATATGAAATTTCTAGGGATCATGCCATAAAGTGTTCACAAAAAGCACATTTCCATTTTAGAATTCAATTCATCTGTGAAATCTAATGTGCTCCTAATTTTGCCATGTCTGTTCTTCATTTCCCAGTCCTCCTCCTCCTCTAGGTACATTCCAGCATGCCAGCCTCTTTATGGGTCCTGAGATTCTTAAAATGAGAGTTTCTTCTCAATCTTTCCATGCCTGCCGCTTCCTGGGCCCGTAAGGCTCTGTTTGCACATGGTTACATAATAAGTTTTTGATGGTCTATCATCTCCTTAGAGAATCCTTGACCTCTCTATCTAACTAGAATTTTGATTACTCTCTGTTCTTTTCATTGTTCCTTCCTTCATTTTTGATTTCTATCCTACTTTTCATTTATCTGTTCATTTTCTGATTTTTCCTATAGAATACAAGCATCAAAATAATGGGCTCATCTCTTATTCTTTCTCTGCTTCCTCCTTCTTCTTTTCCTTCTCCTCTTTTTGGTAGATCCCCAGTGCTTAGCATGGCACTTGGTACATAGAAAATGTTCAGAAAATATTTGTTCAATGAATGATTTCAGTAATGTATTATTTTCATTACATTACGGGATGTGTTCATCTACTAAGGGCAAATGACAAGCGATTTCTGTTTATGGTATAAATCTATGGTATGCTTTTTAAATAAGTCAGGGTAAAAAGAAAAGAAGAACCTATTTAAAGACAAGCATTAAGTCAATAGAAGCAGAAGACATGCAAAGATATGGCATGGCTCAGGGGAGAATAAGAGAATGATGAAAGTGTTTGAGACGGATGGGTGTGGGTTGCCAGATACAGGAAGGGAACCCAGTCACTGATATCAGAATACTCAACAGTCACTTTGCCTCCTTGTGCTTACAGTCATTTACAAATGTGCAATTCCATTGGCAGCAATGGAACATTAGTTATGTGCTGGGGACCACTGGGGAAGAGTTGTTAGCATGATGTACAATCTCATCTCATCTTCACAGGGCTCCCTATGGGAACCTCACAGAGCCATCATCACCACAATAGGAAAAATCAAAGTCAGAGGAAATGCTATAAAAAAAAACCAACAGATCAGGGAAGAGCAGTGGTTGTTCACCTAGAGGAGTTTGGTTCTTCTTCTCAGAGACTGAGAAGTTTTTCAGAGCTGGATGCTGGTGGCTCATGCCTATAATCCTAGCCACTCAGGAGACTGAAATCTAAGGATTGCTGTTCAAAACCATACCCGGCAGGAAAGTCCATGAGACTCTTATCTTCAATTAACCACCAGAAAACAAGGAGTGGAGCTGTAGCTGAAAGTGGTAGAGCTCGAGCCAGGCCCTGAGTTCAAGCCCCACAACTGACAGGGGGAGAGGGAGAGAAAGAGAAAGAAAAAAAGAGGGAAGGAAGGAGGTAGAAAGTTACCTAGGGCTCAAAGCATGGGTCAAATTTCAATACACAGAACTGGGTTCCAAGACAATCTAGACCAGAGAGATAGCTAGAGAGAACATTGCAGAGAATAATTCTGGAATGAGATCACAGGGCACTCTAACTAAAGGCATGTGTGTCTGGGCTTTTCTGGAAAGCTCCTGTGGCATGTCCCACACATAGTCCTTCTTAACCTGCCATCATCCCCAAAGGCGATTTGTGGTGGTTTTATCTACATCCTCATGGAGAGAAGTGTCATAGACACATCTTTGTTTCCAGACTGCTAACCTCATCCCCCTTCTCTTTCCATAGAGGAAATATCCAGAAGACCATTTCCTGTCTTTGAGAACACTCTGGCAGGAGTCAGTATGGCCTTAGATTTGCATTAAAGGGATGCTGGTCCTTGAGGAAAACCTGGAGAATGGCGGCACTGCTTTGCCAGTATTGCCACCCATCAATGCCAGGAATCCAAATAAATCTACCCATAGGACTATCAAGAATCCAACCCCAGGGGAAAGAAGGGGGAGTTTCCCCTCCATCTAAAGGTGGGAACAGAAAAGGTACTTTCCTGATAGTCAACTGTGAAAGGCTCCCTGCCTACTTTGCCACCTGGTGGAACCAACAACTCCTAATAATAAATTCCTTTCCACACTACGTGCTCCTCCTTTGCAATATGGCATCCCCTGGTGTCAAGTGCATGACTTCAGTGTCTACTTTTTAAAGTTGATATATAGGATTTAATGCAGTGTTTTGTCTTCCCAGTGTACTTCATAGTTAATATCCACCATAATTTCGTCAGAAGCCTTTGTCTTGAGTTACAGCATGGAACAGAAGATTTCAGAGGGGACTTTGTGCTATTAAATAATGCATGGAGCAATGAGTCCTTCTCAGTGGGTCAGAAGTTCCTCCTTTACCACATGCTAATATCTAATTTCAAAAAGCCTCCATTTGGAAGATTATTACAGAAGAAAACATAATCACTTCTCTTCCTATTTTTCCTCTTTCTTCCTTTCTCTTTCAGCAATTTCTGAACCAAGTTTTCCTCTTAATCTTCCACCATCACTAACATCTCATTTTCAACCAAAGTATGTCTCTCAGAATGTAAATGGCTCTTACACAACCTTAATTTTGAGTCCAATAAACTTGAGGGAATACTGAATTAATCAAAGTTAAGCAGGTGTATTTTTTGAGTCCACACCCAAGCCTTTGGTAGATGATTACACACTGGTATTGTTAAAGAATCATATAATATGCAGCATTCCCCAGTTTGTTTTCTCCATGGAACTTTCCTTTGATACAACACCTTGGGATGGGAGTCCATCTTCAGGTTTAAATGGCCTAAAAGAGGCACATCTCCACTTCCAACTTCCTCTGAAGTTGCAACTCTGGGATTCTCTGAGATATAATCATTACTCCCTCCAGTGTAGTCACAAGGAGCTGTTTTTCTGTGCTCCGCACTACAGAACCCAAATGATCCTACAAGAGGACAGGGGAATCTGAAGAGTCTGGAAAGATTTACAAATTCCAGCTGAACTTTAAACACAATCCACAGCTTGTGAATGCTTTGCCAAGCAGGAGTAATATATAAGAAATGTCGAAATAGAATGAGTGCGTAGATGGATTTGTGGAAATAGTAATTACAAAAGAATTAAGTGAGGATTTCAACTTGAGGAATTGGATTTGGGAAGTCAGCTTCTTTCTGGCACATAAATTAAGAGGTCTCTATGGACACAGAAATCTTTTGAGCTTCTGTATGACATATGAGCCTGAGACACATTTTTATAGCTGGCATGCCTAACACAAGTGCCCAGCAATTTGAATGAGGAGAGTACAATATCATTGGCAGTCACAATATTGGAAGGGGAGATACCTTGCTTCCTATCACAACAGCTCATGGGGCAGACACTTGAGCATAGCTTCAGGACCATTGTCTCCACATCTGTACCTCATATACCTATGCCAACCAGTGATATCTTCCTGGCATGGCAGGGAGACATTAAACTGCATATTAAAATATCCCAAGAGGTAGGGAAGTAGGGGAGGAGATAAAAGAAAGAAGCCAAACTTGTTCTTGCTTTTGGAACTAAGTTCCAAATGCTTTAATTTTTCACTGGACCCACACATTATGTAACCCACTCTGCCTTCCTGTGGCACCATAGGCTAGCATAAGGGACTCCCTAACCTGTCAGTCAGGGGGCAAAGACTGCAACTGGGAGAGGAAAGACAGTCCTCAGAATTTCCAGACTGACTTCTGTCTGACTTCCTCTTCTGTGTCCAAAGGAGTAAGGATAGTTACCTCACAGGGTTGTTACTAGAGTCACTGCAGTGACCACCTTGAATAAGGTAAGTAGCATGCTTGGCAAAACTGCAGAAGCAGAACATGCATTCATGTAATTGTAGATGGCATTGCCAAATCCTCTTGGGACATGTCTTCAATTTTCCTGAAAAAAAATGTCTCACGGGAATGTGTTTCAATGTGGATTTGGTTTCTGAAGGTATGGAGTGAGGGTGAGAATGTGATCTTAGGGCCCACACTTTCAGAAAATGATAAAAGAACTAAAGACAGTCCCCCAGCCCACCCTGACTTTTCCAGAGTGATAATACTGTAAAGAGAACTCGATCATGTAGCTTTCTAGTTAAATAAGAAAGTACAAAGCTTCACAGACATATTACTTTATAGAAGATCATTCTCTCGCCCAAGCTCTCTGTTTTCGATTTCAGTTGCTTTGTGTGAGGAATTTCAGTGGGCTCAGAATCCTCAGTTCTGATCCTGGCAAATCCAGGGAGAAAATACTGATGTAGGAGAGAAAATTGTGATAAATGACATCCTAGGAAAGTTCAAGTTAGATGTGTGGAGATAGACAATGGACCATGAACCTAGACAACTCATGTCATAGGCCTCAGCAAATCATACCTCAAGGTGATCTTCAGAAAATGCACTCATTTCCTAGAGCCACATGGCCAAGAGCTACAAACCAAGTGCCTTAAACAATTGAAAGGTATTGTCTCATAGTTTCTAAAGCTACTAGCCAGAAGCTGACTATGCCATATTGGAAATTGTGTTGGAGAAATGAAAGCAAGAGTTAGCATTCTCACTGATGCCTTCACTCTCTTGTCCTTAGCATTCTCACTCTCTTGTCCAACGTCAGCAGAAGCATTCAGCCATTCTTAGAGAGTGTATGGGAATGTGGTCTTACAGGCCTTTCCCTGCTATCTTCATAGGAAGACCAGCTCCAACACGAAAATGACTGAAAATGACTTTTTCCCAGTGTAGATGCTGAACCAGTGGCCTTCTATTCTTTCTTTCATTTTCCCAATGGAAGACTAATTCAAATGTCATCTCTCATATGAATTCTGTGGGCAGGTGGAAGTGGGTACTGGCCAGATTATTTTATCAAATCAAACTATCCTCGTTGAAAAACTGAAACTTTTTTTTAATGGCTCTCTCATTTTCAATTATCTGCTCTCCGACTAGATAAATGAATTCATTGTCACCCAGGAACTCCGTGTTTTTGTGTTTCACAATAATGTTCTGTCGAATGTCAGAGTTTACCATCATGAAAGGAAAATTTCCCAAGCTATTGCAAGGACAGCTAGGAACAATCACATCTTTAAGCCGAACCTCTCAGTTTGATTGTCCAGCCCAGATTAATTCCGAGCTTCTCTTTCTCTGCTAAATTGAAGAAGAAAGTTTGCCGAGTGTGTGGGCAGACGAAGGAAGGCATGGAAATAAAAGAACATAGACAAAGCATCTGTTTTCAAGACAACTGAGAACAAGGTGTACAGGCTTATGTCCTTGTTGTCTCTGTTTGGGAATAATAAACCCAACTAGCTGATTGGAGCTGGTAGTTAAATTTTCAGTCCTACGTAAGGACAACTAAGGCACAGGTTGGCCTCAATCCAGGCCATGATTTCTATTTGCTAAATCCCAGTGACAGTCAAAGTGGGAAGAGCCGGGTAGGTGATAGTGTCTCACACCTCTAATCCTAGCTACTCAGGTGGCTGAAATCTGAGGACCATGGCTCTAACCCAGTCCAGGAATGAAAGTCCATGAGACTCTGATCTCTAATTAACTGGCAATAACCAAAAAGCTCTATTACTTGAACCATAGTTCAGGTGCTAGCCTTGATGGAAAAAGAAAGAAGGAAAGAAAAAAAGAGAAAGGAAGAAGTTCAGACACAGCACCCATGCCCTGAGTTCAAGCTCTAGGACTGTCCAAAAAGAAAAAAAAAGATGAAGAGCAAACACATGATTCCAGACATGTCAATAACAAGTGTTGGCACCCTTATGTCCTAAGCAATTTTGCCCATTGCCCAATAAGGCAAAAACTTTGAAAACCATGATACACCATACTAAGAAAATAAACTGCCCTTTTCAGGTTAGGGTTAACATTGCAAATTCCATTTCCTGGAGATAATTAGTCACAGGGCACGTACAGGAGGATTAGTCTGCTTAAAGTTTCATCTTCTCCCCTGAAATCTTTCCCAATCCTTTCAGCATTGAATTAATCTCCTCTCCTTTGTTCTTCCATCACACTTGACCCATACCACAATTACAACACTTACTGCAGTCTCCCTGGAATTACAGAGATTTCTATGTGTCTTATTTCCCACTCATCAGTCTGCAGGCTCTCTCACGAACACCATTTTGTCCTAGTCTTTAAAAAAATATATTATTTCTACTGTCTAGAAGAGGCTCTGGTATGTCCATAATAAATGTTTATTGAAGACCTGAGGGATAAGAATCAACAATAGATTATGTGGCTCTGTCTATCACTGTCAAAGGTCATTATTTCCTATTATAAAAATCCCCAATCAACATCTTTGAATGAGAATTTGGCAATATTTAAGAGATTCTGGAGCTTCAAAGGAATAAGAGAATTTCAAAGCAATTCAGGAGTGAGCCTGTTGGGAAAGAAAAAAATTCAACAAGCAAATGCAAATGGAAACTAAAATTTTTTAAGCATTCCTATTTATTCTGAAGGGTCTGGGAATGAGCATGAAGAGAGACAGACTTTGTGTCTCTAAGAGCATAAGAGGTACAATGAATAGGATTGCCTTCAGGTAATAAGGCAAAGAATGAATTAGTTGGAAAATTTAGGGAAATAAAATGTCATGAAAAAAAAAAACCTGAAAGGCTGGGTGTTAAAAATGACAGGAAATTATGCAGCCCAAAGAGAAAAAACTACCAGTGACTTCCATGCAGGCATTGATGCAGGCATGATTTGACTCAACCACCTATGCCATACTAACACATCTATTACAGTTACTAATCTAGTTACTCTAAAGTGGTCATGTAAGCTGGGTGCTGGTGGCTCAAGCCTGTAATCCTGGCTACTCAGAAGGCTGAGATCTGAGATCATGGTTCAGACCCAACCTTGGCAGGAAAGTCCACAAGACTCTTATCTCCAATTAACCACCAGAAAATCCGAAGTGGAGCTGTGGCTCAAAGTGATAGAGCATCAGCCTTGAACAGAAAAGCTCAGGGACAGCACGCAGGCCCTGACTTCAAGCCCCATGATCCACAAATAGATGGGGTTGGGGGAGAAAGTAGTCCCGTTCATCTCTTGAATGTGAAGTGAGCTCTTCCCTAGAAGACATGCGTGCAATACCTCCAAAGGAAATCAAGTGAATTAATGAAAGTGAAAGTGCATTGTAGCCTTGGAAAATAGCCAAATACTCCCAGGATTGAAACACTTATCACTAAAGGGAAGAAAACTCATTTAAAGAGTTCATACTTTAGATTAGACTGTGTCATTCGAGGACAACACAGGTTGGACAAGTGCTATTAAACAAATGGTCCAGTATTCATGTTATCTGTGTGTTTCGGGGCATTTTTAAATACTGTTTAAGTTGCTTAGGATGCTACCTCTTTTTCATAGGGAAAAGTCCAAGTAACCTTGAAAGAAAGCATAGCTGGATGACTAAATCTGAAATTAGAGTACCACAAATACTAAGATAAGCAAATTTTTGTCAAAAGGTTTAGTTTTATGTTGAAGCATTGGAAGATTGACCATTTGAGGCCAGTCCAATCAAAAAGTTATCAATACCCCATTATTATATCAGTTTCCTAGGAAACTAGCAGTTCAAAGGCAGCCAAGTGCAAAAATGTGAAACCCTACCCCTAAACCATCAAAAGCAACAATGGGTTGCAAGTATGGCTTGGGGTGCAACACCTGCCAACAAGCGTGAAGGCCAAGTGCAAACCAGCCTGAGTGGTATGCCTCACGATGGTTTGAACTTCACTATACCTTAAAGAACCATTTCATTATATTTCACATTTCCAGTGTCTAACTTTTTATTGGCACCTAAAAATGACATTTTTTTCAAGGTAGTTTTGCCCATTTTCTAAACATCATCTAAGCTTTCTAAAATACATGGATCAGATATTCTCCTAAACTCTTCACATGCATTTCTCTTTTGATATTTATGAGAAACCAATGAGAGTAAGTATTTTCAGAATCATGAAAACAGTATTTCTAAAGTTAAAAAAGCTATATAGAAAACAAATATATTCCATCCAGATGCATTTATAAACACTTATTTGCTTTAGTACTTTCTGAATTTGTTATTTACAACAAACATGTTTTCCTTAAATGCAAGAGCTGAAAATGTAATTCAAAAAAAAAATAGGAGTTCCAGGGCCAGGAGTTTGGCGTAGTGGTTAAAGTGCTTGCCTAGCATGCATGAAGACCTGGTACCACATACATAGAAAAAAGCCAGAAGTGGTGCTGAGGCTCAAGTGGTACAGCTCTAACCTTGAGAAAGTCCAAGGACATTGCTCAGGCCCTGAGCTCAAGCCCAGGACTGGTAAAAAAAAAAAAAAAAAAAAAAAAAAAGGACTTCTGGGCTGGGAGTTCAGCCTAGTGGTAGAGTGTTTGCCTAGCAGGCACGAAGACCCGGGCTTGATTCCTCAGTACCACATACATAGAAAAAAAAAAGCCAGAAGTGGTGCTATGGCTCAAGTAGTAGAGCTCTAGCCTTGAGAAAGCCCAAGGACAGTGGTCAGGCCCTGAGCCCCAAGCCCAGGATTGGCAAAAAAAAAATAGGACTTCCAAAAAGTATTTTGTAGGTAGGGAAAAAAGATCCATCAGCCTGTAAGAGTTGTTTATACAGTCCATGATGGCGTCACACTCCTTCTGCTGAGTTTGAGAATGAATTCTAGTAGTTTTATTAGGACCAAATTCAGTGAGGTAGGGAAAGATAGGGGAAACTATTTTCCATTTTGTTTTTCACTTTATTTTTGCCATCCATGGGGATGGGCCTTGAACTCCGGGTTTGAGCTCTTCTCCTGAGCACTTTTGCTCAAAGCTAGTGCTCTACCATTTGGCACCAAAGCTCCACTTCTGTTTTTTTTGAGTGGTTAATTGGAGATAAGAATCTCACAGAAAGCTTTTACACCTAAATGCTTTGTACTGTTTATTCTAGTAAATGCTGTAAGATTATATTCAAGATTTTTAAGGGGAAAAATAATTAAAATCATGCCTACAAGATACAGCTTTCTCAAGTGTCTACAACGTCGCATGAAAATTAAAAAGTTACACTGAGGCATTCAAGATTTTATATGCCATGACGCACATAAACATTAAGACAGAAAATACTGATGCAAAAACATACCCCAAAATAATGTATGCCATTATTTTCCATCATATACAATACAGTAGTTACAATGATACTTCAAACAGAAAAGCAAAGTAAAAAAAACCCAACTTGTAGTTCATGCAGTTATATTTACATAGAAATTAGAAGGCTAAATAACAACTAGTTAATCATCTAATTTCACAGCTATCTGAAGTGGTGATTGTTGTATAGCAACTTATCTATATATACACTCAAGAAAAATGATACAATTTATTACTTGCCTATAA
The DNA here is from genome assembly GCF_031878675.1 of Megascapheus bottae. Taxonomy (NCBI): domain Eukaryota; kingdom Metazoa; phylum Chordata; class Mammalia; order Rodentia; family Geomyidae; genus Megascapheus; species Megascapheus bottae. The sequence goes on from NC_143510.1 coordinate 31,554,886, forward strand.
GCGAAAACACAGCCTCAGTTTTATAGATGAAATGGATGATTAAGCCTTTGGAACTATAAATGCATCTGGATCTATACCATCTTTAGAACCATTGTAATCCATTATCTTTGATTTTAATGTTTTCTTATATAAAACACTGCATGAATTTCAAGCTGAATATTTCTATACTATTTTAATTTGCAAATGACTTTTTATCAATTCTGATTTTTAGATTATTTTCAAGATATTTAATTTAACATGCTACTATATTAGCAAAACCTTTTCATTTGAAAAATCTTTACAGCTAGGTTAAAACTTGGTTTGTGTTAAATACAAGTTAAATTGTACACTGCATGGTGTAGAAAGATTTTGTTTTAATGAACCCAGCAATGCAGATCTGATTACTGTTTGAAATGTTGGCTGTCTTAGGATTTTAGACTTGTGGCTTCCTTTGATTTGTTTTAGCTCTTCCTATTATGCTACTTAAGTTTTCCATGTAGCAATTTTACTGGGCAATATTGCAGTAAGACTGGGAAAAGGTTTATAGATGCTATGTCTACAGTTGACCATCGTATTTCTCTTTAGTGTTCAGTGATTTAAATGTGACAAAACCTTCTGTACTTTGTCACAAAAAATGGGTTTTCCTGGTGACTATTCGAGTGTCAAAATGAGAATTTATGTCTATTACTGTTGATTCATTTCATAGATAGATAGATAGATAGATAGATAGATAGATAGATAGATATGGAGACTTTTCTGACTGAGCTAGCTTTCAACTGGCTTCCTCAAATCCCAGCCTCCTGAGTAGCTAGGATTATAGGCCTGAGCCACTGGTACCCAGCTTTCTTTCTCACTTTTTAAAACACTATTATTCATTGAGCCAATAGAAGCTATATCCTTCCTTCAAGCAGCAGATTATTTGTAAACCAAAATAACAGAAAAAATAGCCTATGTTTGGAAAATGTAAACCTCCTCTACCCAGGTTTCTGATTTGTTTCCAACCATTTGTTTAGTTGTATGAGAGCAAAAGGACTTTCTTTCTCCCCAAGTCATCTTTGCATCTCTGCATCAGGATATCTGTTAGTCCATTTTTAAAGTTTGAAGATTTTTGTATCACTGGAAAATAAGTACACAACACTGTAGCTAGGGTTTACATTTTGGTATCTTAGCACATTAGTCCCAACTAGAAATGGTATGGATGAATGATTCCTCAACCAAGTAAAATCCACCAAGGAAGTATGAAGTGATTCTTATAAACAAACTTGATCTGTGACTCATTTCTACAAGTCAGAGTTCCTAAGCTAAATTTCCCAAAAGAAATTGAAACTTTCATATGTGAGTGTCTCAGACTTTAACAGAATTGAAATTAGAACATTAATCTCATCAGCGAATGGTGAGGAAGACAAAGGATTTCCTTCTCTCAGCTGTAACTTAAAAATTCTTCAAGGAAAACAAGATGAGGGGTGGGGTGGGGGGAAGGAAATGGGAACCAAGACATGAGAAAGGGTATCAATGTGTGGGAAGTAATGCACCTTCTATCTGATGAATATAATGTAACCCTTCTATTAATTACAATAAAAATATATGAAAATTGTTCAAGAAGAATCACTTACTCAGCAAGTAGTTATTTTGTAGAAGTCCACAAAGCTTGCCAAGCAATACAGAGCTACAAAAGAATCTTCAGTACTGTGATCCTTGCCCCCAAGTAAATGTAGCCAAGAAATGATTTTAACAACATCCATTGCTGGGAACTATCCTAAGATAAAGGCTGACTTGAAGACAAAGTCTTGGACATAGGAAAGCTTTGTAGGTGATTCTAGAAAGCATGAGAAAAAAATGTATATATAGGAGATATGAAACACAGGAAGAAAGTTGACAATGTGTGCACTGATGAATATCAATCCTGTGGGCAGTAGGGGTCCATCTTGCTAGCATAGCATCCTCTGAGAAACAGCGGAGAGTGACCAGTGAAGCCTGACACCAAAGGACAGGGAGCCTGGGCCATTTACTCTCCCACTTTTATTCGTATCTGAGAGCTATCTGACAGTTCTAGTTTTTGTGTACTTGCAACCTAGGAAGTCTTTCTGGATGGAAGAAGGCACTCAGCTGGAGATAAGAAGCATAAGTGAGAGCCTTACCAATACATACAGGGGTTACCTGAACCTAGGTAGATTCTGAAACACATCTCTGTCAGTTCTAAGAATAACCAGTATTTGCTGGGCCCTTACTATGCATCAAGTGCAATGCTAAGCTTTTTAATACCCATCCTGTCATTTAATTCTCTGCAACCTTATGAGAAGAGAGTATTATTATCATGAGCTAAAGATATCTTCTTTATCCCTAAATTAAGAAATTCACTGAAGTGACAGTGCAAGGAAATTGGGAAATGGGACTAGGTGAATAGACTGTATAGAACTCTGGCCTAAGTAACACTTGAATGATGAAAGGTAAGGTGTAGAAAACTGGGGTACTGATAAATCATTGATGGAGAAAATAGTCTTTAGAGAAGGCTTCATAGAGGAAATGTGTTTAAATAGTGTTTTTTAATATTTTTATTGTAATTAATAAAAGGGTTATATGATATTTGCCAGATAGAAGGTGCATTAATTCACATACATTGATACCCTTTCACATGTCTTGGTACCCATTACCCTCCCCCCACCTCCCCATCTTCCCTATCCAATTTCAAATAACCAAATACAAATATATCCAATATATCAGATAACAAAGTGGGATACTATAACAATATGAGATAACCAAGGGACGGCAAAAGAGGTGAGAGATAACATAGTACATTAAGGACAACAATCATTCATTATATGACTGTCAAAGAAATGAACCATTGCCTGAAATGAGCCTAAGGATGAGGAAAGAAGATGGATGAGGCTGCAATGTCGGGGACACAAATCAATGCAATATGCACACTGATTCCACATATGTGGAATCAGACCTTGTGATGATAACAAGGCATGTAGATTATTAACCTGTTCATTTAGCAAATAGATATCATATACTTACTCCATATTTTTCATTGGAGGAACAATCAAAACGGTCCATATACGATATCCTAGGTTAGAGATATATAGTGTAGATATATATATGTATGTATATATATATATATATAGTTTCCATTTCTTTGTATCAGAACCCTTGCTTTCAATAAAAAACCCATTGGCTGAGGCTTATGTGACTTCCTCTTACCTCTACACATACACATACAAGTCCCCAGCTGGATTTAGCCTTGACAATTAGCAAGAGGTAAATCATATCTCAAAAAATTATGAATAAACATACCTTATTGCACACACTGGAAATGGGAGGTTAACTAGGTAAGTTTTTTTATAATGTGATTTTTTTTTATAACACTTGATCAGTCAAAGATAGAGTTCCAAGCCTTAGTCATTCTTCAGGACACAGAATGTACCAGTCCTTTCTACTGATCTAAGTCATTACAGTCCATTGATTGGATGCACTGAATTTTATGTAGGTGAGACCTAAAAAGATCATGTGAATCTTAGATGGAAACTTTAACTTTGGGTTAATTACTCTTTGAGTGAAGGGAGCCAAGTCTAATGATTACTGAATTCTGCTAATTATATTTTTCTTTTTATAAAACTTCCTTATCCTACTTACTTGCCTAATCCACTGTGGTTCATGTTTCTTGGCTCAAGATCTAGAATATAGATACTGGCATAGATAGTCCACATGTGAAATTTCTTTCACAAGAGTTAAGAGCCCAGACAAGCTAAACATAGACATGCAAACTCAAATCTCCTTTCCGAACAACTTGCTTCTGAATTCTGCAGTCTATTCAGTTTTCTTCTGTAAAACAACTACCAAAGTATCAAGAGAGGCTTAGATGAAAATGTTAAAAGCTGGAAAAATGGTACAAGATAGTAACCAAGAAATAAGAAAGAAAAAACTATACAAGACATGTATTTTTATCCAACTGTGATGTGCCAGTGGGCATTTCTGCAGCTGATGTTCTCTGTTTAAAGTAAAATGTAGTATGGCCTTCTATTTGTAAGTGAGAAAAAGAAGCCAAGTCAAAATTGATTATGTTAATTTATCTGAGCATTTGCTATGTATGCATCAGGCATTGTACTAGGTTCTAGGGTCACAATAGGGAACTCTTTGCTTAGAATCTCTGGGTTTTTTCCCCATGTATTTTTGTTTGTATTTACCTTATTATCATGAAATAGAGTCCAATATGGCTTAGATCCAAAATTTCAAGGGAGAAAACCATTATATTTGGAAAGATCTGGATAGTAAGCAAATATATCATGTGTACATTTTATAGATATACTATGATAAACACTTGTTTTTGTGTTGGAAATTTACCATGTAGTCCCGAGTCTGTTAACTCCCCTTTGAGAATAAAATAAAGGATGGAGAGATGGCAATTAATTTATATAATGATCACAGTAAAGCACCTAATTCTGAGAGCCTAAGTATAACTCGGGGATGAGCATGGGCAATGCTGGGGAGATGAGCTCAGTGATTTCTCTAATACAGATACATGATCCTTTTCTGCACTATCTACTTCATGAAAGTCAAATCTGGGTAAAATGATGACTGGGTAAAATGGATATATTAAACAAATCACCCAAGAAAATTGAAGTATTTTAAAGGTTGTTAAAATCATTACCTAGAGCGGCAGTTCCCAAACGTCAAGTCTTAAGACCCCTCAACATTTTTTTAAGTGAGGACTTTGAAAATCTTTTCATTCATGTGGACTCTGTCCACATTCACGTGGATATGTTTCATAGTAGAAATCAAAGCAAGTTATAAAATGCAACAATATGCAAGTATACACTCCATCAACCATCAGAACAATAGCTGTAGCATATAATTTCTGTAAAACTGCCACCATTTACATGAGTCTGAGAGTGAATGTTGTAAATGCACCTTAGTAACACTATGCAAATAGTTTTGATATCAGGGATTCCTGAGAATACCATCCATCCCTATTGGTCTATGCATTGCCATTTCAGGGTCTCTGATTTGGGATTTCAGAAACCTTAAGGCGAAGCAAAACAATGCGATTATGCCCTAATAAATTTCCCACAAACATATGCCACATAATTATTTCTTCAAAATAGTTTTGAAGTTCATTTAATTTCCAAAGGACAAAGGTAGACTTTTACTTGTGTTTTCCGCTTAAATATTCTATGGATTAAGAGGAAAAACAGTAGTAGAAGACAGACTTTCACCTACAATGAAAGGAAGTTGCTTCTTGCTAGGTTGTTTGGGGTTTTGTTTGAGATTTTTCCAATAACTAACTACTTCTTTAAAAAAAAAAAAAACTTCCCTTGACCTTCCTATGAATAGAGTGTCACTGGCCTCATAAAAAATTCAAAGTTTTTCCAATCAAATCCTTGTTAAATGCTGTGTTTAAAACTGCTTTCACTGAAGAAGGATCCAAATAGAGGCAATTTAATTAGAGACAGAAGTTCAGGGTGCTGGCACCCCAGGTGAGTTGATGAATTGGACAAAATGGGAGATCATCAGAGATATCCACAGACATGGATCTTAGACAAGACAGAAGGGAGAGAGGTAGGGAGGGAGAGAGGTAGGGAGGGAGAGAGGAAGGGAGGGAAGAAGAAAGGAAGGAAGGAAAAGGAAAGGGAAGAAAGGAAGCCATTCTTTCCCTGGATAGTTCGATGGCCTGTTCCCAGTGTTATCATCTTCCCTTCTATGGCCAAAATAAAGAACCCTGGCTTCTAAGACATCAGATAATTCCTTAAACATTCTTTTTTTCATATATTTTTATTGTAATTAATAGAAGGGTTACATCATATTTGCCAGATAGGAGGTGCATTAATTCACATACATTGATACCCTTTCTCATGTCTTGGTCCCCATTTCCCTTCCCCCTTAAACATTCCTTTTTAAGAGCAATATGAGATACCTCTGAGGTTCCAGGATAATACTACCCAAATCTTAACAGGCAGAAAAGCCTGTTAAGAATTTTCCAATATTATTTTATTGAAAGGCATTTTTTTCATTAGTTACTGTGGCAAAAACTTTCCACCACTGTCCATTGTGTACACACTGGGCTTTCAGCTGAGCAGCAACTTTTGTCTTAGGTATCCAGAAACTCTTTGACAAATTAATTTTTTTAGCCAATGGATTTTAATGTACTAACTTTTCATGTATCATCTGTCTTGAAATTCCGCATAGCTTCTTTCCTGATAGTGGATAGGAAATTGACTCACATAAACCTCTGCAAATGACAGAATAATTCAACTTTAGAGCACGTCAAAAGTCATGGCGGGGTGGGCACAGTGGCTCACACCTGTAATCCTAGCTACACAGGAGGCTGAGATCTGAGGACCAAGGTTCAAAGCCAGCCTGGGCACAAAAGGACCTGAGACTCAATTAGCCATTAGAAAACAGGAAGTGGGGTTTGGCTCAAGGGTAGGGTGGTAGCCTTGAGCTGAAGAGCTCAGAGATAGTGCCCAGGCCAAGTTCAAGCCCCATAACCCACACACAAAAAAAAAAAGTCATGAAGGATATCACAGGGAAAACACTCCATTATGCAATGAGACTCTCTAGACAGGAGCCAAGCGTGGGCATGGTAATGCACACCTGTAATTCCAGCAGAGACAGAAGCACTAAGAGTTCAAGACTAGGCTGGGCTACAGAGTGAGACCTTGTGGAAGGAAAGGAGGAAGGAGGCGGTGAAGAAATCTAGACAGAGCTGTAGTATTTGATAGACTTTCTTTATATTCAGCTTAAGTTTCCTCATTTGTAGAAAAGGGATACTAATAATTTAGCTCTCAGTACTGTGTACAGGCTACAGAAACATGGCAGGCAAAGCATGTATAATTAGTGTTTGACATAAAGGCAAGAAGCAATACCTACTTGCTGTCTACATTATTCAAACTTTTTATCACTGTAATGAAATAACTGACATAAATAACTTAGAGGAAAAAATAGGTATTCAGCTAATAGTTACGTAAGTATTCATTTAGGTAGAGAGGGAATGAATGCATAGCTGAGAATTCCACATCATGGTGACAAGAATGGAGGTAAAAGAAGGATCTAGGAAGGAGCTAGGGCAAGATGCTCTTCCAAAAACCCAGTGACCCACTTCCTGCCATTAGGCTTCACAGCCTGTCTTTCGCCAGTGCTCTATAGTGCCATCAGATTATGCATCCATTGGGAGACTGATTGATTTAATCAGATCCCTAATGTAATCTAATCTTGATTGCATTGTCTCTGGAAATGTCTTCACAGACACACTTAGGGAAAGAAATATGTGCTTTACTGACTTCCAGATATTTTGTTTTACCAGTCCTAAGGCTTGAACTCAGGGCATAGGCACTGCCCTTGAGCTTTCTCAAGGCTAGCACTCTACCACTTGAGCCACAGCACCACTTACAGCTTTTTCTATGTATGTGGTACAGAGAAATCGAACTCAGGGCTTTGTGCATGCTCAACAAGCACTCTACCACTAGGCCACGATCCCAACACTTCCTGAAAGTATTTCTTAATCCAATCATAATGGTCATAGATCCTAACCAACATATTACCGCCATTATTACTATTATCATCAATAAGCATAAAGTCCAGTCATTATCCTGTTTCCACTTCTTAAAGGAAAATAGTTCCTCAGATTGTTCACACCTTTCCCACCATGCCTGGAGCCCTCTCCCCTGTAGCCTCCCTCAGCTCCTTAGCATGGTGACCTTGACTCATTCCTCTTTATACTCCATGTTTCACTGAAACATCACTTCCCCAGGAAGCCTTCTCTAATCCCAGAGACTGACACAGGGCACCTGTTAATCCTCCGTCTTCACCCTCAGTGCCATCTGTCTGAAATTTTATTTAGAGATCTTAATTTTCTCAGAAAAAAAAAGACTCAGAGCAGAAACCACCATCTCCATGTTGGTTACTATGGCATCCATAATCCCTTGCACAAGGCCCAACATGTATGAGCTGAATCCGTGAATATATGAATGGTTAAGACACAGGGTGCAGAGTTGAAAAGGCGGCCCAAATCTACTTGTTCCTGACAATGAACAAAATTACTCCTGAGCTACACAGGTGGGTGTTAGAGACTCAGGGACCAGGACAAAGACCCTCACTCATTTCTTCTTCAGTGACCAGAAGCCAGAAAGCTGGCCTCTCTTTTTTTACTCCATGTCCATGTTATATTTTTAGCTTCCAGGCTTGACTTCTCAAAACCACCAGGAAGTTTCTTCTCCCCAGAAATTGCAGAGCAATTTCCCGATCTAGCACCAGGAAGCTAGAGTTTTGTGATTCTCTCATTATATGCCTTTGATCCAGTATCACCTATCGGTGTCTTGCTTTCATTTGCGAGAATAAGAAATCTTTTTGTCTACAATTCTAGAAGATTAAGAGCAGAATCAGCTTCCCGGCTAACAGCTCTTCTAGGAATTTGATGAAATCTGTTGCTTCTTTCCTTCCCTCTTACTTAACAAATACTTGAATTATTACCCTAAACCTAATAAGACTAGACAGGATCTCTGTTTGTCTTCTACCTTCAGTATAGAAGGATAGACAAGCTCAGGTTCACAAATAAACAACATGACTTCAGAGAGTCATGAAGCAATACAACAGGATGATGCAATCAAGAATTTACCCAGAAATGGGATATGCCTTTAGATTTGGGCATGGGAGGACTCTCAGAGAGGGAGCCATTTAAGGTGAGACCTAAATGAAGACTGAAGCTGGCCTCAGACAACAATGAAACTGAAGTCAAAGAAGCAGAAGAGAACAATGGAGTAAATTCTATCAAGGAAGAGAAAGGAACAAGAGGGGTCTGCTAACAATAACATCAGCAAGGTCCTGATGAGGCTTTCCACAAGAACCAATATGCTCTCATCGATTCATTTTTAAATGATTTCTCCCTTCTGTGAACAAAAGTGAATTTACACATGTCACATTCAAAATGAAACTTGAAAACTGCATGATAAATTCCCCGGTCCCCTGGCAGTGACATGGAAACATGGGTGATATTATATTGCAAACAATGAAAAGTACTTTTCCTGTCTTAAACTAATAAATGCATTTGACGAACCATTGCTAATGAATAAAAGGAACCATGTTTTCTTGTTTCTTAGACTTTTTTCTCAAAGAGTATTTGTGTGTCTGTGGTAATACTGATAAGTGAAGAATTTGAAATTTACAATTTCATATCTCTTAACAAGCTTTCTCTTGATTTAAGGGCAGATGTCATTTTGTCCTATATTCGTAAATGATAACTATTTACCTTATATCATCTGGCATATACATTGAAATTTGCATCCAGCAGGTGTTCTGCTAAGCTCCTTATGCTGAGAATTCAAAAAAGCCATTTATTGCATGAATATTGGAGTAACAGGTACAGAAAATGATCGAATTATTATTGAGTGGCTGGATTTGTGTGTGTGTGTGCGTGTGTGTATGTGTGTGTGTGTGTGTGTGTGTTGTGTGTGTGTTGGTACTGGGGCTTTGGTCACAGCTGACGCTTTGATTTTGAGCCACACTTCCAATTCAGAACTTTTGCTGTTTAATTAGAGATGGAGTCTCACAGACATTCCTGCTTGGGCTGGCTTTGAACTGAGATCTTCTAGGACTCCGCCTGCTGGGTAACTAGGATTACAAGAATGAGATGCCAGATCTGGCATAATTGGCTGGGATTTTGAGAGAGCCATACTGTACTTCAGTAGGCCTATTTGCATATCTGCGGCATTTTTTTAAGAACTGGGATGTTTAAAATCAACAGTGAACATTAAGTGGATAGTGCTTTTTCTTTCATCCATTGTGCAGATGAGAAATCTGGGACTCAAAAAGCTGAAACTTGCCCTAGATCACATGGCCAGTCATTAGTGGAGCTGCTTTAAATAATCTTTCTATTAGGGAAAAAGAAGATGCAAAAAAGTAGTGTTCCAGTGGGCACAAAGTGAGGAGAAACAGAAGATAAGCTTAGTGAAGAAATCGCCCTGTGTATTGGACATCTCCCTGACTGAACAAATCCTCAAATGTTCATCCTCAAGTTACCAGAGCTATGAGAACATGAAATAAATAACATTTACATGGCAAAGGGTTTCCAAGTTTGGCAGAGGATGTAGCCATGCAACAGACCAAATGTGAATGTTCCACACTAGCTCACCACAGTGATAAAGAATGGGTAATTTTAATCTTTTGGGAGCTAAGTTTTTCTATTGAAAATTCAATATAGACGTGTGACATGCTTCAGAGAAAGGAACATGAATATATAATGTTCAAAATGTTTTCTAATGGGTGCTATTTAGAAAATTATTTAGCAGTTATGCAGCATCCTCTTCACTATGCAAATATGCATAACAAGCAAGTGATATAGAACTGTACAACATAATTCATATATCCTATACATTTTTTTGTATGACTTAAAAAGAATGCAATGGATCTTTCTAAAAAAAAGTAAGGCATGTACTTAGCCAGCCAAAGTAGATTAATGACCCTACTGGATTTCAATTGTTGATGCAAATTGGTTGTTCTGCTTTTCACCTTTAAGCATTTCTATATTGATTGATTTTTTTCCCCACTGAACTAATAAATCAGCTTAATTTGATCCACATTTTAAGCAAAATTCAATTCATATGGTTCTGAATCCCATATAATCTGTGTGGGGTGTTTTTATTTTTTGGAGTGTTGCAAATATCTTTTCATCAAAGCTTTTTAATGATTTAACATTTCTATTATAAGTAAATAAAATGAACAGATATGCAGTTGTCAGCTGGACAGTCAATATATATTTTTAAATGCATTTGAGGCCTGGTATTGTTTCATGATTGGAGTACAGTGGCCACTGCTCAGGAAAGACAAACAAGAGAGAAATTTTGCCTGAAATATATAGATAACGATCTCATTATCTAATTTTAATTTGTCAATAGACAGTCTGAGTTCTCTGTTATTCAAATTCTATTTGAAGAAACCAAAATTAATAAATCATGGATAGTGAGCACAGCAGTGCCTCTTTGCAAGCCATTTATAAGGGTTTTATAGTTTTCCTGCTCGAAGGTCAACCGCTGGCTGTCTCCTGGCCTCTGGCTGTACCAGCCCTTTTCAATCACCTTGGATTCAGGTTTTTAATTAGAAAATGTCTATATAAGTAAATATAAGCATGGAGGATGTGTAAAGCTCTTTCATAACCTTCATTAAGTTGGATATATACCTTTCTGACTCATAAAGATGGGAGCTCTGTGCTGGGTGAGGATGGGACATAGGATTTTTCCAGCCTCATAGAAATGAGTACAATTAAGGGTGTAGACAAAGAATACTGTGTGCAGTAACCTTGATTACATTTTGCAATACCTACCTCAACTCCCCGGGAGGGAAATGTTACCTTCACAAATAGTAATGAGAACCGAAATAATGGAATTTTTCTTCGTAGTGACAATAGAATTGAAAACACTTGATGCATAAATCAGGGAGAAATGTCTCTATTGTACTGAAGAGTAGAAAGTCAGCATGTTGTCTTTCACTTCACTTTTCTTCTTTTCAAAGAAAATATTTATAGTGAATGTATGCTGTTGCTGTAAACCTTGGAAATGAGAACTGCTTTTGATTCAACCAAGGTTAGGACTGAAACATGGCGGGGGGTGGGGAGGGAGAGAAGGATGGTGATTATGCCTGTCTAAACAATGCTGGTACCTGGGGCTGAGGAAGCTGAAAGGCAACCTTTGGGTCCAGCAGAGGGGACTGAAGCTGTGATCTTCCCAATGGCACTGAACTTCTGGGACCAAGCGGCAATACCTCCAGGCCATGCCAGAAAGGATTTTGATGTACTGGGTTGTCTGTTTCTTTTACCTGTTTTCATGTTGGATAGACCTTAGTAAAAATGCTTTATCTCAGTACAGTAATTTCAGGTATACTGGTCCCATCAATTTCCGTCTCATGAGGCTCGTATTTTATTTTGCTTTTATTTATTTATTTGTTTGTTTGTTTGTTTGTTTAAATAGACTCTGAACTCTGGGCCTGTGCACTCCCTGAGCTCTTCAGCTCAAAGCTACTGCCCTATCTCTGAGTGTGGGCGCTGTCTCTGAGTTCTTCAGCTCAAGGCTATCATCCTACCCCTGGAGCCACAGCACCACTTCCAGTTTTCTAGTGGTTAATTGGAGATAAGAGTCTCGTGCCCCAGCTGGCTGTCTTTGAACCCTGATCCTCAGATCTGGGCCTCCTGAGTAGCTGGAATTCCAGGTGTGAGCCACCGCGCCCAGCTTGAGTCTGGTATTTTAGATAAGTTCTCACCATTCCTTTTTGCAAGCTGAAAACTTGAAATTTGTTTCCACCTTAGGCAACTTGAACCCAGTCGCTGATGCCTTCTGTCAGCTGTCATGGCAGTAGACCTATTTCCCAAGCTGTTGCTCAAATCCCACCTTGAATTCTTCTGTTATTTCTACCCCCAAATAAGTCCTCAACCTGAGGTTTTCTAAAGGCAATGCTGCAGACTGACTCTCTCCCCAGATTTTGACCATAGTTTAAAAATAGTCCTCTTAAGGTGCTGGAGGCATTAAAGAAAACCTTTCATTTCTTTTAGTGCTTAAAACCAGCACTGACCATCAGAGGCCTTGGAACTGGTTTGTAATCATGAGTGGAATAAACAAAACAATGTATACAAACTGTTCTCACTGTGACTACTGTCCTGTTGAGACATGACTAAAAGTGACAACTAAAAGCCAGCACTGAGAAGACCATCAGAAAAGCCAATCAGTGGTATAAGTCAGCAAACATGTGACTCTTAAAAAATAAATAAGAGCGAGAGAAGGGGTGACCTTGTCCAAAAAGAAACAGGCTCTTTACCTGACTTATGTAAATGTAACCCCTCTGTATATCACCTTCATAACCTCAATAAGAAATTTTTGAAATTTAAATTTTTATTGTAAAGATGATATACAAAGGGATTATAATTATGGCCAAACTCCAAGCCCCTCGTTATTATTTTTTTTATTATTACTATTACAGCTTTGGAATAGAGTTTGAAGTTTGGCATTGATATTCCTCTAGCATTGTTCTTCCACCTTAGAATTGTTTTTGCTGTTTGGGGTCTTCTTTTATTCCATTTGAATTTTTGGATTCTTTCTTCTATATCATTAAAGAAGGCTGTTGAGGTTTTGATGGGCATTACATTGAATGCGTCGGTAGCTTTGGGCAGTATTGCCATTTTCACAATGTCAACCCTCCCGATCCAGGAGCATGGGAGGTTTTTCCACTTCCCTAAGCCTGATTTAATTTCCTTTTTCAGGTTTATAAAGTTTTCAACATAAAGATCCTTCACATCTTTGGTTGATACCTAGGTATTTTATTGTTTTTGAGGCTCTTTTCATTGTTGGCATACAAAGAAGCTATTGAATTTTGTGGGTTTGTTTTATGCCCTCATACTTTACCAAAATTTCGAATCAGCTCAAGTAACATGAGAGAGGAATCTATAGGGTTCTTTCAATACAGGATCATTTCATCTGCAAAGAGGGAGAATTTTATTTCTTTTCCAATTTGGATCCCGTTTATGTTTGTCTCTTGCTTTATTCTTCTAGCTAGAAATTACAGTTATATTGAAGAGGAGTAGAGAAAGCAGATATCTTTGTCTCATTCCTGATTTTAGAGGAAATGTTTTTAACTTTTCATCATTAAGTATAATACTGGCTGTAAGTTTGTCACATACAGCCTTTTATTACATTGCAGAATGTTCCGTGGATTCCTAGCTTCTCCAGAGCTCATAAAGGGGTGTGGAGCTTGTCAAATGCTTTTTCCACATCTATTGAGGTGATCATGTGGCTCTTGTCCTTGCTTCTGTTGATGTGTCGAATTGAATTATTTGATTTAAGTATCTTAAACAAGCTTGGCATTCCTGGAATGAATCTTATTTGATCATAATGTATGATTTTTTAAATTAGTTATTGAAGCTCATTGGCCAGAATTTTATTGAGAATTTTTGCACTGATATTCATCAAGCCTCAGTTTCACCATCTATAAAGTACTGATAGTGGTATTTACCTAAGAGAACTATTAAGAGCATTAAACAAGATACAATAAGTATACAGCCTATCACACTTCATTGATGTAGAAAAATGTCAGTGATTGTTATCAATATCATTTCTTAATAAAGCAATATCAATTTGCTCTTTTCCAATTTCCTGAAGAGATGACTACATTTAATATTCTTCCAAGTCCCACAAACAGCTGAAATCTGTGGGTGCTCAGTTGTTTCGCTTAGTTTTTCATTGGAGCATCAGTGAAATGTCTTTAATTGTCCCCTTTAAAGCACTGGTAAAAGGAAAGAGGGAGAGAGGGAGGGAGAAAAGCTCCTCTGAAAATGGAAGCCTTTGGTTGAGAAACAAAATACAATAAAATCTTGAGAAATTCAATTACCCCTTGATTTGGTCAGGCCAGCTAAAAAGAGCATTATGCATTTGAAATCAACAAATTGGATTTAGCTCCTTCTGCAACTTCAGCAATTGCTCCCTGCTCATTTCTCGTGAGATCAGAGGTGACACTGTCAGTTCCCACATTCTGCTGGCTTATGTGTTCCATCTCTGCAGAGCAGTTTTCTTTTCCTTGTTTAGGTTCTAAATTAATGATATTTGCTTCTAAAGTTATTGCAGCTGCAAAATACATGCTGACTGTAAACTTTCTTCCTCCAAAATATGATATGTGTAGTTAACTTTTACGTAACATTTTATGTTTTAACATATACATATATACACACAAAAAAAACTGTTATTAACAAAATCATTGTGTGTGTGTGTGTGTGTATTTAGTGATAAAGGCCATCATACAATGTTCAAATTCTTTGTGATATAAATTACATAAGACTATTCCAAGCTGCTATGCTTTTCCTTTATAAATCATCCTCCGCCCTTCTCTGCAGTGAGACTTACATTTAGAACCTCACTTCCATTTCCCTATTTCTCCTGACTTCACCCAGAAGAGTTCTAGATCACTGGTATTAATAATCATAGTAGATATTTTTAGTATGTATGTATTTTTCATTTTTGCCTTGTACAATTAAATGCAAGTAATAATTCGTGTAAGTCACTACAGTAAATCAGTAACAGAGGATATATTGTTTTCCAACTTGTGACAGGGAAGAGAGAGAATTCACACTCCCCTCCTGTCTCCTTTACACCCCAAGATTGCAGGCCTGCCTGATAGTTTGTGCAGGTGAGTTGAGAGAACTGGCATGTGGCAGACAGATCATGCAGGGCTCCCTGGCACCCAGAAAGTGAGAACATGTCTCTACATCGTTGCAATGGGTAACATGGCTTTGTATTATATATATCCTAAGATAATCTTTCCAATCTTCATCTCCAAGTGAAGGCCAATAGCTATATCATGTTCCCAGAGGCCCTCAAGTAGGAGTCAACTGGCTTTTCCTCTTTCTCCTTTTCCTTACCCAGGATCTTTCCTGCCATCTGCTATTTGCATAGCTACATTACTTTCTACCATTTGTTGATCTCCTTGCCTATACAGGAACTTGGCACCTGTTCTTATCTATCTATCTATCTACCTACCTATCTATCTATCTATCTATCTATCTATCTATCTATCTATCTATCTTCTAAGCAGTTTTATTAATATATGATTTGTATATTTCATAATTCACCATATAAAATGTACAATTTGAGCCAGCCATAGTACCACACCCTTGGACTTCCAGTAGTCAGGAAGCTGAAGCAGGAATGCAAATTCAAAACTGTATTAAAGAAAAAAAGTATTCCAGAGAACTGAAGCAGGAGGTGTCCTAAGTTCAAGTTCCCTGTTTCCTAATACTTCTCTCTCTTTACGGCCACCAGCTATGGTGAAATGCAGTCTATTGATGCCTATTACCATGTGTATGTCTGTATTTTCCATGGACTCTCTGCTGATTCCTTAATGAACTTATCCCACTATAATGCCATCACACTCCCAAGTTATAACCCACACTGCTTTAGAAAAATGTGTACAGATGACATCTGCTTCCTATATCCATCAACAGTATTGAAAGAGTATCTTCTTCCTTCTGGTCATGTAGGTTGCATCAGGTGACCTTCGAGGTGCCTACCTGCGAGGGAAAGGAGCGGCAGAAGGTGACATTGATTGGCGACTCCTCGTCCTCCGCAGAGTTCTTTGTCACTGTCGCTGTCTTCGCGTTCCTGTACTCTCTGGCTGCCACTGTCGTTTACATTTTCTTCCAGAACAAATATCGAGAAAACAACCGGGGCCCGCTCATTGTAAGTGGTTTTCTTTTTGAAATAGCTTTCCTATGCCCTTCTACTTTCTTCTACTAATGCTCTAAGGGCTTTGGAGTAAGGTACCTGAGCCCTCCAGCCAGATATTTGAATGGAAATCATATTCTTTTTTTGTCATCCAGATCTCTTGTCTTTACAACAAGGGCATGATGCCTTCTCATTGCTGTGTCCTTATCTTGTAAAAGAAAAAAATAACCTCTGGAATAAATGTTTGGGAATTTCACGAGAGCCAGGAAAAACATGCTGAGACTTGTTGCAGGTTTATTTGTATTTTTCTTCTTGTTTAGTAGAATTGTGAACTCCATTCCTTGGAGATCTTCTTCTGTTGAGCTATGTCTCGAGCTCTGTTTTCTGCTGATATTTTTTTTTATTTGGAGAATATTTTATTAGTTTCTGTAATCAAACCCACGTAGATAAGAACTTACATATTTAATGCAGTGTGTTTACCCCTGCACAAAAGGGAAAAAATTAAGTTTAACATTTCTAGACCAATATGGCTATTCATTTCTGTACAAAGCCAACTCAACATGGTAAACTGGGATAAAACAGTAACGGAGCTTAGCATTTGGGGTTTTATTTGTTTTATCTTTTTATTAATGGAGTGTGCTGGATGTCTTTTGTTCAGATGACTGAAGAACCTGGAAAAGCTGTTGCTGCTATTGATGCATAACACATTGCTATTATTGATCTTTTATATAAATTTAAATATATATATATGTCATTCGAATTTTTGGAAACTTTAGCTGTGCTGTCAACTTTGGGAAAAGTATCTGCTGGTAATTTTTGAAATAGGATCTTGCTCTCTGGACAAAATCTGCCTACAAGAGGCTTCTCAGTAGCTAGAATAACAGGTACATAGCACCATGTCTAACCTTTCACTGAGATGAAGTCTCACAAAACTTTCTGCTGGTGCTAGACTTGGAAGCACAGTCTCCATCATGTCAACCTCCTAAGAAGCTAGGATGACAGCACGGGGTACCAGTGTCTTGTTTCTTTCTGCTTAGACAGTTGGATTCACATTTATTTGAAAGATGGTGTTCCCTTAGTGTATAATGTGGGTATAGAAATGTTTAATTTGAAGATGGACTTCGTTTTCTTGGTCTCCATCTCCCTGTCTTGGCTTCTATCTCTTCTCTTTGTGTGTCTCTCTATCTCCCTTGGTCTCTGTTTCTCTGTCTCTGTGTGTCTCTCTTTGTCTCTCTTCCTCTGTGACTTCGCTGTCCTTCCTCCTACACTGTCCACTTGCCCAGTCTTCAGCACTTTGTGTTGCTGCCTATACCATGATCCAAAGACTTGTGGGCAAGTTTAGTACAGATCAGCCTGTCTAATCATGGGCACACATATACTTAGCAGAACACAGACACTTCCAGGGGTATAATGGATGTGAATTACTTTAGGTAAGTACATTTTTAATTTGCCCACCGTTTGCTGGTGCATTTACCTCAAGTCAGTCTTCTTGAGAATGCCTTCTGTATGTGAACTATATTGAGATCTTTTTTCTTTAATTACTGTGTAAATCACCTTTTCATCACTATAAACAAAGAGCTTGTTTGGTTTCACATTCTGTAGTTTCAAACCCATAACCTGGTAGATCCATTGCCTTTAGATACAATGGTGTACAGGAACTATTTGACTCATGGCCAGGAACAACACAGAGCAAGAAATGAGCCAGGGTGCCACATTCCTCTTGAAGGTCACATCCCCAACGACTTTCCACAAGGACCTCCTACAAGGTCCTGTCTCTGATACATTCTCCTACCTCCAAGCATCATTCCCTACCTTCTCAAATCTTCCTGTCTGATACAATTACATGATACAGACATAAGAGACACGAAAAAATGGGTCATTCGAAGTACTTACAGAAACATGTTTGTCTAATACCTAAGTAATGACTCTTTGGGATAGAAGGAGATTCTCAATTGTTTGTTTTCAATATTAAAATTCCTAATCACAGATTGCTACCTAATCTGAGGCAGAAATAAATAAATCAATGGCATCGTTATGGAAAATCTCCTTCTATCCCCCCTATTCAGTCATGCAAGCTTTCTCAGCGTAAACATTTATAAAATTACAACTGAAGATAACATTTATGCTGAATCATGTCCCATTCTGAAAATTAATAATGTATTTAAAACTAACTGTAAGCTAATGAAGACAAAACAGTTCACCTATCTAAAGTATATTAATTTTCAATAGTTTTCTTACTTTGTAAATTTAATATTTATTGACTATTAGTCACTAACTTTCTAATATGCTTTTAGTATTTTAAATAACTATAGATTAATAATGCTTTTAAATATTGTCCAACCCAGAAAATGCTGCAATACTTAAACCCTTGAGGTCACAGGTAATTTAAAAGTAACTTAAATTTTGTACATGTTTTTGTTGCAAAGAAATATGATAAAGCAAGCAATGAAATGATTTCAAAAATACTGCATTAGACTATAATTCACAAGCTGAACAAAAACAAAAACATAAACATGTAAAATTCCTTACTGTAAAAATTTTGTTTATTAACTTGTTAATAAATGAGAAAATATCAAATATTAATGTATTTATAATATTAATCTGTTATCATTTAGAAATTGAATCATTTTTAAATTGAATTCCTGGATACTCTTAGACTATGCCAGCCATTTTACTCTCTGCAACTATTTACACTTTTGCTGAAAATAAAATTGGATGTCAATTTTGCAAAAGTAGGAGCAGATTTTTGAGACATTCTTTTAGGGAGTGTATAAAATAAAGTTTGCAAACCTCTAAGCCAGTTTATATGTGGAATTAATGAATAATTTTCACATATGAAATTAATTTTATAAAAACCCAAACCTTAAACCAAGTCTGAAGGATGACTAGTAGAAACAAATTATCCTATGTTGTTAAGTTGGAAGGCGCTAAAATAATTCAAATTTGTAGTCCTATTCACTCCAGAAGACCAGTGATGCCACCTACCTGAAGCCCTTGGGCAGATGTCTGGGTTGTTTTATTGCATGCTTGTTTTGTTTTACTCTCATCCTAAATTGAAGCTAATAGTCTTACTGTTGCAAACTAGCTTTAATAGAGTCATCTAACGTGGGCTTCTCTCTCCTGTGGAGTGTAGACAGGTACATAAAAGAGATATATATGCATATGACACAAAACTAATACATACATTCATTCTTCGATGCATGGAGACATTTCCATACCTTTTGACAATCCAAGAAAATATCCTAATTTCCAGAAGGAAAAAGCTAGCCCAGCTAGTTTTCCCATTAAGTGGAGGAATTATCTATACTGTTATATAAAACCACATTCGATTCCTATGAATCATCTTGTAAAGGTGCACTATTTTGTCCCTGGGTAAGTAGTGTGTTATCAAGAAGGACCTAATGAAATCTTGAGTTGTATAATCTACCAGGAAAGTTTTGTTTTATTACATTCTATCTGGGGGTGGGGATTGGATAGGGAAAGATAATTCTGGTAATTAGAAAAAAGGAAAGGTTCCAAGATGAAATTTTGTGATATTAAAAAAAAGATGTGTTCATTATATAGCAGATAAAAGTTGATTTAAAAAGGAGCTAGAGTCCTTCCTACATTCCACAAAAACAGACTGTATATGGATTGCTAGTATACCAATGGAACTGTGAAGAGCAAACCATATCAACTCCAATCCCACCACAATAAAACCATGGATGGGGAAGAAAGACAGATGGTTGCATCAGTCAAAAAGTGCAGATTTCACAAATTTCACAATGTGAGCAAGATCTTAAGAAGGTATTGTGTACTTAAAACATGAAACTACCAGAAAAGTATTCAGAGGTTAACAAATTATTATAGTAATTGAGCTCAATCCTATTTTTTTCCTGAAAGTGATGACTAAACAAACCATTACTGAACAGTTTTGTTCGGGCCACCATGTATTCTTTGTAATTTTGTTTTTGACATTGTGTATCATGCACACATCAGATCAACATGTAGGAAACCGACACAGATGATGACAATGATAATACCAACAGATATAACTGATAGTGATTGAAATTCTGCTGTGTATTGACCAGATTTAATAGATAAACCTTAGTTTGTGTTATTCATATTTATATATGAGAAAAGGGAGGCTTAGAAATATTATGAAATCCCTCAGGTGATTATCAAGCCAAGGATATTATCGATCCGGGTTATTATCTATTGCTAAGATATCATCAACCGTCACAGAAGGTGTATATCATTTTGGCCCAAATTCAGGACCCACAAGTACTCAATTTAAGAGAGCCAAAGATCCTAGTAGACAATGTGTTACAGAAGTTAGAGGGCCAACGATAGGTAAGAAAATTGGTTTATAATACCTGAACAATTCCTACTCTATATTTTGTTCTTCTAGAAGTAGATAAACTAAACCATGAGACACTAGGCTCTTCTACTCAATCAAAATCCGTTTGAACTTAAAGAGAGACTTCACTGAATCTCTGATGCTAAAACAATAGGAGTGTTCTATTTGTGTGAGAGAGTTGTTTGTTTCATACATACAAAATGCCAATGGGGAAAAGGTAGACTTTAAAAATGGCCAGAGTTAATATACATATATAATTATGTAATAATATATAAATATATATAATAAATCAGAGATTATGGGGATAGATTCTCACATGTTTGCTAGTGGTCATGAGCAGTTTCAGATGGACTAGGGCTGAGCTTACCAATAGATGCTTTAAATAATACTTCAGCTACTGAAAATGTAAGATGAAATTATCCATCTTTAAGTGAAGAATTGGATTCTCAATATCTTCTGAAGTAGCATAATTGTTAACAATGCTAATGACACAGTAGCAAGAGAAGTAAGCCAAAAGAACTAGCCAGCTACAGTACCTCACTGAAGTTAGTACATTCTTGTAGAGGAAGACCTGCCAACTCTCAGAGAGCAGAATGGCTTGCCTGAATGGTGCGTGGTTGTGGAATTGAAATGTCACAACCAGTTATTGCATTTTGTCATGTTCCTTTCAGTAGAGGTTTAAAGGAAGTCTCTTGCCTAGATTTCTATGACAGGATGTTCTGAGCCAATTTCAGATCTCATGTCAGACAGTGAGGCTTTAGATTTTTTCATATTAATGTACAGTTGGTTTTTAAAAAGTATCTTATCTTACAAAGCTGACAGATGTACTAAGAACGAATACATAATGCGCACCATCCTCCATTTCAGTGAATCTGTCTTGTAACAAACTCTTCTAAGATTCTCAACAATCACCTGAAAATTGTGGGGAAAAAAAGTCTCATTGGTCCTTGTGTTCCCTTATGTCCATAAAGGAGAGTCTTCCTTATGAAAAGAGATAGTTTCTGAAACCAGATATGGCCTCACAGTGCAGGCATACAATGCTTCCTGACTCAATTTGCTTCATAGTCCGTTCATACCTACTTATCCTCAAACCAACCCTGAGAAAGAAGTGGACCCATTAAGGATTAGACCCATTTTTCAGATTCAATTTAATTCTCTTTCTTGAATACTAGCCATTAGAAAATGAGTCCCCAGGAAATGCTAAACCTGGCTCATGTCAAGTAGGAAGGTAAGGGCAGAACAAGGACAGCAATTCTTAGTCCAGATCTCTTAAAAATAGTGGCTAAATTATGGATTCTTGGATTTACATCCTCCTTTATAACCTTAGCAGTTGGTGGCCTGTTAATAGTGTGCATATCCCATGGATACTGTCAGGAGAGGAAGAGTTAATGCCTGCAAAGTGCTGTGCACAGGGAAGGGTATACTGTAAGTCAATAGTACCAAATAATAATAGTCATAATATATATATCATATTATATTAATAATTTATTATTATAACAATAACACCATTATTATTGTCATTAATTTTAATTCGTTTCCTGCCCAAGTATATCTTAGCCCAACAAAGGAAAAAGGGGGAACTTCCCTTCAATTAGATCCAGACCTTACAATTCTATTTTCTTTGTCCTTCTTCCCCCAGGCCCCTGCTCCTATCCAAGGTTCCTAAGGATGGAGCTTGACTAGGACTAACCGTAAGATCATGACTGCCACAATGTGGCCCTTTGTGACCTTGCCTTGTGTTCCCTTGCCTTGCCTGAGGAAAGTAGAACATTGATTTCCTCAATACAAAATCAGGCTTCCTGTTTCCATGACAAGCTGAGGCCATCACTGAGTGAGGAAAACAAGAAGTAGGCACAGATCTTGTATGCTCTTTCAGCTAAGTCCAGTCAGCTACACTTTTACTTGGGTGTAATTATGTGTGGACATCAGGTTTTGCTGTCTCTGCTTGCCCTTCCTTCTTTCTCGTTTCTCTCCTCTCTTCCCTTTCTCTTCTCTGTTTTTTTCTCTCTCATCAGGTCAGTTGTAGTTTATGTCTATGTGTATTCATTATAAGAAGTCTCATCAGATTTAAAAATTACTTTTATTAATATTATTTCTTTCAAAATGCATGGAACTGTTGAAGGCAGGGTGGATTCAGTATTTCTTTTTTTATATAATCTTGGGGGGACAGAATTGTAGCTTAAACGTTAAGAAATCAAACAGCTAAAAAGAATAAATCAAAGCTTTCATGCCGTAAACTTTAAAGGAAAATTAAAAATGAATGAAAATAAGGTAAAGTATGCTTTTAAAATGTATTCTATTTTAACCAGGTGCCAATGGCTCATGCCTGTAATCCTAGTTACTCAGGAAGTTGGGAACTGATGTTGGAAGCCAGCTTGAGCAGAAAAGTCCATGAGAATCTTATTGCCAACAAATTATTCGAAAAGCCAAAAGGGGCACTGTGGCTCACGTGGTAAAAAGCTAATCCAGAGCACAATGTTGGCTCAGAGACAGTGCCTACATCCAGAGTGCAAACCCTAGAACCAGAAAAATTCCTTATATATTCAATTTTAAATTGTTCCTCATAGTTTTTTCCCTTTTTTCTTCTCTTTTTAAAAATTTTATTTTAAAGGTGATGTGCAAAGGGGTTACAGTTACATAAGTAAAGAAATGAGTTTTTTAGATAAATTTACTGTATCTAGTTTAAAGAAACTAAATTTCTATGCTGTTATAAACTTCAGTACAAAGGAGTAAAATTCTAGACTTTGGGGTTCCCACTGATGAAACAATGTAACTTTTTCCTAAATAAATATATGACATTGCTAGATAAAACTCTATACCAACACTTAATCTTTAGAGAGCTGTATGTAAAGGATACAAAGATTAAGAAAAATATATGTTTTGAAGAAAAGAAAAGATAGATGTGAAATAAACATGTTTTGGACTAGAAAAAAAAGTCTCATTAGCAAGTGAAGCAATGTGTAAATATGGTTGAATTAAAAACTTCAGTACTGCAAGCAGAGTTATTGGAACATGATGATTCTCCTGCAAATGGCCTGTTTGAGACTTTGGCAACCCAAAGGAAGAAAGCAGCTAACTCTGCCTGGGAGTGAAAACACGCCCTGCGTAACTTCTAATGGACTTGTTTTAAAGATAATTCCAGAGATTGGTTGAACAGAATGAATGGGGATATTTTTATGAGGTACTACCACAGGAATGATGAATTGGGTATTAAAAATAACATCATAACATCATTTAGTTTAATAAGTACCTTTATTAAGTACCTTCAGCACAATTATGTGCTCCAGCACTCTCATCTTGTGTGTGTGTGTGTGTGTGTGTGTGTGTGTGCATTTGTGTGTAAATGCATGCCACCTGTTCACTCTTTGGAAAGAAAACTGTTGTCCACACAAAACTTCATGTTCTTTTTTCATATATTTTAATTGTAATTAATATAAGAGTTACATTATATTCACCAGATAGAAGGTGCATTATTTCACAAACAGTGATACCCTTTCTCATGTCTTGGTCCCCATTTCCCTCCCCCACCCCACCCCTCACCTTCTTTTCTACCCTTCCCTATCCTATTTCCAATAACCAAATAAGCATATATACAGTATATCAGTTAACATGGTGAAATACTGTAACAATATGAGATAACCAAGGGAAAGCAAAAGAGATGAGAGATAACATGGTACATTAAGGACAACAATCACTCGCTATATGGCTTTTGTTTCTATATCCTGGAGGCCCTTTCATTTAGCATTATACTGTATGGCCTTACGTATCTAGGTATTGCTCTATTGTAAATCTCTGCTAGGAGAGCCCAAGGTTTCTACTGATTATGACCAATGAAGGAAACCATTGAGCCTATGTTCCTTTGAGTCTGGCTTACTTCACTTAATATGATTTTTTCAAGTCTTTTTTACAAATGGGGCAATGCCATTCTTTCTGATGGCAGCATAGAATTCCATTGTGTATAAATACCACAACTTGTTGATCCACTCATCAACTGAGGGACATCTGGGTTGCTTCCATATCTTTGCTATGATAAATAGTGCTGCAATGAACATCATTCAAAATTGTATGTTCTTAACCTTAAATACCTAATCTAAATTACTATAAACTTTGCATCAACAAATACATTTCCTCAGAAAGCACCACAGATCAAGGTAAACAAATAAGTCCATTTTACCTTTTCCTAGCACCCTATCCACTCTCCTGACCAAAGTTGATATCTGTAGCGCATTCTTAGCTTATTATCTTTATTCTTAGCAAATTCTAAATTACAGTTCCAATGATGGCGAATTCCCACTGTGTTTGGTATCATTATTCTCTAATTAACTAGTTAAACATAGAGAAGATATATAATCCAAGAACTTTAATAAAGGGAACAAACTGAAAGTGTGGTTCTTCTGAAAACACCCTCAACACTTCTGGTCCATTCTCTTTTGGAGTGAGCGCCAGAAGAAACCTAATATGCCCCAACTCCATTCATTTCTGTTGGATTTTTTTTCTCCTTCTAGGAAACTTGCCATTCAGTTAAAGTGGAAACTTAGCCAAGACCCAAATGTGTTTTTCTTGTGTTTCTTGTCCTCAGTCAAAACAAAATGAAATGTGAAATGTGTCTATTCTCTGTCCCAGCAAACCAGAGAAAAATGCTCAACCTCTCTCTCTCTTTTCCTCTCTCTTCCTCCCTCCCCCTCCTCTCCCTCCCACCCACCATTGGTGCTTGATTTGCATAAGATGGAAGTGGTAATTTGGCTTCTGACACTCCTACCTTAATCTTAGTTCATTTGTTCTACCATAACAAAGTACCTGAGACAGTGTTTATGAGTAGGAATTTATTTCTCAGAGTCCTGGAGACTGGAAAACTTTAGGTCAAGGCACAAAACCACTTTGTTGTCTGGTAAAATCTGGTCTCTTCCTCCAACATGGAGCCTTGTTGCTGCATCCTCCAAAACCGAAGTTTCTATGTCCTCCCATCATAGAAGCTGGAAGGATCAGCAGGCCAGATGTAACAGGAAGCCCCATTTGTAAAAGAGATTTAATCTTAGATTCAGTGGAAGGAATCCTCAGGTCCTCTCCATCAATGTGACAAGGCATACATGTTATAGGAATTTAATTCTAACCATAGTATCATGCCTTGCTCTGCCCCCCATTTCCATGAGAGGTAGTCATGATGTTTAAAAGATGATAGGTCATCAGGGATCCTTCCTTATTAATGAAATTCAGGCCATTCTCAAAGAGGCTTCACATAGGATTTGGTTTGCTGCCCTTTGGCCAACCCCTCCTGAGAACACAGCAGTAATCTCTTCCACAGGATGCAGGGGGCATTACCACATCTTAGAAGTTGACAACAGCTTCATCGAGCAATAAACATGCTGCCATCTTGACCCTGAATATTCAAGGTCAAGTATAAGAAAATGAATTTCTCACTTGTATGAATTATCAGAATTAACCAGTCTTAAATGTTTAGTTATAGCAGCTAAATGAAATAAGATGCACTGTTTAGGACACTGGGTATTGTATAGAGACATTTCTTTATCAGTTCTGGAGCTTGAACTCAAGGCCTTGGCACTGTCCTTGAGCACTTTTTTTTTTTGCCAGTCCTGGGGCATGAACTCAGGGCCTGAGCACTGTCGTTGGGCTTTTTCCTCTAGGCTAGCACTCTGCCACTTGAGCCACAGCACCATTTATCTATGTATGTGGTATTGAGGAAGCAAACCTGGGTCTTCGTGCATGCTAGGTAAGCACTCTAACACTAGGCCAAACTCCAGGGCCCTCTTGAGCACTTCTGCTCAAGGATAACACTCTGCCACTTGAGCCACAGCACCTCTTCTTCTGGCTTTTTTTGTGTATGTGGTACCAAGGAATTGAATCCAAGGAGTTGTGCATGCTAGGCAAGCACTCTACCACTAGGCCAGGCTCCCGACCCTTAGAGAAAACTTCAGTGGATCAACAAGTTGTGGTATTTGTACACAATGGAATTCTATGCTGCTGTCAGAAAAAATGACATCGCCCCATTTGTTAGGAAATGGAAAGTCTTAGAAAAAATCGTATTAAGTGAAGTAAGCCAGACTTAAAGGAACTTAGGCTCAATGGTTTCCCTCATTTGTCATAATCAGTAGAAACCTTGGACTCTCCTAGCAGAGATCTGTAACAGAGCAAAACCTTGATACATAAGGCCATATAGTATGAAGCTAATTGAAAAGACCTCCAGGATATTGAAACAAAAGCCATATAATGAATGATTGTTGTCCTGTCCTTAATGTACTGTTATCTCTCATCTCTTTTGCTGTCCCTTGGTTATCTCATATTGTTACAGTATCTCTTTGTTATCTGATATATTGGATATATTTGTATTTGGTTATTTGAAATTGGATAGGGAAGGGGGGAAAACCAAGACGGGGGGGGGGAGGGGTGGAAGGTAGGGTAATGGGGACCAAGACATGTGAAAGGGTATCAATATATGTGAATTAATGCACCTTCTATCTGGCAAATATCATGTAACCCTTTTATTAATTACAATAAAAAATATTTTTAAAAAAACTTTGTCACATCTGGGGACATTGCTAGCATCTTTTAGGGGAAGAAGCCAGGGATATGGCTAAATGTCCTATGGTACAACAGCTACCACACCTGATTTCAACAAAGGTGACAAATATGTGCATTGGAGAAAAATAGTCTCATCAACGAACAGTATTAGGAAAACCAGATA
The DNA here is from genome assembly GCF_031878675.1 of Megascapheus bottae. Classification (NCBI taxonomy): domain Eukaryota; kingdom Metazoa; phylum Chordata; class Mammalia; order Rodentia; family Geomyidae; genus Megascapheus; species Megascapheus bottae. The sequence goes on from NC_143510.1 coordinate 31,582,091, forward strand.
TCCATATACTCAGACCTGAAACTAAATCCCTACCTCTTTTCCTTTACAAAAATCAATTCAACATGGATCAAAAGTCTTAATGTAAGACATGACATTTTGAAACTATCATAAGAAAATACTTCTGATTGGAGATAGGGAAGCATTTTTGGAACAGGACTTCACAATTGCTCAGGAAATAGGAGCAAATACTGACAAATGGGTCATATCAAATTAAGATTAAAAAAAAATTATCAGAATGAAGAAACAACCCAAGGAATTGGAGAAAAAAATCTTTGCCAGCTATTAACCAAAGAAATAGTATCAAAATGTACATACAGAATTAAAAAAAATAAACACCATAGTAATCCAACTAATAAACGGGGAAATGAATTTAACAGACAGTTCTCTATGATACGTATATAGCTAATAAATACATGACCAATATTCACCATCATTAACCAGAAAAGAAATGCAAATCAAAATATTTTTATCTCTCCCCAATCAGAATGGCTCTCATAAATAAAAATAATCAGTAATGAAGAAGCCTTATCTTTTGTTTAGAAAATTTAATTTAGTTGGATAGGGAAGGGGGGAAAACCAAGACGGGGGGGGGGGGAGGTGTGTGGGGTAATGGGGACCAAGACATGAGAAAGGGTATCAGTGTATGTGAATTAATGCACCCTCTATCTGGCAAATATCATGTAACCCTTTTATTAATTACAATAAAAATATTTTTAAAAAAAGAAAATTAAATTTAGTCCACCACTCTGGAAAACAGTGGGAAGTTTCTTAAAAAATATTTAAAAGTAGAGCTATCTTAAGATTCTGCTCTACTGCTCCTTGCATGTCTCTCCTATGTTAATCGGTCACACAGAAAAGGAAGTTATTTTAAACATTAAAATGTAGGTTTCAAGCATATTGATTAGTATGCATAGTAACCATGTATTTATTCATAGATCAGAGAAAAGGTGACAGGATAACTGAGATAATGCTTTTATAGTATTGTTTAACTCTAGCTATTTCTCTGTTCTGTAGCTGCATAATGCTCCCCCACAGTGAGAAAAATGAATTATTTAACCATCGCTTATACTAGAAAAGGCTATGTATTTTCCCCATGAATAGTATCTTACACGTATGTCTTTATACACATTTATAAATCTCTTCAGTAAGATACAAACTCAGGCAGACTGAGGGTCAAAGAAATGTTCTAAGGAGCTGATAGAGCATTTACTTTGAAGCTTGAGATACTAAGGGAACATCAAAAAATCCAAGCCATGTTTAAGTATGCACAAGTAGGCTTTAATTACCAAGGAGAAATCCTCAAGGTAGGCATTAATCTGCATGACAGCATGAGCCAGGAGGGCGCCATCTTCCTGGGCTGTGGCAGTATTCTTTGTTACTCAGTAGGTGAAGTTCAAGACCATTAACACTTCCACTGGACAAAAGTGGTTGAACAAAACAACCACACATAAATTCTGCAGGATGTTGGTGGTTTTTTTTTTTTTAAAGAACAACAATGGAATACTTTATATCTCTTTCATCCTAGGGTCTCTCCAATGCCCACAGGGCTTTCTGGGGCAGGCCAGCAGATGGTCAACAGATGGGAGCAGCAAGATCAGTAGGAATGTTGAAGGGGCCTCAGGGAGTCTCTGCAGAAATCCAGTGGCTCTTTTCAAACCCCCAATGAAGCCATCTCCCACAGCCTTCCTTACCTTTTCCCTTCCCATTCATTGCATAAATTGTTGATTTATGATTGCAAAAGCCAAGACCAAATGACATTCAATTAGTACCCTTTGTCAGAAGAAACAGCTGGTGGGGTATACATTCTGACCTTCATGAAACTGCCATGCCTCAAGAAATCTCCTTAGTTATGGGCATCTGAGGATTAATTAATTATGGGCTTAGAATTAATCATATCGGGCCACATTTTTGGAGACCAGCTGTGCAATCAGTCTGACTGACTTCCTTTCTTTCAGTCAATCCTCCCAACACAGCTGTGCTTGGAGAAAAGGAACTCTCTGAAGGAGGAAAGTGAAAAGTAACAAGTAACTCCTCACACCAGCATCTAAAGTCCTCCTAAACCACGGCCTGTCAGCTCCAAAACACAGTCATCTCCTACCACCCCTGCATTCCATGTCTTAGCCAAATCAAACCATTTGCCCTTCCTTCAGCCACGCAGCACTGCATGTATTCCTGTGTTTGCTTAGTTCTGAAGCCTCTACAAACAGCCAGAGATGATCCACTCCACTGCCCTGCCTCAGCCTAGTAAAATTCAATTCATCCTCAAGAATCTAGCTCAAGAGTTGTTAGAATGTCCCTCCATTATCCACATCCTTGCTTCCCAAGATACCTGAATTCTCCTTCCTCAAAAAGTCCATTTCTAGGTGAAAAACTTCCTTTTTGTGGCAGTCATTACTGCCTTGTGCTTTAGTCTGATGTGTCTTTGTCTGGTCCCCGATTGGATACTACATGTCTGAATATCTAGAAAAAGGGATATACGCAACACAGCTATGGTTCCCCCAAAGCAGAAGTAAAATAAGGCACCTACAAGCTAAACATAATGATCAAATCTAACTCAAGGTAGAATAATCACTCATTCCTCGTTCATTTATTGAGCTCCAACTGTGCACCCAGAACTTAGTGACACTAGCATATAACAAATATACATTCCAAGGGAGATACAAGAAAGCACTTCCCCAAATATAAGAATATGTACTATTCAGAATCTGGTTCTATAAATACTGGAGACATCGACTGGGGCTGCTGTATTTCAAACATTAGGATTTTGCGAATCATATTAAGAATCAACATTATTAAGATAATTTCTCGGAAGACACTGAGCTCTCTATTTAATGTGCTGGCTCAGATTCTTTATGTTCTGAAACATTCATACTATAACATAAAAGGAGCATGTTCAACTGAAAGATGTTAAGGCTCTTTACCCTAGAACTTTGTTCTGATCAATCATTTTCCAAGGAGGAAGTGTACCCAACAGACAGTACTTGAGGAAGCCGTAAGATCTCTGTTCCTCTCCAAAAATGTTAAATTTCATTATAACTAAAAGTACTGCTGGCAACTGCGCATCATTAAGGGAACTTCAGAGGTCCGATCTTAAACCTCATTTCAGCCACTGCTTACTGACATCTTTCTATTTGCCAGTTGTGGGAAGACATGTATTAAGTGTATAACCAGAAGTCTAAAGTTTTACTTTTATGGGCACCTTTTAAAAGATTCAAATATGGATTTCTCCCAAAGAAAAGGAAAGAGGGGATAATATCCTGTATTTAAATTGAGATAATTTCCTATGGCTCACAGGAAAGACACTTCCTTTTTTCTTTATATCTAATAAGATCATAGCCTCCTTAATTGCTAGGATTAGAGGTATGAATCATCAGTACCCATCTTGTATTTATGGTCTTGCTCATAAAACATAATTTAACTATGGACTATGTGGAGAGAGAAGCCACCCTGGAGGTTGAACTCAGGGTCAGGGCCTGTGTGCTGTCCCTGAGCTGTTTTATTGTTTTGTTTTTCTTAAGGCTAATGTTCTACCACTTAAACCATAGTTCTACTTCTTGCTTTTTAGTATCTTATTAGAGATAAAAGTCTCATGGACTTTCCCACCCAAGCTGGCTTCAAATTGTGATCCTAAGATCTCGGCCTCCCAAGTAAGTAGCTAGGATTATGGATCTGAGCTACCCTACTTGACTAACTTTGAGTCTTTAACCACCTGTCTGAGATAGCTGAGATAGCAAAACGAGTGGAATCCTTAAGTTGTAATTCATCTGGAAATCTTTCCATTTGAATCCTACATACTGAACCAAATTACTCTAACAGGCTTTCATTTCCATCACAATTTTAATTCTGACTGTGCTTTTTTGTGTGTGTGCTCCCTTTACCTCTTGCTATGAAATTATTCACTCTTCTCTCCTGTCTTGTGGATTGTTCTTGCCACAAAAATCCATGCCTGCTGACTTTGAGTCAGGCATTATGCTGGTTATAGTCATCGAAGCAACCCCAACTCTATCCTCTTCTGCCTTCTCATTTAATAGTTTATCTCTCTGAAACAGAAATACTTTCCTTCCTCCTAAGCTCTCGAATTAGGGAAAGAGGTCAAAAGCGAAATGCTATCTCTTCACTCTTTTCTAAAAATACAGGATCTTTATTGGTGGGAGAAGGTGGGAGAAATAGGAATTCATTTTTCTTCCATCTAAAGCTAAGCAGGAGTAAAGGGATATATTTAAATTAGAAAGACTGTATTAAATCCATGAAAGTCAAAGCTGATTTCACTCCAGAAACTTTATGCATGAAAAGGTGTAATTATGAAAACTTGATATTCTGCTGCCTTTATGAATATTCACTTTATGAACTTAGACCTCCAAAAGTCTCCTAAGACTGCTTTCTCATCTTAATAAGTATGGAGAATGGAGTACCTCCTGAAGGAATTAGAGGAGCTAGGTAGGGGTTTTTGGGGAGGGTTTTTTTTTTCTTTTTTTCTTTCCTTCTTTTTATGGTATATGATTGTTTGGTTTTTTTTTTCTTTTCTAAGTTTAGCTGAAATTTAAAACACAGAAGTGAATATTCTACAGGGCTTGGGGATAGATTTTGTCAGTGCTTCATCTCAAATGAACTTCTAGGGGGTCAGGGAAGAAATTATGATATAGCAATTAGGGGAAAAACAGGTCTAGGAGGGGGGATTTTATTACTAATTTCAGCTTCTGGATACCATCAATAGATCTCTCTATGGTCAAAAGGAATATTTATCTGTGGGAAGAGATTTCTGAGTATTCCATAAGATTTGTTAATCCACAGCTTAGGGCTATCATATTTCAGTTGTTACTGGGTACACACAAATCCAGCCAGCTGAGAGAAAGATTTGGGAATTACGTCAAACTAGACAGGTGACTACCCCAAAGAGATTCTATATAATTTCAGCCTCAGAACTCAGCTCTGTGAGGACACATTTTTGTATGTCATTTCTTCCCATTCTATTAAAAAAAACCTATAATCCACTCAATAACCATGTGGGGGCCAATTATTCCGAGTGAATTCCACTTGCAAAATTTTGCCTCACCTGGGTTCAATTCCTCAGTACCACATACATTTACAAAAGCCAGAAGTGGTGAAGTGGCTCAAGTGGTAGAGCTCTAACTTTGAGAAAGCCCAAGGATAGTGCCAAGGCCCTGAGTTTAAGCCCCAGGACTGACAAAAAAAAAAACCCCAAAAAACAAACAAAAAACTCTCTCAGCTTCCACTCTGAAAACAACTAGTTTAAATATTGTATTACATATGTGTGTATATATGTATGTAGATACACATGCATCAACATCCAGGACTAGAAATAAACACAAATAAATCCATATCAGGTCACTAGGAGACTACAATGACAAGGAGGATATAACATTAAGGTTAAACCATATCAGAGCTCTACACCTTACATTACTAGACAATATATTATCAAATGTATTCTCTTACAACTTGCTCAGATAGGTTTATTTGGCTGTGAGAAATGGCCAATATCATTTACTATTACACTTAATATCTTGGTAGATATTCTGATGACCATGTATCAGATCAACAGAGAATAACAAAAATAGGAAACACTTGCAGAAGGTAGAATTTTAAATATGATTTCATGACTAGGTTACATTCCAGACAGGAAAACATATTTTTTCTTAATACCCAAATTACTATACAATTTTATTTTATTTCTTTATATTTTTATTGTAATTAATAAAAGGGTTACATGATATTTGCCAGATAGAAGGTGCATTAATTCACATATATTGATACCCTTTCACATGTCTTGGTCCCCATTACCCTATCCTCCACCCCCCCTCATCTTGGTTTTCCTCCCTTCCCTATCCAATTTCAAATAACCAAATACAAATAAATCCAATATATCAGATAACAAAGAGATACTGTAACAATATGAGATAACCAAGGGACAGCAAAAGAAATGAGAGATAACATAGTACCTTAAGGATAACAATCATTCATTATATGGCTTTTGTTTCAATATCCTGGAGGTCTTTTCAATTAGCTTCATACTATATGGCCTTATGTATCAAGGTTTTGCTCTATTGCAGATCTCTGCTAGTAGAGCCCAGGGTTTCTACTGATTATGACAAATGAGGGGAACCATTGAGCCTAATTTCCTTTGGGTCTGGCTTACTTCACTTAATATGATTTTTTCTAAGACTTTCCATTTCCTAACAAATGGGGCGATGTCATTTTTTCTGACAGCAGCATAGAATTCCATTGTGTACAAATACCACAACTTGTTGATCCACTCATCAACTGAGGGACATCTAGGTTGGTTCCATATTTTTGCTATGGTGAATAATGCTGCAATGAACATTGTTGTGGAAGTGGATTTAGTATGTCCTTGTTTCTGGATGATTAGGTAAATGCCAATTAGTGGAATTGCTGGGTCATAGGGGAGCTCTATGTTTAGCCTTTTGAGACACTGCCATACTGCATTCCACAGTGGTTGAACAAGTTTGCACTCCCACCAGCAGTGTAGTAGTGATCCCTCCTGGCCACATCCCCTCCAGCATCTGTTGCTATTCGTTTTCCTGATCCTGGCCATTCTAACTGGAGTGAGGTGGAATCTTAGAGTTGTTTTGATTTGCATTTCTTTTATGACCAGAGATGTTGAGCATTTCTTCATGTGTCTATAGGCCATTTTTGTTTCTTCTTCAGAGAAGACTCTCTTTAAGTCTTTGGCCCATTTTTTAATGGGATGGTTGTTACTTTGGAGATTAGTTTTGGAGTGATTCAATTTTTTGAGTTGTTGATATATTTTAGATATGAGGCCTTTGTCCTTTGTTTGGTTGGTGAAGATTTTCTCCCACTCTGTAGGCTTCCTAATTAATTTACTAGCTATGTCCTTTGCCATACAAAAGCTCTGCAGTTTAATGCAGTCCCACTTATCCAGCCTTTCTCTTATTTGTTGTGATTCTTGGTCCTTATTAAGAAAGTTTCAACCTGTGCCAAGGAGGCCTAGTGTATTTCCTATTCCTTCTTGTAAAGTTTTCAGTGTGTCAGCTTTAACCTCCAGGTCTTTGATCCATTTGGAGTTAATTCTAGTGCAGGGTGACAAGGAAGGATCCAACTTTAGTTTTCTGCAGGTGCTTTAGCAGTTCTGCCAGCACCACTTGTTGAAGAGGCTTTCTTCCATTCTATTTTTTTGGCTCCGTTGTCAAAGATTAGGTGGCTATAGGTCTGTGGTTTAATATCTGGGTCCTCAGTTCTATTCCATTGGTCTTCAGGCCTGTTCTTGTGCCAGTACCAAGCTGTTTTGATAATTATAGCTCTGTAATAGAGTCTAAAGTTTGGAATTGAAATTCCTCCAGCGCTGTTCTTTCTGCTAAGAAGTGTTTTTGCTATACGGGGTCTTTTATTATTCCATATGAAATTTTGGATTACCTCTTCAATTTCTTTAAAGAATGCCATTGGGATGTTGATGGGTATTGAGTTGAATTTGTAGATAGCCCTTGGCAGGATTGTCATTTTCACAATGTTGATTCTTCCAATCTAGGAGCATGGGAGGTTTTTTTCATTTCCTTAGTTCTGCTTTAATTTCCTTTTTTAGTGTTTTAAAGTTTTCATCAAAAAGGTTCTTTACATTCTTAGTTAAGCTAATTCCTAGGTACTTTATTTTCTTTGAGGCTATTGCGAAAGGAGTTGCTGTCCTGATTATTGCCTCGTTCCTCTCACTGTTGGCATAGAGGAAGGCAGTTGATTTTTGAGGGTTAATTTTATAGCCTGCTACCCTTCCAAAGTTTTGAATCAGCTCAAGGGGCTTGGGAGTAGAGTCCATAGGATTTTTTAAATACAGAATCATGTCATCTGCAAAGAGGGATAGTTTTACTTCCTCTTTCCCTACTTGGATCCCCTTTATGCTTGCTTCTTGCCTTATTGCATTGGCTAGGAATTCTAATACTATGTTAAAGAGGAGTGGAGAGAGTGGGCATCCTTGTCTCATTCCTGATTTTAGAGGGAATGGCTTTCGCTTTTCACCATTAAGTGTAATACTAGCAGTGGGTTTGTCATACACAGTCTTTATTATATTGAGGAATGTTCCATGGATTCCTAGTTTCTCTAGAGCTTTTAACATAAAGGGGTGTTGGATCTTGTCAAATGCCTTTTCCGCGTCTATTGAGACAATCATGTGATTTTTGTCCTTGCTCCTGTTGATGTGTTGAATTATGTTAATTGATTTGCGTATGTTGAACCAGCTTTGCCTCCCTGTGATGAATCCAGTTTGATCATAGTGTATAAGTTTTTTGATAAGTTGTTGTAGACGGTTGGCCAGTATTTTGTTGAGAAGTTTTGCATAGATGTTCATCAAAGAAATAGGTCTATAGTTCTCTTTCTTTGATGAATCTCTGTCTGGCTTGGGGATGAGGATTATACTGGCTTCATAGAATGAGTTTGGTAAAGAACCTTCATTTTCAATTTTGTTGAAGAGCTTGAGCAGTATTGGTGTGAGCTCTGCTTTGAAGACCTTATAGAATATTACTATACAATTTTAACAAGTGGTTATTAAACAAAAATGTTCTTAAGCAGGATATAAATTTAAAATACATAGTCAGTGATGATGTTTTACAGATGATTTGGGAGACTGGGAATTTCTCTTTCTTCTAAATATAATTAATTTATTGCCTGGACACTATGAATTATCTATGTATACATAGGTGTGTTCTTTTTTTATAATTTTTATTGTGACTAATAGAAAGGTTACATTATATTCACCAGATAGAAGGTGCATAACTTCACAAACATTGATACACTTTCTCATGACATGGTCCCCATTTCCCTCCAACCTTCCCCCCCTTATCTTGATTTCCTTTCTCTGTCCAATTTCAAATAACCAATTAAGCATGTATAAAACATATCAGATAACAAGGTGAAATATTGTAACAGTATGAGATAACCAAGGGATGGCAAAAGAGATGAGAGATAACATAGTACATTAAAGACCACAGTCACTCATTGTATGGCTTTTGTTTCCTTATCCTGGAGGTCCTTGCATTTAGTGAGACTGGGAATTCCATTGAAAATAAAACAGATGGTGAAACAAACAAAAACAGTCATAGATACTTATAAAAAAAATTGCCTCCTACATAAACTTTCCTCTAGACTTCTGACATCGTTCCAGGCATCCTGATTGGCATGTTACTCATGCCAGTTCATTCATTCATCCAGCACTGATTAAGGACTAGGTGTTGAAGATGAAGAATGGAAAAATGTCACCCAATAAAGCTTTGCCTCCCCATGATGCTTTGAGTCTTGTCTGAAGAAATTAGAGGCCTTTACTGTGGGATGAAGGGACACGTGAAGTCTGGACACCTACAGTCATCACTACTAGTATAGAGAAGAGGAGGCCAGTAAATGTCCTCTGGTCAGCAGGATGCCCTACCCAACTGAGTATTCTAGTTCAGAATGTCAGAAGAATCAGAGGTGGAGAAACCTCTATGGGAAGATGACCACTCTTTACACTTTGGTTATATGTCAACACCCTCAGCAGGTGATCATATGATATCTTAAGAAGAGGATTTTTTTGCAGTTGGCTGCATCTTTCTAGAAGAGAGGCTCTTGAATCCATTCACTATAAAGATAGAAAGTTAAGGGGTTAACTGTAACCCCACCATACATTATCCCGACAATAAAAAAAAAAATTAAGGTGTTAGACATGCTGACTAGCCAGATCTGACCATTGCCCAATGTATCTATGAGTCTAAATACTGCATGTACCCAATAAATACGCACAATTATTGTGTCAGTTGAAAAACAAGGAAAAGAATACTCTCATCCTAGATTAGTTTTTTTTTATTTTATTTATTTTTCCATATATTTTTATTGCAATTAATATAAGGGTTACATTATATTCACCAGATAGAAAGTGCATTATTTCACAAACATTGGTACCCTTTCTCATGTCTTGGTCCCCATTTCCTTCCCCCACTCCTACCCTTCATCTTGTTTTCCCCCTTCCTTATCCAATTTCAAATAACCAGATAAACATATATACAATATATCAGATAACAAGGTGAGATACTGTAACAATATGAGATAACCAACACAAAGCAAAAGAGATGAGAGATAACATCACATTAAAGACAACAATAACTCATTATATGGCTTTTGTTTCTATATCTTGGAGGTCCTTTCATTTAGCGTCATTCTATAAGGCCTTATATATCTAGGTATTGCTCTGTTGTAAATCTCTGCTAGGAGACTCCAATGTTTCTACTGATTATGACAAATGAGGGAAACTATTGAGCCTATGTTCCTTTGAGTCTGGCTTACTTCACCTAATACGATTTTTTCTAAGTCTTTCCATTTCCTTACAAATGGGGCGATGTCCTTCTTTCTGACAGGAACATAGAATTCCATTGTGTATAAATACCATACCACATCTTGTTGATCCACTCATCAACTGAGGGGCATGTGGGTTGGTCCCATATCTTTGCTATGGTAAATAATGCTGCAATGAACATCGTTGTGCTAGTGGGTTTAGTATGTCCTTAGATTAGTTTTTTTGATAGCCGAAAAAACAAACATTTCCATAAAGAACTAATAAAATTAGGAAATGAACAAATAAGGAAAGCCTCTTTAGATGACCTGGTGTTTATTCCCAGTGTCCATCTCAGGCCCTTGCTCCCCAGCCTTCTAGATTTTCTTTCCCCTGTGATCCTGCTGGTCTTCTCTTTTTAATCACAAAGCTTATGTCCCTTCTTTCCCCATCCTCTGCTCAGTCATCAAGCATCCTTCCCTGCTAGGAATCAATCAGAGCATACAAAGAAAAATTATTTCTCCTGGAATAGCTTGAGATTCTACAATGTCATGGCTTATAGGCGGAGGGACAAAGTTAACCCTACCTGTCGATTGTGGAGGAAAGTGTAACTAAGTAATATCCAGACAAACTCTGCTGTTAGTTCATCCAAAAGGATTTACTCAGAAAGCCATGGTATCCCAAAAGATGTGGGCCTGGGCAAGTGTCAAGAATTGCCTTCATCAGCCACTGAACTTTGTGAAGGATAGAACAAAGACCTCATAGGTAGGTAGATAGATAGATAGATAGATACATACATACATACATACATACATACATACATACATACATATACATACACATATATGTATGTATACATATATATACACATACATATTACACACACAGACCTCATATATATGTATATATGTATATATGGGTGAAGTCTTTCTGTGTGTATGTGATATATACATACATATATACATACATATATATTTGGTTTTAAGTCAAAACCAATTATTCTGTAACCTTTAAATACAGTTATTGTGAAATCTAAATGCTTACTTTCTTTTCATCTGCAAATATTGTGAGCAAATATTAGGATTAATGAAATTACTGTGTCTAACTTTAGGTAAAAACAATTCCTGTTATGTTGTCATCTCTTCTGACAATATAGCTCCAAACAAATGCCCAACCTAGACTGCAAAGTACTGTCTCTTCCTAAGTAGATGTAAGATCATCCTTCACACAGGATCCAAAGCCTCATCACCCTTGTATAGGCTTAGAGATTTCACAACTTCATATGTGAGTCTCAGATGGACCTTTTAAACTAAAATGTCACTGATATTTAATATAGTCTATTTCAGTTAGCATTCTGTAAGTCCATGAAACAAACACCAGATGGTAGTTTGTGAAAGGATAAGGAAATTGGAGTTAATTTTAGAAAGTTCTTGGCCACGTCTCTCGCCCAAAGTTAGGAGAGGAAGTCGCCAAAATGGCTTTCCAACTTTCAAGAAGAAACTGCTCATGTAACCCTTCTATGAATTACAATAAAAAATATATGAAAAAAAGAAACTGCTTGATTTTTCTTAAAATTCTACCTAACACTTACCAGAACAGTGCATGTATTTCAAGCACAGTACGTAGACTATCAAAACTTTTTCCCAATCAGTGGTAACAGATTGACCAGGACCTCTATGAGCCTAGAATGCCTTTACCCTTAACCTTCTATTTCCACATTTACTCCCTTCCCTAACACTGCTGTTCTTAGCTAGCCAAACTGGATGAGCCTGTTTTTAATCTCTGGACTAGAAGGTCAGGTGACAAACATCACTAAAGACTCCCTGGAGTTATCTCAGTGTCAGGTGTAGGGATGCAAAGGCTGGGCAAATGCAGGCCTGTTGACAGTTTGTTAAACAGATGGCTATGCAAATACAATTCTCACACCCAGTTGTAAGGTAAACTGCGAACTGAGGAGCAGCAGGTGGCTAAGTAAATGTGATCCTTAAATGCTGTCTGTGTGTTTACATTTAGATCTTGGAGAGGAGTCTTTCTAATTGAATTCAACAAATAGTTGTATTGAGAAACATTTGTGTACAAAATATTGTGCTGGGATCTGAGATTTGGAGAAAGCCGAATTACCAAGAAGCCTGATTTCAGAATTACTTGGTTTAGGGGGCCAAAGGTCATATTGAGAGGGCAGCAAATGACTATCTAGGAAAGGGGGGAAATGCCAAGGAATTTAAATTGTTTGGATCTAAGAAATTTGTGAAAAATCTAAGCAAAGGAATAGGGGATCAAATGTAAGATTTGACTCAATGGGCAAATGTAAAGCTTGTTTCTTCGATGACTAGGCATGAACTAAAGCATTGATCCTGCAAGAGGGCAGGAGGGCATGGAAGATTCATGTGTGGGAACCCTAGGCATATATAAGAATGTATTCTGTGTTTAAAGGTTGGAGGAGAGGTAGAATAAGCATAATTGTAGAGCACTAATTATATGCTGTCAAGGCTCTCTAATTAACTTCTTCTTTAAAACAAAATTAAAAGACAAAAACAAAAACCCAAAGTTCACAACCTGGTACCAGTGTCTCATACCTGTAACCCCAGCTACTCAGGAAGCTGAGATCTGAAGAACACAGATTGAAGCCAGTCCAGCCAGGAAAGTGAGTCCATGAGCTTGTTATCCCCAATTAACCACTAAAAGGACAGAAGTGAAACATGCTCAAGTGGTGGATCTCCATCCTTGAATGAGAAAGCAAAGAGATAGCACCCAAGCCCTGAGTTCCACTCGAATACCAACACACACACACACACACACACACACACACACACACACACACACACACACACAGAGCTGATAAGGCAAGATGAATCCTAAGGTACTTAAACTGTAAAGTTGGAAGGTTTGAGTAGGAAAAGGGTATTGGCAAACTTTTTTAAAAAAATGTATGCTAACAATTACATGTGCTAGTAATGCATATCAGTTACAAAGAAATTGCAATAATTTTAAAAGCATTTAGAGTCTAATCATAGACTCTGAATATATGTGAATATATATATATATCCCTATTATATGAGGCACAGAACTGTGCTTCTCTCTCTTTCTTTTTTTCTTTTTTTTCAGTATTTTTTTATTGTAATTAGTAAAAGAGTTACATGATATTTGCCAGATAGAAGGTGCGTTAATTCACATACATTGATACCCTTTCACATGTCTTGGTACCCATTACAGAACTGTGCTTCTCACACAAGCCCTCATCTAAGCTCATGTAAGATTGTTTTTAGTCCTATTTCAAATGAAATCCAAAGTAACATGGCTGGAAAATGGTTGAGATGGAAGACTGGACAGATCTGCCTAATCCGGGGCCTCAGTTGGTAATCATGATTTTACATCATCCCAAAGAAAGGCAGGAGGGATGAGGGTGGGACCCGAGTTTGAAAAGGCATTTTGCTAAGGAGCATGAGATTCTTGTTTTCAGCCAAGCTGATACATGCAGATGAAGGAGTAGGTGTAGGGAGAGGGACGTGGAGTTCTTTACAGTGAGTTAAATTGGGGGAGCATGGGACATTCTTGTGTGGATAGTAGCAACGCGTTGGGGTGTGAATCTGAAATTCAAATGTGATCACAAGAATGGATGAGAATATGAAAAGAGGGCGGTGTGAGGAGAGAAGGGAAGCTGTGACTTCTACACGCTCATATTTTAAGAAGAGAAAAAGTGCTCTCAAAGAGAACTCTTAAAAACTTAAGCTGGGGAGGTGGGAATTTGCCCTAGTGGTAAGAGTGTTTGCCTAGCATGCATGAAGACCCGGGTTTGATTATCACATACATAGAAAAAGCTGGAAGTGGTGCTCTGGCTCCAGTGGTAGAGCACTAGCCTTGAGGAAAACTCAAGGACAGTGCTTAGGCCCTGAGTTCAAGCCCCAGGGCTGGTGAATAAAAAAAGGAACTTATGCTGGTAATGCTGGTACATCTTCTACTAAAAAAATTTTGACATGTACAAATTCTTTCCTATTCCTAACCAAAGCATTTTATCCATAAACTGCATTATTAATGTCAACTCCTTTATAAAGCTACTTTTGAAAAATAACCATGAATAAGTACAATGACCTGGCAGGCTTAGCTGCCAAATCATTTTTGTTTTTGTTTTTGTAAAAAGTGCTTAACCTGCTGGACCACCTGCGTGTGATGACGACCATCTGCGTATAGTTCCACCCTCATGATTATTGACTGGACATCCTAAGGTGATGTCATATGGTGATGACCACCTGTGTGTGTTTATGACCACCTGCATGTGGTGTTTACGTTTAAAAGCTTAGCCCCACTGAAGCTCAGGGCTGCTCTCTATCAGCTCGAAGGTAGACAGTAGCCACTGCACTGCTATTAAAAAGACTCCTAGCTTGCGTCTCTGATTGCTGATGACTCGATTGCTGGGGGATTCAGGGTCCCCCAAAATAGCTGAGAGTAATAAAAAGAAAAGATTTAGAAATACTGCAACCAGCCAAGTGTCAATGGCTCGCACCTGTGTAATCCTAGCTACTCAGGAGGCTGAGATATGATGATTGTGGTTCATAGCCAGCCTGGGCAGGAAAATTCATGAGACTCTTATTGCCAATAAACTTCTCAATAAAGCCAAAATTGGAGCTGCAGCTCAAGTGGTAGAGGGCTCTCCTTGAGCCTTGGACAGTGTCCAGGCCCAGTGTTCAAGCCCCAGGGCCAGGAAGGAAGGAAGAAAGGAAGGAGAAAAGGAAAAAAGAAGAAGAAAAGCAATGCTGCAATGACTTTTATTTTTCCTTGTATATAACTTTGAAGAGGCAGACCCCAGGACCTATATCTCAATGAAATAACCAACAGTTGCCTAGAACTGCCATTCTAGAGTCGGACAAAACAGGCCTACAAGCCCCCAAGCTTTAGCTGGGAGTCTGTGGCTGTTAGCATTGTGGCTGTTAGCATCCAATATTCCTGGTTAGGATTCTAGTGATTGGAACTAACATTGGCCCACCTAGAAACCTGGCTCCTAAAGCAAATCTCTCACTAAAACACACGTCTGTCTTTTTAGTTCTTCCTTGAATCCAATTTCCTCCATCCAGACTGTCATCACTTTGTGTCAACCACAATCTTTTACTGATACCATTTTATCTTCCCTCAAACTCAGTTCCCCTAATGAGACATAGATAGGTAGACAGATACATATATACATACATACATAATACATAATACATACATACATACATACATACATGATCTCATCCAATAAGGACCTCTCTAAGTTAATGAACCACCACTGAAATCATTAGAAGCAGTAGGCTGCCATTTTTCTAGGTTGATAAAGCCACCAAGATCACCCTCACCTCAGAATCTTCTTTCCTCTGTCCTGAAGTCTCTACCCAGATATACATAGCACTGGCTCAGGTTTTTACTCAAAGACTTCTTTAAAATAAATCTTTCCCAGCTACCCTATGTGGCATTTCAGCGCCCACTTCCCACCACACTCAGTTCCTATTCTTCTTTCTAATGTTATTTTTTTTCCTCCATACTCCTTCCCAGTTCTCAGTGCAGGATATTCTTCATTTCTTCACCTCATCCCCATTCATCTTCTCCACAGGAAAGTACCTTCTGTGACAGCAAACATGTGCACCTGCTTTTGTGTAGCACTATGTTTCTAGTGGCTTAAGCATATGTAATACATGATGCAAAATGAATGATGAATGAAAATGTGTATTGATTGTTGCTTCATGCTTTTTATTTTTCTATTTTTATTTTTGCCAGTCCAGGGGCTTGAACTCAAGGCCTGGGCACTGGCCTTGGGCATTCTTAAGGCTAGCATTCTACCAGTTGAGCCACAGCACCACTTCTGACTTTTTCTATGTATGTGGTACCGAGGAATTGAACCCCAGATCCTTGTGCATGCTAGGCAAGCACTTTACTACTAGTCCAAACACCTGGACTTCCCTTAGCTTTTTCTCTCAAGCTTGCACTCTACCTCTTGAGCCACAGCTCAAACTTCCACCTTTCTTTGTGATAAGTCTCATGGACTTTCCTGCTTGAGCTGGCTTCCAACTGTGGCCCTCAGATCTCAGCCTACTGAGTAGCTAGGATGGCATGCATGAACCATAAGCCCCTGTAGATTTTGTGTTTATTTAACCTGAACAGCAGTGTTTGAAAGGTACTGTGATTGGGCCTTTGCCTTTTTTTTCAAATCATCAAAACAAAGTACTTTCACACATTTTCCCAACATTTCCCAGCACCTTCCATAATCTTTGCTATGGTGGAAAGAGAAGAATTCCTGAAAATCACAACCACAATCCACACACCTGAACTTCCATAATAGGTGTTGGCTTTCTTTGCCCTCTGCACAACACTATTTTGTCTTCATGATAGTCACAGGGAAATGGATTCTTTAAATGGAATGATATTATTAGTGCCACTTCACTGGCAGCTCTACAAACAACTATACAAGAACATTCCATTCTGCTAATTTCTGCAAATGTGTGTAGAATCAGGGTCTTCTTTGTGACCAAGAATATCTTACATAGAACCTTCACTTTTTGAGTAGCTAATTTCTTCTTCTCAGCGACAGGACACAACATATCAACTAATGAGATCTCATTACCACAGATTTTAAAATACCATCGGTCATTGATTGTCCCACTGCATAATTCATACACACAAGATGATTCTAATAAGATTCATGCTGGCTAAGTGTAAGTATTATTGGTATTGTGTGGGATTGTGTTAGGTCTTCTCTGATTCTCAGCTTTCCAGATTTCATTAAGCAGTTAGCCATGGGTTTGGTTGGGGTGTGGGGCATGGGAGAGACAGTAACACATAGTTTATTTTTTTAATTTTTTATTCTATCTACCCACATCAATTAGATATAACACTAAATTAGATTCTGGGACAATTACAAAAAATATTTGCTAAGATTATGCTGTACTGGGGCTATGTCAAATTCTTACTAGTTGAGAAACCAGCTTTGGAATCTGCTTCTACCACTTGCTAGCTGGGTGACCCTGGGAAATGTACTTAACCTTTCTGTCCTCTATATCTTCACCTGTTAATTAATGATCATGACAGTGTTATCCATTCACTGCAATCTGGACCAGGTTGACTCATGCAAGCATGTACCAAGGACCTGGTGTGCAGCACCTAGCCAGTAAATGTTAGGGAAGAGCAAGTAAGAAGAAAATTGTGTTATGAAATGGGGATGGGCTGGGGAGAGGAGAATTATCTAGCTGAAGATAAGACAGAATGGTAAGCTATGGGAAATGGTGTGGGGAGATTGGTTTTGAACTGGGGCCAGGTATAGTCTGGGAAGTCGTTATGGAAGAAGTTCACTAAGAGGTAGGACTTGCTTCTGAAAGTACACGTGGGGGTGAGCTGCATGAGCATCACATGGAAATGTGTTAGAAATACCTGAATTCAGTTACGGATCTATGAAATCAGAGACTCCTTTTCTTTATTTAGAGTCTTTTTTGTTGTAATTTATTGTTGGGATGATGTACAGATGGGTTACAGTTACATTCAGCAGGTAGTGGGTACATTACTTCTTGAACATTGACACCCCTTCCCGTGTTTTTTCCCACTTTCCTTCCTCCGAGGGTTACAGTTACATTCATCAGGTAATGGGTACATTGCTTCTCAAACCTTGATACCCCTTCTCATGATTTTGTCCCCGTTTCCTTCCCCAAACCCTCCCAAACATCTTGTTTTCCTCCTTCCATTCTCTACTTCAAATAAACAAATAAATGTATATACAATATACCAGGTAACAAAGTCAGATACAGTAACCACATGAGATTTAACCATAAGGGGAAAAAAGAGAAAAGAAATAACTTCACATAGTACATTAAGAACAACAATCACAAAGATAAACCTCTTGTTTCCATATCCTAGAGTACATTTCATTTAGCAGAGACTCCTTTTCAATAAGATACGTAGGCTTGTTGCAGCTAACAATGAGAACTTTCTCATTTGGGGATACACCATGCCTCTGAAAATTTTAAAACCTTTTAGAGTCTCCTGGAAAACCCAGCAACTGTTCCAAAAGAATACAACCTCAGAGAGGGAGCCCACACTCCCAAAACTTCTCACTATAAAAAAAATTTGAAAAACTGTAAATGTGAAATCCTAACAGTTGTATATTGGAACTATCACAGAACTGACAAAATAAGTAGAGTCAGCTAAATAAAGAATGAAACATAAGTTATGATTCAATTAATATTTATGCTTTGACTGAGTAAAACTCTCAAATATTTATTTCATCCAGATTGCAATAAAAACTAAGAAAACATATTATCACTCTCTCTGGGAGGATTTGGGCAGAAGTCCCTGGGGAGGGATCCTTACGTTTCCAGAAAAGCACGCATGTGTCTAGAATGCAATGGTATGTAGGCTGTGAGTTTCTCTTTGTTTGTTTCCCAGAATACCCACACATCAGTCAACAGAATCACTACATTTTGTACACCACACTCTGAAGATAAACAAGTATACACACACACACACACACACACACACACACACACACACACATTAACCATACTTTTCTGTGGTTGTATGTCTCCCTACCTTCTGTCCTTCAGTACCTGCTCAAATCTTGCCTGCCAGAGACACAGAATCTTTGGGAATAAACTTACAAGGTATCTGGAGCAAAAACTAATGGTTGCAAATAATAATAATATCAATTATTTATTCAGATACCCCATGCAAGATACACACACACAAACGCACACACACACTCACAATAATGTACTTATGTCTAATTCTTGTAGTAACCCTCTAAAACAAGCTCTTCCTTCATTACCCGTCTACTGAGGGAACCAAACCTCTTACCGAGGTCTAATAAATTTCCAGCTTTGTGCATAAGAAGCAGCATAACTAATACTCAAAACTCAAGCTTAGCTTTTGCACTCTTCTAATACGGACTGTATATCCAGTCTTCATGCCTTGAAGAAAGCCTTGGAATTTGTAATTCAAATGCAATATTTTTCCTCACTTTTACTTCACATGGTGAGTGGGGAGGTGGCAAAGGAATATTCTGCAATCAGACTGAATTTGAGCTGTGGAAGGTGAAGCACAGGATAATTTCCCTCTTGGTATTTTCCAAGTTCTTCATTTTAACCATCTGTTGCAGGCTGACAGATGGGTTGATAGATGACAGAATAATGGCTCTTCAATTCTAGAAAGGCATAAGGAATGCTTGAAAAATAGTAGCTCTTTTCATGAACCGGTGTGTTAATACCATTTGCTCATTTGAAATAAAAAAAAAGAAAGAAAGAAAAGAATAAGTTAGTGGGAAGTAAATTATAATCATATTCATTCCCCTAAGCAGAAAGTTTCTCCTAATTACCAAAGGTGAAACACAGTAACAAGATGCCTATTGTAAAAGCATGCCAAAATTTTTTATATATAGTCATTTGAAAGGTTATAACAGGAATAGATGTATATAAAGAAAAATGATAAAAATAAAATTTTAGAAATATATTCCCATCTCTTTAACCTAATAGAAAATTATCCTTTCAATCAGTAGCCAGAATTATATCTCTTATATCTTTGAAATATTTAAGACAGTGTGCAGATTTTTTGAGACAAATGATTTTTTTTTTGCCTCTCCCAAATGAGAAGTCTCCTTCTATTCTTATATCCTATGGGAATGTCCTAACAGTAGACATTTGGCCGGACTCTAGGAGCATAGATTGAAGCCAGTATTGTAATGATGCAGGGTCCCTCACAGCCCCCATCTCCATGATCAGTGGCTCATTCTCCCAGGCAGAACTTTCCAGAGGGACTGTCTTTACACAATAACCCAAGATTTTTTTCCAGTCATGTATTGCGATCAGATGAAATGATTCCTCTCTTTTATCCGTTTCTATTTCTTTTTCTCTCTGCCCCCCTCTCTCATACACACATTTAAGTGCATGAAAATATCTATGGCTCAGCACTGTAGAGTGACTTAGATATGCTTTATAGTTTTTTAGTTGTTCCTATTTATTTAATTTCAGCAGAATGATTTCCAAGAGAAAAGGCAAAATGAATATTGAAACTAAAATCATTTGAGCTGAATTCATGTCACATGTAGTAAACATAACCAAATTAAGCCACATTATGTGAAGATTACATTGTCTTTACCATTACCATCATTGCAATCACTTAGGCAATGATTTTTAAAATATTTTTAGTGTAATTAATAGAAGGGTTACATGATATTTGCCAGATAGAAGGTGCATTAATTCACATACATTGATACCCTTTCACATGTCTTGGTCCCCATTACCCTCCCCCGCACCCCCCATCTTGGTTTTCCCCCCATCCCTATCCAATTTCAAATAACCAAATACAAATATATCAAATATATCAGATAACAAAGTGAGATACTGTAACAATATGAGATAACCAAGGGGCAGCAAAAGAGATGAGAGATAATATAGTACCTTAAGTTCCAGTTTCAGGTCAATGTGTACGTAGCTCACACCTATAATCTCAGCTACTCAGGAGACTGAGATCTAAGGATATTGTTTTCAAGCTAGCCTGGGCAAAAAAGTCCAAGAGACTCTTATCTATTATTAACCACCAAAAAGCCAGAAATGAAACTTTGGCTCAAATGGTAGAGCATTAGCCATGAACACAAAATCTCAAGGATGTACCCAGACCCTGAGTTTAAGCTCCAGCAGTAGCATCCATGCATGCACATGCGCACACACACATGAACACCGCACCATACACACACACACACACACACACACACACACTCACTCTCACTAGTTGTATAGCCAGGATTGTAGGACTACACAAGAGGCTAAGATCAGAGGATCAAGGTTCAAAGCCAACCTTGGCAGAAATGTCCTCATGATTGAGCGCTGGTGGCTCACACCTGTAGTTCTAGCTACTCCGGAGGCTGAGATCTGAGGATCGAGGTTCAAAGCTGAGCTGATGAGGTCAGGACAGCTCCCAGCCCAGAGTTCAAGCCCCATGACTGACAAAAGAACAGCCAAAAAACTGAGCAGGAGGTATGGCTCAAAGGGTATAGCCCTAACTGAGCAAGCAAGTCAAGTAAGCATGAAGCCCTGAGTTCAAATCCAATTCCAGAAAAAAATCCAGTCTCTGGACTGATCAACACTTTTACTTAACTCTAATCCTCACAATGACTCCTAGCCCACATGAGCACTGATGCCCAGAGAATTTCAGCAACCATCCACAGCTGTGTCCTGACCACTGTGTCAGCTCCTCTACATCTTATGTAGGAGCTACCAGTAATGACAATGTAAGTGAATACTAGGATTGTGTTTCTAAGGAGTATCTGACAACCTGGATTCATTTCAGCAATTCCCTCTCACTCTCCTGTGATTCTAGGGGAGAAAGATGTGCCTCTTTTCCTGATTTCAGGGAAAGATGAAGACAAAAAAAAAACAGAGATCACAGTTCCAAGAAGAACCAGTTCCACTGGGAAGGGCCAGTCACAGGGCCTGTTTCCATTTTCTTGGTCAAAATTCTCATTGTGAGTTTACTGGAAATAGCTTCCACAGAACATAACCATTTTTAGCCCAGAACCAGTGGCTTACACTTTTAATCCTAGCTACTCAAGAGACTGGAGAGCCAAAGATCACAATTCAAAGCCAACCTGAGCAGGAAAATCTGTTATTTCCAGCTAGCCTTCAAAAAGCTGAAAGTGAAGCTATGACACAACTGGTATAACCCTAGTCTTAAGAAAAAAAAAAAGGCTCAAAGATCAAGGATAATGGTCCTACATAAGGACTGGTACACACACACACACACACACACACACACACACACACACACACACACACACACACACACACACACACACACACCCTGCTTCCAACCAAAGATAATCATTTTCAAACATAGCTTAGCAATAAGAAAAAATAAGACTATTCGGACAAATTAAGAAATTATATTGGAAGCCGGGCACTGTGGCTCATGCCTATAATCTCAACTACTTAGGAAGTAGAGCTAGAAACTTGTGGTTTGAGGCCAAGTCAGCAGGGATGAGGCGGGGAGGGGAGGAAAGACAGTGAGACATGCTTTAAAGAACCAGCTGGGCAGGTGGTCACATTGTCTGTAAGCCAAGGTTAGTGGGAGGAGCATTGTCTGTGGCCAGCCTAGGAAAAAAGTGTAAGGCCATATCTTAAAAATTACTAAAGGAAATGAGCCTTTGGGAGCTCAGTTGTTATATGCTTGCCTGGAAAGCAGGCAGACCTTGAGTTCAAACTCCACCAATGGCCAAAAGAAAAAAAATTCTTTTGATTATAGGGCATTCTTTTTATATCCATGTCTCTATTGTCTGCTGTTGTATTAAGAAAAATGAAGCAATTATGTCATCTTCTTTAAGAAATATGTACAGTGGCTCACATCTGTATTTCAACTATTTAGAAGGCAGAGGTCAGAGGGTGCTGGTTTGAGGCCAGCCCAGGGCAAAAAAAAAAAAAAAAAAAACACCTATAAAAAGCTGGGCATGGTGACAAGTGCCTATATGCCCTAGATAGTTGGAAAGCACAAATAAGAGAATCACAGCCTGAAAAAAATCTCAAGATCCATTTAGAAAGGTAACTAAAGCAAGGGATAAGATACAATTTAAGTGATAGAGCCCCTGCTTTGCAAGCACAAATGCCAAATGTTCAAATGCCAGGACTGGAGACAAAAATGTGTGCTGTATGTATGTGTGATGTCACATAAATAAAAAACTTTCACGGTGTGTGCATATCAACTGTGTTGGTGTAGTTGCATGATAAGTAGACACTAATCCAGAGTTTATGTGCGAGGTGGAATTCAAATCTGCTTCCTATGCCCACTGCTGCCCCCCACCCCAATGTCTTCTGTGCACTATGCTTTCTCCCGAAATTTCATTTCTTTCCTTATTTTTGTCAGTTGCGGGGCTTGAACTCAGGACCTGGGCATGGTCCCTAAGACCTTTAACAGTCTTCACAATGTTGATTTCTTCCTTTGGTCTGCAGAAAGACAGAAATATTCTTCTGCCAAGATTTAGATGGTTGGAACTATGTACCAGACTTTATTCTCTGGAACTTGCCTATTTGCTAAGAGGGAAAGGTTTGCGGGTGGATAGTTACAGAGCTGATAGTCTCAACAAGCATGTGGTTTACCAAAATCTCCAAGAGATGCGGGCTGCTATACTCCTTTCCTTCTCACATGGATACTTAGCCCAGGAAATTTCCTTAGTCCTTTCTGACCCAATAGTAACAAGCATCCATAGACATAAACCAAGCAGGACACAGAAAACTTGGTGGCCCCTCTAGATGTCAATTCACAGGCCTTCCAGATAAACCATTTTGGGGTGTATTTATTATTCAAGATGAGTCTGCTGGCCAGGAGTGGCCTAGAAGTAGAGTGCTAACATGCAGGAAGCCCTGAGTTTGATTCCTCAATACCATATGCACAGAAAAAGTTGAAAGTGGAGCTGTGGCTCAAATGGTAGAGCACCAGACTTGAGGAAACCCTAAGGACAGTGTTTAGGCCCTGAGTTCAAGCCCCAGGACTGGCAAAAAAAAAAGAGCTCAAAAAGAAAAGAGATGAGTCTGCTTTCAGAAGCATCCAAGGGCCAAACTTTAAATAATTTCTTTGTATATCCATCTCTGTGTACCTTTTCCCATCCCTCTATGCTGCCCTTGCCAGGAATCCCTAAACATTTTCTTATTTTCTTCTTTCTTGCTTTGCTCTTTCTTCTTTTTTCCTTGGAAAGTTATTATCAATTGAGGCAATTATACACCCTTCTGTTTTTACATGACTGAAGTTTCTCTCATTCACCACAGTGAGTAATGAGATCACATCTGGGTTTTGTTTTTTGTTTTTGTTTTGTTTTGCTTTGCTTTTGCCATACATGTAAAATGTTCTTGAATTTGGTTCTCATCTATTTTTATTACCTACAGTAGTCCCAAGATTTAGCAGCCAGTAAATTCTCAATAGACATTTGTTGGATAAGCGAATGAACCGACCTGATTCTTTTCCATTAATATTCACAATGCTGGCATTTTCTTCTACACTCTTGACTTTTAGCTATTATATACAGTAGAATTA
This sequence comes from Megascapheus bottae, assembly GCF_031878675.1. Lineage (NCBI taxonomy): Eukaryota > Metazoa > Chordata > Mammalia > Rodentia > Geomyidae > Megascapheus > Megascapheus bottae. The sequence goes on from NC_143510.1 coordinate 31,606,401, forward strand.
AGTGAACCTTCAGGCATGGGGATGAATATTTTTATAGCATTAATTCCTCTATCCTAGAAAAATACCCTATGAAATTGCATGCCATTATTGCTGTCTTTTACAGATAGGAAAAGTGGAGTTGAATCTGTCTCAAAGCCAGTTAGTAAGAGCTGAGATTTCACTGCGGAGCTTCTTGATTCCAAGTTCTATAAACCTAGTCATTTTGTGTTGCTTTGCATTCTAAGAGCCTCAGTGAAGATGAGGTAAAATACCTCATGGGGTAAAAGGCTTATCACAGTGTTTGACCCGCTGTAATACTAATAGTAACATGATTAATACTTTGCATTTATTTTAAATAGTTGTTATTTACTGATGCTTTGCATTTATTTTAAATAGTTGTTAATTTACTAATAGTAACTTGTTCTAGAAAGCTCATGCTGTTTGTAGTGACAAGTTAGACAGGATAAACTGCAAAGCAAATTGGGCCTGTAGATATTAGCAAAGATAGTGTGACTGAAGCCACCCACAGCCCAGGGACCTCCCTGTCCCACCAGAAATATGAAATCAATTGTCAATAGACTAAAGGGAGGATCAGAGAGACAGAGAGAGACAGGAGATACAGAGAGAAAGAGATGCTTTTTCAAAGTCTTATTTTCACTTGGTAAGTTAAACACCTAAATTAGGTCTGCGCTGTACAGCTGAGCAACTGCAAATCCATTAATGAAGTTCCCTGGGAAACGTTTGGAATAGGAACAAGTGCTGCATGTCAGTCACAATCAAAATTAACTTATGGAAGAAAAGAAATGAAATCCTGAATAGATTCATGATCATAAGCCACATTCTCCACTCAGGGAACAAACTGATTGATTAAAAATCAAGGCCTGGTAACAGAAGTGCATCCACATCCACTACATCTTTCTCCTTTTCAAAATCCTAAAAAGTTGACAGGATGACAAGTTTCCTACTGTGAGAACAACCCAGTGTCCAGGGATGAGATGCACTCCACGCCTGGAACTTTCCTTTCCTTTCCTTTCTTCTTCTTTTTTAAACCTTTTTATTTTTATTTGAAAGGTTATACAAAAGCATTACAGTTTCACATGTCCATTTGTGTAGAGTGAATCTTGATCAGAATTCTTTCATCAATTCTCACCCCCCCACTACCCCCACTGGTCATAACAAGTTTCCTGTATCCTTTTTTTTTAATATTAACTTTTGGCATCTTTTTTTCTTATTTTTGCCAGCCCTGGGGCTTGAACTCAAGGCCTGGTCACTGTCCTTGAGCTTTCTCAAGGCTAGTGCTCAAGGTCACTTGAGCCACAGCAACACTTCTGGATTTTTCTGCATATGTGGTACCAAAGAATCAAACCCAGGGCTTTGTGCATGCTAGGCAAGCATGCTATCACTAGGCCACACTCCTAGCCCTATTATTATCTTTACGTAGTTGTACAAAGAAGTTGCTATTCAACAAAGCATTTTATAAATACAATGCAGCTTTGTGCAAGTTGGATTGCATTAAACCCAGTCTGGGATGTAAGGAGATTCACTTTCCGGCCACGAGTCTGTGAATTCTAGTCATTCAATCCTTTCAGCTCTGACTTTCTCTCACTGTAAAATAAGCTCCATCATAGTCACCTCAATGTGTTGTTATTATAAAGATTGGATAAATAATGTATGGAGGCAGAGAATATTAACTGATCCATAAATAGTAGCCAAACATATTAATGTTTCTGTTGTAATTCAGTAAATTCATATCCATTAAAAGCAATACAGTGCATTGTAAATATAGACTACTAACCTAGATGCAGGAGCCCAACTCTCTGAGTTCAAATTCTGGTTCTGTATCTTTCACTCCCCATCGCCATTGTCATCACTACCACATCACTGTCATTCTCACCACCATCATTTCATCACTTACCGTGACCTCATCATATAATATGATCATTTCTTAAAGGATTCAAGACCAACTCCTTAGCAATTGCTTATCTTTCACATCAAAAAATATAACTAAAGGGGCTGGGAGTTTAGGCTAGTAGTAGACTGCTTGCCTAGCACTCAGTACTACATAGAAAAAAGCCAGAAATGGTACTGTGGCTCAAGTGGTAGAGCCCTAGGCTTAAGAAAGCCCAAGGACAGTACCCAGGCCCCTAGTTCAAGGCCCAGGACCGCAGATATATAATGTGTGTGTGTGTGTGTGTGTGTGTGTGTGTGTGTGTGTGTGTGTGTGTGTGTGTAAAGAAAAGCATCACTAGTGTTTATTGCAGCTATGACACTGAAAACCAGGGAGTGTTGTTTTTCTGTCCCTCTGCTTCTGTGGTCCTCTTGCCTGCAGTGATCGCTGGCTGAGCTCAGAAAGAGGTGCACACTAAGAGAAAAATCTATACCCTCCAGCCTGAGGCGAGATGTGAAATAGAGGCATTTGAGGTCGGCTCTTCCAAGAAACTTCTTGGCAAGTGAATCTGCTGGTACTTGCAATCGTTGGCTTATTAGCAGTGAGGTAATCATCAAATAAATGGAGTGGGAAGTTCTCTAACAAAATCTGAGGGCAGTGAGTCATAAACAACACTCTGTGGAGCCAGCCACTCATCTAATAGTAGAGACTTTTTGACTTCATGTTTTTTCCTCTCTGATAAAGATGAACAAATTTGATGGCTTGACCTCTCTTCCTAACCCAGCATTTTTTCTTTTTCACATTTGAAACAAGAGGCTCCCTTTCCAAGTCCTGGCATGCTTCCTTCAGAAGGCTTAAGTCACTTTGTTAGGGGATTTGTCATTAACAAGTCTAAACTCTAGGGGGATTAATGGGATCTGACAGCCCGGGCAGTAGCGGGAAGGGGAGACTGGCCTCCTGGGACAGAAAAACTAGAATGGTCTAAATACACTTGAATGAACTTGGAAACCTGGCTTCAGTTTTCCAATTTCATTAAGTAAGAATAAGAATAATATTTCTTCATGGAGTTGTTGCAGAGTTGACATGAAAGTAGTGAACGTGAAGCATTTAGTCAGAAGCTGGCATATGAGCCCCGGTGAGCTTCGGAATCTCCTCATCCCCTCCTTCATCTTCCCTTCTTCCTCCCCTTCTTTTTCCTCTTACCAAGACAAGCAGCCCTATTGCATTAAAATATATCCTCACAAAGTTGAGTGCCCGTGGCTCATGCCTACAGTCCTGGCTACACAGGAGACTGAAATCAGAAACTCATGAAGCCAGCCTGGGCAAGAAAGTCTGTGAGACCCTTATCTCCAATAAGCAACCGGAAAGCAGGTAGTGGAGCCTATTCCTCAAGTGATAGAACACCAGCCACGAGCACAAAAACTCAGAGGCTGTGCCTAGGCCCTGAGTTCAACCTCAGAGCACCATTAGTTGAGCATCAGCAGTGAGCAAGCAAGCTGGGCTAGAATGGGTACCAGCAATACATCCATACACACACACACACACACACACACACACACACACACACACACACACACACGTACATAATAAATAGATTAAATAATAACAAATTAATAGATAGATAGGGAAGATCAGATAAAATGGAATCCATCTGCCCAATCAGAATTAAGCCAGGCTATGTCTTCTTTTAGCTAAACTGATACTGTAAACATCATGGAGAAACATGCAGGTTGCACATCAAAGTTCTTTAGGTTCAGAATGAGATCAGTTCTCAGAATCCATTTACAAGCCATTAAGGAACCATGGGCAAACATATTGCTTCATCTTTTGAGCTGCAATTTCTATGGAATTAATAAAACCACACAGATCCCACACAGAAGAGATTGCCAAAACCCTGAAACACCTTCTGAACACCTTCTGTCTACTCCAGGAGATAAATAACAGAAGCAAAGCTAATAGAAGTTATTTTTAAAAGAATTAATACATATATGGAATAATTGGAAATTGGATATTATAAATTCATCCCCCATGAACACATTATCTCTGCTTGGTAAGTGAGTAGATTTTGTAAACAATCAGGTTCTTGTCTGCAGCCTTGGTAAGAATTTGCTACCCAAGAGTGAGCCACTCACGTCTCCAGATACAAAGAATGGTTTAAGGCACTGCCACTAATCTAGAATTCAATAACATGGTGAGAAAGTTAATCCCTATTAAATTTCCCTTTAAGCCTTCTGGTTAGTAAATGTCATTAACACCTGTTAATCTCTTAGTTTTACAAAATTCTAGGCTCCCAAGCCTTGCATATACATTAACCAGGATTAAAGGTATTTTATTACTAATGTATTACACCGACAGTCACAATCTTCTTGTAGTTTTGGGAAGATGCATTAGTTTAACATTTCTTGTGCATGTATAATTTTTAAGTTAACTCCTTTGTGTAAAAAAAGCACAATTTGCTTTAAATTAAATATGAAACAATGACATAGGAGGTATGTGGCTAAAAGTAAGATAGTTTAAGAAGAAGTAGCTAAATGCTTACAATTTAGAGAAGACCAATTATGTAATCATCCACATGAAATACATCAAAGAACAAATGCTCTTCCATGTTTTCAGAAAGTACATGACACACTACCCATCAAGCTAGGTATTAATTATAAATAAAGCATTTAACCTCTCTATACTTCAGTTACATCATAAGTAAAAGAAAGCAGACATTAGATGCTAAGTTGTAAGGTTAATAATGTTTACAGGGGCTTAGCTGTGGGCCTGGCAGACCAGAAATGCTCAGGAGATAAAAAAAAAAAAGAAGGTTGGTTAAGAATCTGATCTCTGTGCCCAGGAGAGATCAGTCCTGGGAACTCCTATCTTCAGGCTTCCTACTGGGTTTGGCCAATAGGGCACTTCAGCAGGAAATGGGAAAATGAGAGGAAAGAAAGGTCAAATATTTGCTCCATGCCTCACTATCTGTAGGGTAGCCTCAAACTAAGATTCATGCTAGCAGCTCAAAACCCAAAACTTTCAAGCTAATGTCTTTAGTATTTTTTTTAATCTAGTACCTCTATTTTCATGTTCTTTTTAGTCATAACTTGACTCGCGCCTACTTTTTGATATTCTTTGATGCAAATAATCTGTGTGTGTATGTGTGTGTGTGTGTGTGTGTGTGTGTGTGTGTGTGTGTGTGTGTGTACCAGGGCTTGAACTCAGGGATTGGGCACTGTCTTTTACACACTTGCTTTTGGTAGTTAATTGAAGGTAAGAGCCTTGTGGGCCTCTATTGACTTTAACAACTGTTTCTAATTATGGTGAGAGTTAATAAACAAATATGGAAGAAGATGTCGCCGACTACTTGTCTATATATATCTGTATACACACATGTATATATGTATGTGTGTATGTGTGTGTGTGTGTGTGTGTGTGTGTGTGTGTGAGAGAGAGAGAGAGAGAGAGAGAGAGAGAGAGTATAACGAGAAGTGTAGACTCCCTATCTTGCATGTTTTATGTTTCCTAAGACTCTTCTCAAGACATACTCAAAGACTCTTACTCAAAACATACTACTGTGGGGGGGGAGGAAAATGGGGACCAAGACATGTGAAAGGGTATCAATGTATGGGAATTGATGCACCATCTATTTGGCAAATATCATGTAACCCTTCTATTAATTACAATAAAAACTATATGAAAAAAAGAAAAAAAACATACTACTGGGCTATGTGAGTGAATGAGTGAAATATATTTCCTCATGTTTACGAGTCAAAAAGATGTTCATGTCCCCCCAACTAACTGTCACATTCAAAACATTTCCAGCTCTGCGGAGAGGGCTCCATCCCAGTCTTTGAAATCTGTGCATAGCTCATGTTGCATGCTCAGGTGGGTTAAAACTGAAGTCAACTGGAAAAAGATATTTACCAATAATATATCAGACAAATGCTTAATATCCAGTATCTACAGGGAACTCAAGAAACTAATCCCCCCCAAACCCAACAAACCAACCACTAAATGATCAAGGGAACTAAAGAGAGACTTATCAAAAGAAGAGATTAAAATAGCAGAAAAGCATATGAGAAAATGCTCATCATCCATGGTCATAAAGGAAATGCAAATAAAAACAACCTTGAGAGGGTCGGGAGTTTGGCCTAGTGGTAGAGTGCCTGCCTAGCATGCACGAAGACCCAGGTTCAACTCCTCGATTCCTTGGTACCACATACATAGAAAAAGGCTGGAAGTGGTGCTGTGGCTCAAGTGGCAGAATGCTAGCCTTGAGAAAAGCCCAAGAACAGTGCTCAGGCCCTGAGCGCAAGCCCAGGACTGGCCAAAAGAACAACAACAACAACAAAACCCTAAGATACCACCTTACCCCAATTAGAGTGGCCAAGATTTTGAACTCAGACAATGACAGATGCTGGTGGGATTGTGGAGAAAAAAGAACCCTACTGCACTGCTGGTGGGATTGTAAGCAAGTTCAGCCACTCTGGAAAGCAGTGTGGAGGTTTCTTAAAGAACTGAAAATAGATCTTCCCTATGATCTGCCATACCACTGCTGGGCATCTATCCTGAACATCATAACCCAAGATATGATAAGGACACCTGCTCAGCTATGTTCATCTCTGCACTATTCACAATAGCCAAGCGATGGAAACAATCCAGATGCCCTACTGCAGATGAAGGGATACATAAAATGTGATATATATATATATATATAGTGGAATTCTACATAGCCAACAGACAAGATAAAATAATGGCACCTGCAGGGAAGTGGATGAATCTAGAGTGAATCATGTTGCGTGAGACAAGTCAAGACCAAAGGAACAAAAGGCACATGGCATCCTTAATATGTGGCTATTAGATCCAAACAGTATAAGAGAGAGGATTCATTATTCACATACCCAATGCTATGGACATGGTATTGAAAATATAAACACAACTACATAGACATAAAAATTTGTGACTCTACAGACATAATGCTTTAATACATAGATTAATATATATCTATGACATACAAAACCTCAGCCTAACTATAATTATGTTTTAAAATCTAAGTGCCAGTGATTGTATATAGAGATTCCCTTCCTGAATACTTGTTTGTTAAAAGTGTCATTTGAAATATGATGTAAAAATCAATGTTAATAAATTCCTTACAAAAAAACAGTCAGAAATAGGGTCCTTACTAAGTTTCTTTAAAACAATGATAGCTTGCATTGCTCAGATGAACCCAGCTAACCACCAGGTTCCTTCAAAAGTGGAAATGTGAGCAGAAGCATGAGTGTCAGAGTGACACAATGTGAGAAGGGACAGTCTGGCTATTCCTGACGAGCATGGACGAGGGTCATGAAAGCATAAATGCCATCCTTAAAAATGGGAAGAAGTCTTTCCATTTCCTAACAAATGGGTCGATGTCATTTTTTCTGACAGCAGCATAGGATTCCATTGTGTACAAATACCACAACTTGTTGATCCACTCATCAACTGAGGGACATCTACGTTGGTTCCATATCTTTGCTATGGTGAATAGTGCTGCAATGAACATTGTTGTGCTAGTGGATTTAGTATCGACCCATTTGTTAGGAAATGGAAAGACTTAGAAAAAAATCATATTATGTGAAGTAAGCCAGACTCAAAGGAACTTAGGCTCAGTGGTTTCCCTTATTTGTCATAATCAGTAGAAACCTTGGGCTCTACTAGCAGAGATTTGCAATAGAGCAAAATCTTGATACATAAGGCCATTTAGTATGAAGCTAATTGAAAGGACCTCCAGGATATTGAAACAAAAGCCATATAATGAATGATTGTTGTCCTTAATGTACTATGTTATCTCTCATCTCTTTTGCTGTCCCTTGGTTATATCATATTGTTATGTCTCACTTTGTTATCTGATATATTGGATATATTTGTATTTGGTTATTTGAAATTGGATAGGGAAGGGGGGAAATCAAGATGAGGGGTGGGGGTAGGGGGGAGAGTAATGGGGACCAAGACATGTGAAAGAGTATCAATATATGTGAATTAATGCACCTTCTATCTGGCAAATATCATGTAACCCTTTTATTAATTACAATAAAAAATATTTTAAAAAATGGGAAGAAGTCAGAAAAATGACCCTGAGTTAAGGCAGAGGGGCCAACTTACATCTTATTTTAGCTGTGTGACACATACTTTGGACTTCTGATATCCAGAAACAATAGATAATATGTCTGTATAACTTGAAAATAATGAAATACTCACCAGAGGAGGTGTGAACAGACAGTTAGGATTTGATGCAGTCTGGCTTGTTCAACCATTCCTTCAGTTTCCAATACAAAGCCATCACAGGAATTTCTTTATTCCAATTATTCATATCACTTTGGAGACAGCTGTAGATAATGTATTTGTTTACTTGTTTTTTTACATTCATGCTGCCTCATTCCAAAAAGCATTTAAGACAGCTTTACAAGGGTATATGTGACTCAAAAGGAACTAATTTAAAATGAGAGGTTAAAAAGGATTTGTGAAGAAAGCACCTGCTATGTGGGAGGGGAAAAGAAGCTTCTAGGCTCTTAACAACCAAAATCTCAGTGATGTAAGGGGATGACCATTTAGAAAAATATCTGCAAACTACCATGTCCTAGAAATTTTATGAATGGAAGATGAATTGCCTGCAATATTCTATAACCAAAATGAAAAGGTAATTTAGCAAATAAGAATTCATAACAACTTCCAGATGAAAGGGGAGCTAGTTCTCAGAATTAGTCACTTTTAGCTGTGAGACCTTTAGGATATCTCACACCTCACAAATGCCAGCACACACAGCACCATTAGGGTGGAAGATTACCTTCAGCAAATGTCAGGCTGTCTTAAAGAAAAATTATTCAGGCCCAAGCTGAAGACAGGACAGTCCAGGCAAGGAAGATACGCCCTTAAGTAGGAAAGAACCACATTCCAGGAAAACTTGTTACAAATGAAAGAGAAATCTAGGTTCTGTGGATACATACATTTGCTAGTTTTCTTTTCCTGTCAGTGTCTTTATTGTTTTAGGTAAGTAGCACAAGGTTATTTTATTGTTATTGGTTTGTTGTTTTTTTTTAATTTATTTTGGTTTTGGTTGCTGTTGATTGTGTCTGTGAACTCAAAGATTCATGTGCATTAAAGTGCCCTACTGTTTAGTACCCTGTTTGTGCTGGTTATTTTTGAGATAGGGTCTTAATTCATTCCTGGGCATACATCTGGATCACGATCCATCTCCTTTAGACTTTTTGCCATAGCTAGGATGATAGGCACATGACACTGTGCCAAGTATCTTCCACTGAGGTGGAGTCCCATGGACTTTTCTGTTCAAACTAGCAGAAAACTGCAATCTTCTCAATTTCAGCCTTCCAGATAGCAGGATGAGAGGGTTGTGGAGTCACTATATAAGTTTTGGTTGAGAAGGCATCTCAAGACTTTTCTGCCCCAGCTGACCTAAAATTGTGACCTTTTTGCTCTCATCCTCTCAGGTAGCTAGCATTACAGATGTGTGCCAACACTACCCAGTTAACATTTAGTATTTTTTACAATGGTCAAATATATCTGAAAAAAAATATATCCATGAGCTTGATCTGCCTGTTTAAACTGTGAATCCCACCTGCCGTCCCCTTCAAGACATGCAGAAGAAGAAAGATCATGAAATAGCCCCTGTCCGAAACTTGGAGATATTTCTCTAAAAAGACTATTCACTTACATAACAGATTTTATTTGGTAAGAATTAAGTAGCTTCTTTCCACTGCCCACATATCAGGTGTCTTTCACGGTCTGAAACATCTAGATATGAATTCTGGACCTCTCACTTTCTGTCAAACCTTAGTTTTATGGGCCCTCAGTTTCTTCATGTTTAAAATGAGTGTTACAAATCATTTAACGCAATTGTTATCTTCAATATAACACAGTTCCAATTATCAAACAGATAATAAATACACAGATACTACTGTCTGTAATATTACTGGGGTTTATAACTTGAGACTTGCAATTACTTAGACAGGTGTCCTGCCATTTGAACCACACATCCAGTCTTGTTGTTTGAGTTACTTTTCAGATCAGATCTTGCAATTTTTTGCTTAGCACCAGCTTCTACCACAATCCTCCCACATGTGCCTCCCATGTGACTGGCATATCACCATCCCCAGATTATTAATTAAAATAGTCTTACCACCCCCCATCCCACTGGATTGGTCTCCAACTGTGTTCTTCCAAATCTCTACTTTCTATGTAGCTGGGATTGCCCCACCATACAGCCCCAAGAGTGTTTAACAGTTGAAAGGAATCGCTAAATCTTTGAAATTATCTCAGCATAGTGGTTAAAAGCCTGGACTGTGTAACCTGGAAGCCATCACTGACAGTTTCTAGAGTCTCAGGCAAGTTGTGTAAGCATTCTCTGTCTCGGTTTTTCCATATGCAAATAGGGTAGTGTTCATAACATTTATAGGAGGATGTTGTAGGCACTGTTAGATGAGGATGATGGGATCTTTGGCATCATTCCTATAATGTAATAAGCATTGGATAATTATTAGTATTTTACTTATCTCATGTAACTACAATTATAACATTACATGACTTTTGTTTCTCAACATGTCTCGCCTGGTCCTGATGCTAGAGATTTTGGACTCTTCCAAAAGGCTAATGCAAAGGTTACATAAACTAATGGTTTGGTTTCTGGGATTCACATTTCATTTTTTATCTGTGTTTCTGCAGGATTTCATTGTCACCGTCGTCTTTTCATTCTTGTGGTTGGTGGGCTCATCTGCTTGGGCAAAAGGACTGTCTGATGTGAAAGTCGCAACAGATCCTAAAGAAGTGTTTTTACTGATGTCAGCTTGCAAACAACAGACCAACAAGTGCACTGCCGTGCATAGCCCTGTCATGTCTAGCTTGAACACATCTGTGGTAAGTAGGATTTCATCTAGGCTTGATATCCCAGATCGTCATTTGCTAACCACCTACAAGAAATCACCTTTAGAGCTGAGCACTGGTGGCTCATGCCTGTAATCCTAGCTACTCAGGAGGCTGAGATCTGAGGATCACCATTCAAAGCCAACTCAAGCACAAAAGTCTGTGAGATTCTTATTTCCAGTTATCCACCAGAAAACTGGAAGGGGCACTGTGGCTTAAGCGGTAGAGCAATAGCCTTGAGCTGGAGAGCTCAGGGACAGTGCCCAGGCCCAGAGTTCACATCCCATGACCGACAAAAAAAAAAAGGAAAAAGAAATCACCATTAGAATCATCTTGGAAATGTCTTCCTCCAAATCCAGGACAATCATAAGGATTATACTTCAGTCTAGGGACAAGATGATCTTTTAGCCTTCAAGTTTTTAATTGTCAGACTTGATATACTCTAATTAGACACACGTTCTGGAGTTCTCAGTTTAAAAAAAAAAGTCCTAGTAAGTATTAGCAGTTGCACACTACATGACAGTCAAGTCAAAAATCCTAAGCCATAGCAGATACAAAACTTGAATATTCCAGCTGAAGCCTTCCAGAACTTAAAAGGAAGTTTCCAGGGTGTCGGGGAAAACATTATTCAAGTAACACATAGTTAGAGGGCACCCAATTGATTGCTTATAAATATTCAGGCTTTGTAGTGTTCCAAAGAAAATTCATGGCATGAAAAAGTACTCATAATAGCTATGATAATTTTTAAAAAATTTTATCCATCCCCTGGTTTAGTTGCTTGATAGCTTTATTTGAAAAGCTATACTAAATTAGTTGAACAAAATCAAATATTGTCATCAAGGATATAGCTCTTATGGAGAAGGAGGGAAACTAAGTTAGTAGGGATGCTAAATTTGATTCTTAATTTATAAGTGGGAGAACTTGTGTTCCTCCAGAGAAAGAAGCCTTGTCTGGAAGACAAGCTGTAATAGCAACAAGAAGTAGCACTTATGGAAGAATAGGAGGCTCAGAAGTGCTGGTTAAAGGAACAACATGCTTTAGAAAACCCTAAAAATAATTACCTTTGCTTCAAGGTTAATGTGTGTTTTTCCAGCTTTGTGTAACTCAACCTAGGAAGGCACTTATAAAGAAGGAAATGATGGTCTAAGTGGGAGCCCTACCTTAGTCAGACAGCAAGCCTGAACATAAATTCAGCTTTAGGGACTCACAAGCATTGTTTATTTTGAGCTCAGTTATGTACATTAATATACAGAATTGTTGCTTCTGTAACTTGTTTGCAGACACCATTTAATCAGTGATTAATCTTAAAACATAAGAGAAAAAGATATGATTTGCTTGCTGCCTTTGTTCATTTTGTAATTCCCCAACTACGTGGAAATTACAACGTTCTAATTCTAATTCTACTGCTAACATCACGAATGCCAAAGGGTAAGAATTATGAATGAAAAACAATTGGTCTTATCTCCTGAAACCAAATTGCATTGTTTGGATGGAAACAAAACAGCATGACATGTATGTAGGACAGGAGTTAGTGATAATATAGTTATATATGTCATTTAAGAGTCTTTCAGCTCCCAAACATACATATTTATGGATCCATGTATACATGTTATACATAGTATGAGTAACATGAAATTATATAATTACATCTATAATTTTAGATGCATATTTATATATTTATTAAAATAAAGATGCACATATAAATATAAAATGTCTATGAAGAGGGCCGGGAGTTTGGCCTAGTGGTGGAGTGCTTGCCTAACATGCACGAAGACCCGGGTTCGATTCCTCGGTACCACATGCATAGAAAAAAGCTGGAAGTGATGCTGAGGCTCAAGTGGTAGAGCTCTAGCCTTGAGAAAGTCCAAGCTCAGGGCTCAGGCCTTGAGCTCAAGCCCAGGACTGGCAAAAAAATTGTCTATGAAGACATGGAGACTCAATGAAAATTGTTGATTAATAAGAGCTAGGGGGAAGAAAAAGCAGGAAATAGGGTTATTTTGAGCAGAACACAATATATGCATATCTGAAATACCACAGCAAGACCATACAGTCCAATTTTAATACGCATTGTAAAAATTCAATTACAGAAATCTAAAATAGGCTCTGTTGGAACGTGGGAACATGTGAAAGAGGTTGGGCTAACAAGGAGGTGTATAAAGACAAATATGATCAAAGTAGCTCATTTGCATGTATGAAAAATAGAACAGCAAAAACTGTTGAGATTGTTTTAAGAAGGGAGCGAGTAGGCTAGAGTGAGAGGAGAGAGAATTAGTTGAAATACCTTTGTACACATGTGGAAATGTCATAATGAAATTCCTCCCATACAATTAATGTATGTTAATTTAAAAAGAAGTTTTTAGTTCCTCGTCATGGGAATGCTATTTTAATCTACCCAACACAAAATTATCTTCATATCCCTAAAGTCAGTTCTGCCGGCCCCACTTCTGGTACTAATGCCTACATCCATTCAAGTGTTTACATTGCAAAACATACAAACTGACTAATACCATCAGAAAAAAGAATGTCCTCAGAAAAACACTAGGCAGCTGGTGAACCAGAAGAGATTTGAAGATGCAAGAATGGGCAGCATCTAGGAAGGAATAAGTGTTTTAGACACCATTGATTTGCCATTACTGGGTTGTTTCACATAACCTGACATTTCTCAAAGCTACAGGAATGAACTCTAGACAACTGGCTGAAACGTGGCTCTGCAAAGGAAATCATATTTTAGTACCAAAATCAGGGGACAGGATATTAATCAACCAAAGCACATTTTTTAATTACACACTTGTTTGCCTTCAAGTCATATTGAGCTGACTTATGCAAAAACTAGAAAATAATTATAAAAACATGAGGAATATGCCTTCTCAGGGTAGAATCTAGTGCCAGGAGCTGGAAGACATTCAGGAAACTGGATAATTCTCATCCTTTACCTCTTACTTCTGCCTCTTTTGATATCTCTGTGCCTTTCTGTTGAAAAAAATGTCTACAATAGTAGAGTCTAGGTGTAAGTCTGGGGAAAAGTAAGACCCTATCTCAAAATAATCAATGCAAAGAAGGTCTGGAATTATGGCTCAATAGTAAAGAACATGTCCAGACAACACTATCTATTTTTCATCTACTCTATCAAAATCTGCTTCAATTTATGCAGCAGCTAAAGAGTCAACAGAATATAATGCATAAAAATATTTCAGAAGGCCAGGCACTGTGGCTCATACCTGTAACCCTAGCTACTCAGGAGGCTGAGATATGAGGATCACAGTTCAAAGCCAGCCCAGGCACTAAAAAGTCCATGAGACACTTATCTCCAGTTAACCACTAGAAAACTGGAAGTGGTGCTGTGGCTCAAGGGGTAGAGTGGTAGCCTTGAGCTAAAGAGCTCAGGGACACCACCCATGCCCAGAGTTCAAGTCCCATGACCAACAAAAAAAATTAGAAAAATGATTCAGAACAAAATTTATAATTTACTAATGCCCCAGGCATTGTCTCCTTTATCTACATCCATTTTAATCCTCCTAAAGGAAAGAAACATTTTTATTCTACTTAGGAAAAACAACCCTGAAATCCAGGGACAAAATAAATATGCATACACTGCCCTCTCCCCCATATTCCAAATGTATGAATTCCCCTCCTCCAAGACTGACACTCAATTAATCAGGCTGAGCTATGATCCCCTGCAGCTAAGATATCGCCCTACTTTTGCAAATCCCATGCTCCAAGCTCTCTGGGCCCTGTTTTGACTACACTGAAACTGGATCTAATTCCAACCCCTGGCGCGTGCGCGAGCGCACACACACACACACACACACACACACACACACACACACACACACTTCTGTAACATTCTAGACTACCCACCAGAAGCCAAGGAATATGTTTTAACCCAGGAACAAACTTCCAGAACCCCATTCCAGAGCTCTAGTTGTTGCCCAAGTCCATTTTAACTTGTCAGAGTCATGCTGGAGAAATAACTAAGTATTTCAGGGTCATCACAGCTTCGGATCATACTATAGTAACCTATCTCCCATGGCTATAGAACAAGCCCTGTAATGGGGACTCTTGTTTAGGTCTTTTGCAATGGCAATAAATTCTGCTTCTAGTAAGCCCTGGGATCTAGGGAAGTACCATCAGATCTCCTGTCTCCTGCTGGACAGTAAGAGGAATTTCCATAGAACAGCTTCAATTTGTAGATCGTCAGCACGCCTTCCATGCCTCTGAAAAATCTGTACTTCCTCTACAGTCTGGGTTCCACCTTCACTCCTGAACATGAGAAGCAGAAGTCAAGGGAGAACAACTTTAATTTCCTCAACTACCTGGAGACTCAGCCCCTGAGGATGCTATCCAGCTCTATTTTCCTGTGTATCATCTGGCCCAGTGCTTATTCCAAGATGTTTAAATCCACTAATTTAAAAAAAAACATTTGAGGGTGAAATTGAAAAAAATATAGTGTAGGTGTATATGGGCATGCACGTGTGTGTGTGTGTGTGTGTGTGTGTGTGTGTGTGTGTGTGTATGTGTGTGTGTCAGTGCTAGGACTTGAATTTAGGACTTCACTTGGATTATTCCTTCAAACTTGGTACTCTACCACCTGAAACATACCTTCACACCTGGCTTTTTGTTGGTTAATTGGAGATAAGAGTCCTGTGGATTTTCCTGACCAGGCTGGCTCCAAACCACAATCCTCAGATCTCAGCCCCCTGAGTAGCTAGGATTACAGGTATGAGCCACCATTACCCAGAATATACCATATGCCATGTAAAAATAACCTTGTATAACATGAAGAATGCATCCTCACTCATAGAGATAATGATGGTTTGTGCAAGGTTTAAGACTATCACATTAGACAAAACAGGGTTTAGATTCCTTCTCCAATACATACCAAGTCATATAAAGTTGGACCAGAATCTTACTCTTGCTAAACTTTTAATATGAACATATAACAGCAGAGTCCATTTTGACCAAGGAGATCAATATATCTAAAGTCATTTATGCAGTGCTTGGCATTTAGCAAACAATCAACTATCTGATTTAATTTGCCTATTCTAAACCAAATAGTGGTTTCATGTGAAACATTAAAACCAGCTCAGTCATAAATGAAAAGTGTTCGTACACAAGGGTTTTTCTGAAACTGTGATTTTTCTAGAGTCTCTGTGTCTATAGTCTATCACTTCCTTTGCTCTGATCCTCCTTCAGGTGTTTGGATTCTTGAATTTCATCCTCTGGGCTGGAAACATCTGGTTTGTCTTCAAGGAAACTGGCTGGCATTCCTCGGGACAGAGATACCTTTCAGATCCTATGGAGAAGCACTCTAGCAGCTATCATCAAGGCAGTTACAACCAAGAAAGTTATGGGTCAAGTGGTGGGTATAGCCAGCAGGCAAATTTGGGGCCATCCTCTGATGAGTTTGACCAACAGCCTGCTGGCCCCACTTCTTTTACCAATCAGATTTAATCAAGTAATGTTTGCCTCCTTCTGGAGAAGAAGCCTCACCACCTTCCATTTTGGTGGCAGAAGAGTTTTTATTAAAAGGAGTTCCAGTTATTAGTGCATAATAAGTTTGAATGTGAATTGGAGATCTGTCATCCTCATTAAGGCAGAAAGGCCTGGGCCATGATAAATGGTACTTACAGATGAGATGACATGTGGAGATACATTATTCATCACAAATAGCTAATTGGAGAGTACCTTGTTATATACAAAGATACTTTAGGGTCATTTCGTATGTGCATTGAAATAGTAGGAACATTTTGTAGCTTAAAGTCTCTTGTATGTAATATGCATAAAGCTAATTAAATAGAGTGAATTTTCTCATGCATTTTGATGCACAGGACATTTAAACAATTCCTAGAAGACAATTTGGTATGTCACAATGTACCACAACATGCATGTATTATGACTTCTTAGTTTTAGACCCAGTAGGACTGCAAGTTTCTATTTGTTTCAGATAGTTTCTCTGTATTTTTCTCACTTAGTAAACCAATGCTCATATGATTTAATGCATGGATGAGCATTTTCTCACACAGTAAACATTTGGCTGTATTTATGAAGACTTTCTAGTATGCATCATGTATTTGTTCAATGGATATTTAAAGAAATATATTTATGACTTTGTATACTTTACAAATTTGTCTTTGATGTTACCCAGATTCTGATTGCATTGTTACTAGGATTTGGGGTGTTTCCCCTATTACAAAAGTGTTACATATGGTAAATGTCTAGTATTTATCCTAGTTATTCTGCTAAATATTTACATTCTTGTAACTTTCTATAGTGTTTTGTGGCTCTTTTCTGTGGATCATGACTATCAAGGTCCAATAACTGTGCTTTTGGGGTGGCAGTTTCTCAGAACCCTGGAAATGCAGATTAGATAAAACAGGTAAGATGCTGTTGTGTTGAAGAATTAGTCTAGGAAGCATATGCAGTAGACCTACATGACTAGCCAATCATTTAAACCCTATTTATTTGTCAAGCGAATTATTTTCCTCCATCCAATTATTCAAAATTCTAAAGACACATTCAACATAATTACTACTTCTGATTTGAGTACAACACATAAATTAAAAATGGTTTCCACATGTCACTCTGTATACCAAGGGGAATTCTCTTAAAATATACCCGAGAATGTATTCATTCTCAAGAAAATGCCGGTCTTTCTTCTTTATTTAATTCAATTGAAGCACTAGGGACCAACAGGAAGGGCAAAATGAGCATCTGTATTTTTAGACAAGAGTTCTGATCAATATACAAACTCAATGTGCACTCTGTGATCTCCAAAGCATTATAGCACAAAACAGCCTTGTGTCTTTGATAATATCTGTAATCAGTTTCTTGATCCTGTGGGATAAATCTGTATTGTGATATTTATTTGACCTTAATAAAGTTATTGCATACAATGCTGTTGAGCAATGACAAGGCCTCAATCATGGTACCTGGTTGGCTGTAGCAACCAGAGAACAAGGGTTAAATGCAACACCTCCACCCTCCCCCTTCCTTGATTGCTGAGCCCAGTGTTACTCATTCAACCCAAATGACAGGTGTACAGGGTGGGTTCTGAGACCAGACCACCCATGCTGCCTCTTAACTTGCTTTCCCTTTTCTCCTCAATGCTTCATCCACATAGCCTGAGAGAATACATTAGTTTTCTTGGCTGAAAACAGTTACTCTACGTGTAGAGGCTTAACCCTAAATACATTATGGTTCTTCAGAATAGAAGCATAGATCTCCAGTATTGACCCAATTAGATCTCATGGTACTAATCGGAGGCTCAAAAGGGTTTGGGGGAATCTATTTTGTTGTCATTTCTAACTTCTCAAGGCTGCTTATAGTTATCGGTTCTAGCCCTTCTCCATCTCTGAGCCAGCAATAGTTGGTCAAGCCCTTCTCACTGGGCATCATTGTCATCCTGCCTTACTATCCCCTTCTTCTGCCTTTAAGGATCTTTGTGATCCTGGGACCATTCTATAAATAGGAATATTTTGTCCACTGTAAAGACAATCAGTCAATCACCTCATTTCCATCAGGAGCTTCACACCCCTTTGAAATTTATTCTGACATATTCATACATTTGGGGACTCATGAGATGGATAGCTTGCACCAGTATACTGCTGTAGTTCTTGTAACTCAGAGACAAAGTGACAGAGTATAAGGAGATTTCTGAGCAGATTTGCTTCCAGAGCTCAAAAGCTGATAATGATGATTAAAACTCAGCAGTTGTTCCAATCATTAGGATTAATTTTCTTGTTAGGAATGGTTGGTTCCATTTCCTGCTGAAATTCTCCAGCAAAAGGAAATGTATCACTTTCAATGGGATGACTGAGGAACCATACATTTACTCAATCCAGAGAGATAAACAGAGATGGTTCTCTAATATTTGATGGACCAATGAAAATGATTACATATAAGCCTGAAGTTATATTATTATATCTCATTGTCTCAATTAGCAATTCCCTTGCAAGGGCTGGCCTTAATTAACTATATTTTCCTACAACCCTCACATCTAAAACAATGCCTGGAGTTTATGAGGGCCTCCATTCTTGTTAAATAAATATGTGATATAAATCATTAGTAATTGTTCTTAAAATATGGAAACTAGTATAATATAAATGGTAGGTTATTTAGGAAGAAAAGATAGTCCAAAGGGTCTTTTGGAAAGTTTCTGACATGCTTACAAGCAGCTTTCTATGACAAAAAGTGTTTCCTGTACCCAAACCTAGAAAATTGCTCCTCTTCCCTTTCCATTGGGTCCTTTCCAGCATGTTCTCTCTTGCTATCCAGTGTTGGAGCTCAGAAAACAACTCTGTAAGACACGCTGCTTTGAACTTCAACTTGGAACATCTGGGAAGCAGCTAAGGCAGGAGAGAACTTTCCCTGATGTCCCCACCATCAATCTAGGGCCAGATGGCAGACAGTCATCCTCAAAGCTTCTTGACATTTCAACCAATAGAGATTGAACTCTTGAACTTGGTTCACAGAGGAAGAGACTTAAAATCAAAGACTACACTCAGAGCCCAGAGGAACTTTGTCCCAAGCCACTGTGCTCTAAGCTTATTCTCTCTGCAGGAATTCATCCTCTACCTCATAAAAACTGCCTACAATTTCCCACTGTCCCCCTGTGTCCCTCTTCATGAACAGGGTATTTAAGCTCCTGTGTCCCTCTTCATGAACAGGGTATTTAAGCTTCAATGTCTTTCCCCTGTTAAGTGTTATAATTAAGTTGGTTCATATACATGTAGGCATGGATGTTACAGAACTAATGCTCTCTCCTGCCAATGTCTGCTGTCAGTTTGTTTCAACATACTCAATTACAAAACTTTCAGAGAGGAAGTTTGAACTTTCCTATATTCACACACCCCTATGTACTAGAGGATGCCTAGAAGAGTTTACTGGAGCTGCAGCTTCACACAAGGCTAAGACAAAGACCTGGAACTATCACATTTAGGAATATAACTGCTTCCCAGTTCAATAAAAGAATAACAAGTTTCACAAAGAAAATTGTATCATTGCCACATGGGACAGACTATCTATTTTTATTTTATTCAATTCTGTTAGGTCTTATTGTAACTCATTTGTTTTTGTGGGCTTTTTATTGTTATTTGGTGGTGGTGGTGGTGGTGGTGGTGGTGGTGGTGGTGGTGGTAGTTGGTTTTTATTTGGTTTTTGTTTGGGTGGTTGTTCTTTCTTTGGTTATTGGAGCTTGAACTAAGCACCTTGCTTGACATTTTCAAGACAGGCATGTTACTACTTGAGCTTCGTTTCTACTTCTGATTTTCTTTTTGCCTGTCCAGGGGCTTACACTCAAGGCCTGGGCACTTTCCTTGAGTTTGTGTTTTTGTTTTTTGTTTCTTGTTCAAGGTTAGCACTCTACCAGTTGAGCCACAGCTCCACTTCTGGCATTTTGCTGATTTTGATGAACTTTTCTAGCCTGGTTGGTTTTGAGTTGATATCCTCAGATCTCAGCCTCCTGCACAGCTATTCCTAGGGTCATAGGAATGAGCTTCTAGCACCCATTTCATTGGTTTCTTAATGTCCATCTCTACCTTTCCAATGGATTCAGGTTTATGACACAGTGACCAGTTCCTTGAGTTCAGTAAGCCGGGCTCTGTAGACTAAGGGCTCTGAGGAATGAGGGGCCATCCTCATAGTTGAATCCCTCCACTTCTTACTGTCATCTCTCCCTGTTCCCCCAAACCCATGGCTGCATCCAGTATCTTCATTCAGTAAGAGACTCCATGAACAACCTGGCACCTAGCAATTTAGGGATCATTTCTTGATTTGAGCCAAGCTGCTCACAGCCTGGGACTATCCTTCAGAAATGTATTGAAGCTATTAACTCATTACACTATTTCTTCTTCTAATTTACAGTTATGTGTGTGGAGTAGAGAATCTAGAAGTCATCTTACACTGAAAAAGGAAGAAGCTGCTGGCTGAGCCACTGAAGCCAGGAAGGCCTCCTGTTAAGGTTCCTCTGTCACAATCAGCCAGACAAATAAGGACACTCAGGGGGCACTCCTTTGCGACCCTCCCCCTCCTTCCCAGCAGTCTTTTGCTTGGGCAAGTCAACATGGAGGACTTAATTTTCTCCTAAAGTAGTATAACTTGAGCTCTCCCACTCTGATGTTTCCAGACTGCACCCCAAGAATCAGTGATCACTCTGTTTCCAAGTGTCTTCCTAGATGATCCATGAACATTAGAATACATATGATATCCATGAGGTCTTAGTTAAGGGGGAAAGTTAGTTCAAGCAAGGAGAGGAGGGACAGAAAAAAATCTTGTTCTCTATATAAACATATGGGGCTGTTATCACTGAGACACTCACATTTCTTTAAAGGACTATTAGAAAAAAATGTTTCTTTAAAGCTGGGATCAGTGAAAGACTGGTGGGGAAGCCATCATATAATCCTAGTTTACATACATAGGTAAAGGTAGCTTGCTGTCCCGGTGCCTTATAGAAGGGAGTGGGAGCCGATGAGAACATGAAAATGGGTTTCAAATCTTGATTTGAATCCAGGCTCCACCACTGATTAGTTGTGGGATGTTGATCACAGCCATTAACACACTTAAGTGTTCATAATCGCCAAGTGAAACTATTAATAGGGACTTCTGTACAGGGAAACAGTAATGTATAAAAAAAACTTAGGAGGGGCCGGGAGTCTGGCCTAGTGGTAGAGTACTTGCCTAGCATGCACGAAGAACCCGGGTTCAATTCCTCGGTACCCCACATACATAGCAAAAAGCCAGAAGTGGTGCTGAGGCTCAAGTGGTAGAGCTCTAGCCTTGAGAAAGTCCACGGACAGTGCTCAGGCCCTGAGCTCAAGCCCAGGACTGGCAAAAAAAAAACCAAAAAAACAAAAAACTTAGGAGAGTGTCTGATACATGTTAATATTATAATTGCTTGCTAGATCATGATTTTTCTACTTATTTGTATATCTTATAAGATATAGATCTTTTAATGGATGGTTTTCCACCATTCATTTAGAACAGGGATCAGAAAATTATGGCACACATGTCAAATCAAGTCAATACATATTTTTATAAATGATCTTCCACTGGTATATAACCAATGACTGTTTGTTCAAATATAAACAATGATTGCTTTTGCACTCTCATGACAAAGACTCTCTAGCCCACAAACCCATAAATATTGATGACTTGTCCCTTCATGCAAAAAATACTGACCTTTTAGTTAAACCCTGAGCTGGGGGCTGGGAGTTTGGTCTAGTGGTAGAGTGCTTGCACAAAGACCTGGATTTGATTCCTCAGTAACACATACATAGAAAAATGCCGGAAGTAGTACTGAGGTCCAAGAGCTCTAGCCCTGAGAAAGCCCAAAAGAACAGTGCTTAGGTCCTGAGTTGAAGGCCCAGGACCGGCAAAAAATAAATAAATAAAATAAAAAAAACTGAACTGGGCATCCATGGCTTACACCTGTAATCTTGTCTACTCAGAGTTTTGAGATCTGAAGATTGTAATTTAAATCCAGCTTGAACTAAAAAGTCCATGAGACTCTTATCTTCAATTAAACACCAAAAAGCCAGAAATGGAACTGTGTGGCTCAAGTAATAGCGCACTAGACCTCAGGAAAAAACCAGCAAAGGGAAGTTATATAAATCAACGATGTAAGTCATTTTGATTGTCTCTTCCCATATACCCCATAGCATTGAATATAGTATTTGTCCCATTAAATTCCCCACATTCCTACTATCTCTAATACGAACACCTAATTTCTGATCCTCATCACAAATGAACTATTTCAGCAGTCACCAGCTTTGCTTTTCACATTCTCATCCCACTCTGCTACATTCTTCATGGTACTGCTTCTCCACTTCTCATTTCTGGAACATGTCCACAATGCCCACCTCTGTTTAGGGTCTTCCAAACATGGCACAGAAGACCACCTGTCTGTTCTCTGCTGCAACTCCAATAACCTTCATCAATGGAGGTTGGGTGTTACTTTTAGACAGTGTGTGTTCCCTGAAACCTACACAGGGCTTGGTAGTAGGGTATGCTCAAGCAGACAAGCTCTGTAACAATTCATCATCATGACAGGTGCAGAGGATGTCAAGGAAATTTGCTGACACCCGGCGTCCTAAGTCACATCCCCAAAGGACACAGATTTTGTTAGGGAAATTAGAGCCCCCCAAATAGATTCTTCAGTGTATTAATAATCTGTGTTGAGCTCAAGTGAATATGTTCTGTTTATATATTGCTTATCTTTATTTGTATCTGTCCAATTTCAAACATGCCAAGAGGAAGACATATTGCCAGCTGTTCTGGAATTTTATAAGGACAATTTTCAACACAATATTTAAAAAAAAACAAAAACCCCGTGTACTCAGTATGATCCAAAATAGAGGAAAACCAAACCTTTTATAAAATAGATCTTATTGATATTCTGAGAATTGAAATGTGTCCGGGTTTAAGTTACCTTCTCTTCCATACAAAAGCACCAGGAGAAATTTATAATCTACCGGCTTTCAATGCTTCTGTGCATATGGGTCACAAACCCTGACATAAGTATAGGAAAAAAAATTGAGTTTGAAAAATCACATGCTAGACACATAAACTGAGAAAAAAGAAAAGTCAGAGTGAATATCAGGCACTTGAATGCCCCCAGGGAAGATGGGGATGTACAAAAGACATGTCTCAACACAACAAGGAAAAGGCTAGCCAGTAGGTCAGAGCCTGGACAGCCAAGATCTCCACCGTGACAGCCGTGAGAGCTCCAAATACCACCAATTAGGGAGCCAAGTTGTTCTATGACTCACCTCTCTCAGCAACACAGAAAACGGCTCGTTAGGAAGCAGGTGCAGGCACACCGCCTCTGAGAGACCCTCAGTAGAGAGGGAGGGAAGGAGCCAACCCCTCTGTCAGATCTCCATTGCCTACCTGGTTTTACAGCTATAGATTCATGCCTGCATTTATTCTGTGTTTATGTACCTAATATGGCTGAAGACAATCAGAATTCTGTATGGTAACCATACACAAACTTTCCTGAGAAAAAGCAAATTCAGGCTAAGATGATCATAACTGCATCAAGAATAGAAGTAAATGGATGAACCCACACATTAGGGAAGGTAGCTTTACCTCCTAATATGTCTGATTTTGGAGGCATGTCATTGGTTCAAATAATGAATTAAGAATTTGAATGTATATAGTTGAGTCCTTCCAGTGATGCTGAAATGGTAACTCTTTCCTCTTAGTTATTTACCATTTCTTTGTTGTGGGAATAATTCCTTCAATCTTTCCATGGCACCTCTTAAAACTAAGCTGAGCATTCTTGCTTGACTTCTTCCCCTGTGGCTTTAACATCCTAAATTAAGAAACCATGGATTAACTGAAGACATCCCAACCTGTCTTAGTAAATTGCTAACAGGGAACAAAGCCCAAAATGTTGTTTAATTTTCTGTTAATTGGCAGGGTAACAAGCATTGATTGTACAGAGATGGGTGTGTTGTCTCTGTCCCTGCAATTACACAGTGTGTTTTATTCATGAGAGAGCCCCAGCCTGCTCCAGGGATCATCAGAACCATTTTTCTCACTCTCCCAAGCATAAGCAAAATCTTCATAATGACAGCCACCCAGGGAAAATTAGAGGGTCTCACTTTTCTCCCCCTCGCCTTGGAGGCTAATTAAAATCCAGACCAATACAGTGTTGAGCATCCTTTTTTGAAAATTTAATTTCACTCCATCAGACAGATGATGAATGCACGCGGCCATCTATCTGCTGGCAACTTCATTGTGAGAGCTGATGACATGGTGCGAGTGTTTCCCCCAACCACAAAGAAAAAACAAGCCAGGCTAGTGGTTATGCTTGGGCACTATTGCCTGTGGGCTGTGGGTAACAAATCCAAAGAATTGTCTCATTAAATATAAACAAAACACACATACACACAAAAGATGTTACATTCAGTGTGAAACACAAGAGGATCCAATTCTGCTCTGCACACTTTCCAAAAGCCAGAAACTGTACTTGTAACTGGCATATGCTAATGGTGGGTGAAGGAATTTAAACATCATGTGAATATTGCCACAGCATGGACAGAGTTGGGATTCAGCAAATTGTGAACAGAAACAAGGAGGAAAAATAAGAACATTTCACACATATGAGATCATAGGCTTGCATCTATGCACAGGAGGCCTGTGGTTCAAGGCCAGTCCTGCCCAAACATTAAGAAGGCCTCATCCCAACAAACAAGTCAAGTGTGGTGGTTCATCCCAACAATGTGGGAGGTAAAGGTAGGAAGATAATTATCCTCTGAAGTCAGCCCAGGTAAAATATGCACGAGTTCATCTGAAAAAAATAGCTTACCAAGATGGGGAGGAGGAGGGTAATGGGGACCAAGACATGTGAAAGGATATCAATGTATGTGAATTAATGCACCTTCTATCTGGCAAATATCATGTAACCCTTTTATTAATTACAATAAAAATATATTTAAGAAAATATTTTTAAAAAATTGCTTAAAGCAAAAAGATGGGAGACATGGCTCAAGTGATAGAGCACCCACCTAGCAAGCACAAGAACTCTGAATTCAAACCCCATTACTTTCCAAAGGGGAAAGAATGAGTAAGAGGCACATAACACAAGAACAAAAACTAGCTTTCAATTTTAAAAGAAATCAATCATATCAAGAAGGATGAAGATTTCAAACTGTGTAAAGAACAACATTAAAGAATAGTAACACAATAGGACAAGGACAGGAAATTATCAAAGAAATATTATAAGGTGATGTCCCAAAACTGATCTCACAAGCAGTTGTGAACATGCTCAGAATAAACTTTAGAAACAGACAGGACACATGGCAAAGAAACAAGACACACATGGCAGATTGAAAAATACAGTAATAAAAAATATTCCAACAATGTCAGAATTGGGGGAGAGGAGAGGAAAGAATCGGGGAACTTGCAGTAACATGATAGAAAGTATGTAATTAAATCTATATAGAGAAAGACAATTTTTAAATATGAAAAAACCATAGATTGTAACATATTAGCATCCACCTTTGGGTAGACACTCAACAAATGGAAGAAGAAAGGGAATAAAATTTTCTTGAGTTTCCTGTACATGTATCTTGCTCTCCTTTGTATCTGCTTCATCCTCTGGACAATCTCATCACCCAAGTAATCAGTGACAGTGAGTGGCAGGAAGCTCCAGTTTCAATAGTTTCAATAACAGCACTGTTCAGGACTGGATGTGCAGATCCAGTGACAGAACACCAGTCATGAGTCAGAAATCCAAGCAAGATCATAAGATCCTAAATTTAAGCCCCTAAACCGCATCACAAAATAAACAATCTTCATCATCTAAAAGAGCCATTCCACAGCGACATAACAGTGCTGTCTCTATAGAAAAGAAAAGTCCTTCTTTTTCTACTGCAGAGAGAGAAATGAGCTAGCTATAGAATAACAGAATTTAACTGGGCCTGGAAAATCAATATCATTCATCCCAATGCTCTGAGCCCAGCTCAGCCACTTTTTCAATGGGATTTATGGCAAGAAAATTGAAGAAGAACTTGACAAACCAAATGATTCCCTCAAAGTCCCATTGGGGGGGAAAAGGATATCTTTCCTAACAGAATTATCGGTGGACTGATTGGAGAAGTTTCTGAAACTGAGAGGTGTGCCTGCCTTGTGAAAGAAAAAGATTATGCTTAACAGCTAGACCAGAGCCCTGTGGGCCTAGCTTTGGGAGGGTAAGGTGGAGCACAGAAATGGTGGAGGAAACGATGAATATATGCAGATACTAAACATGATGCTGAAATGAACTATGTGACTTGTGGGGAAGGAGAGCTGGGGGGTGTCTGGAAAAAAAATGAGAGAAGAGGTGACACTGTTCAAAAGGAAATGTAGGCTGGGAGTTTGGCCTAGTGGTAGAGTGGTTGCCTACCATGTACTACGACTCAGGTTTGATTCCTTGGTACCACAAATATAGAAAAACCTGGAAATGGTGCTGTGGCTCAAGTGGTAGAGCTCTAGCCTTGAGAAAGCCCAAGGACAGTGCTTAAGCCCTGAGTGCAAGTCCCAGGACTGGCAAAAAAAAATGTCTCAGGAAAAGGAAATGTACACATTACCACATTACCTGACTTATGTAACTGAAACCCATCTGAACACCATCTTTATAAATAACAATTTTAAAAACCAATCAAGATGAAAAAGACTGGCATTTTCAAGGTTTGAAGGCGATCTGGACTTCTCATGATGCTTTACTAATTAATACATACTCCCTGATGAGTAGCTACTGTTTAAAGGCTTGAGGCTTACAACCAGAAAGAATCATACTTCAATCCCACATCCTACTAAGAATGAACTAGCCACCCACCTGGCCCTCCTGTCCAACCTCTTCAAACCACTCCTCACACTGAAGCTGGGTTGTTCTTTCCAAAATGTAGAGCCAACTTTATTAGTCTCCTGACTTAGAACCCACAAAAAGACTTGGGATTCAACTCATTAAAAATTGGTTTTAAGTATTCAATACTGTGATCTGCAAGTACCTGCAACTCCTGCCACCATGTCTGTTCTTCAGTGTCAGCTTTACACCATGTTTTCCTCTCAGTCACATCGGCTTTCTTTCTGTGATTACTACACTCCTTCCTGTCACAAGATTAGACATAGGTTGTCCCCTGTGGTCTTTTATCTGGTTTAACTCCTACCTATCAACAGGTGTCACCTTCCTAGAGATGCTTCACTGAGCTCCCTGACAAATGTCAATTTCATGGCACCTTACGTAGCTCTACACACAGGCGTGACATTTTGTGCAACTGCTTGACTAAGATCAGTCATTCCCTTAAACTCTGAAATCAAAATCTGGCCCTGATCTTATCCACTGCTGTGTCCCCAACAGTTTGTCTGGCATCTGACCCCATAGTAGGCCTCAAACATTTAATTAAACTCATGAATGATTAGATACCTATGTAGGATAGCACTTGGGGAAAGTTCTTCCAAAGGCTCCATTGTGGAGTTGCCATGCAATGAATGACAATAGTAACACTGCACTAGTGACTGTTGTTTAGGAAAAACCAAACACAAAACAGGGGACAGGAGTATGGGAGGCTGTATACCCAGCACCCAGGACCAAGCAATCCTGTCAGAAGGGGAGCCCAGTCCTTCTGCAGGCCAAGAATCTACATTAGCACCTAGGAAAATGCCTAAAAGGTCAGTAGAATTTGTCTTTCTTTTTTTTTAACTGACTTTAAATTTTTGTAGGTGAATTTTCAGAGTTCATGTCAACAGCTTTGTAACTGTGATACTGCAGGTTTGGTGCCTATTAGCTATCCAAATCTAGCTTTAAATTACATTGAAAAAAAAAAACAAAGAGAAAAGAAAATTGCAGCTTTGGCTATTAACTGTAAAGATAATTCAATTACCACAAATATGTTTGGTTTTCCTAAAAGAAATACTTGGAAACCAACCTCGGTAATGATTTTTAACTGTATAGCATATTAGTTCCAAATTATCCTTACCAGAGAGAAATGATTTCATATTATCCTAATGTATGAAATTTAGTTTCATCAATGAAAATGTGTTCTTCATTATGTAATTCTATTTAGCAGATCAACGTTAGTGCCAAAACCATGTATCAAACAACTAGCAAGAACCAGATCCTCCACCAGGCAGAAGCAAGACATGTAGGGATGCGTCATACAGTGCTGGCTTTTCCAGGGCCTCACATGCTAATGGAGGAGGCAGAAAATCAATCAGACAGAATATGACACAGACCACATTGCAAATGCAGGTTGTGAAAAGCAGAAAGAAAGCCTGCCTTTTATTCTAAAGCAGACAGTAATAGTGCAGAAGGCTCAGAAAATCAAGAGGGGCTCACCAAGGATACAAAGCAGGCCTAACACTTCTCAGAGTCCTGCTTCCTAATTCTTCAAGTGAGAAAAATGAAGCCGCCAAAGGCAATCATGCCTCTACTTGAAAGGCCACAAACCAGCTCTGAAACTTCAGAGTTCCATTTAAGAAAAAAAAAAAGTATGATCAAGGTTAATTGTACCTATTGGCTTTCTGGACAGCTGTCTGTTCAGTGGGGGGCTGAAAAATCATGCAAACTTTGGAAAATGGACGAAACTGGAAAGCATCATATTATAGGAGATCAGCCAAGCTCAGAAAGACCAGTATCATTACAAATGAGGTAACTCGTCGCAATGGTGTAACTCCTCTGAACAACCAACCAATGTAACAAAATAAATACCAGGAAGGTGAGATACACCTCATCAAGAGGAGCAAGAACAAGGGAGGTGGGATACATGAATAGAATGATACAGTCATAAAATTGAATGTGCGTATGTGACAGTGGTTTATGAACCATTTATTGACTAGGCTAGGGGAGAATGATGGAAGGGATGATAATAAACAGGATGCATTGTACTCATCAATCGAAGCCCCTTCATACAACTACTTAAAGATATAAAATAATGATCTAATATAAAGGAAAGGGAAGTATCATATTTTATTCATATATGGAATTGAGAGCTAGATAATAATACATGAGTGTTAGAGGATTATATGTTGGGGACAATGAGAGGGAAAGAGGAAAGGAGAAGGTGATGAAAATACATGGTATGGTACACACAAAAACAGCCTCATTAGCCAGGCACTGGTGGCTCATGCCTGTAATCCTAGCTACACAAGAATCTGAGATATGAAGATCATGGTTTGAAGTCAGCAGGGGCAGGAAAGTCCTCCTCCCAGGCTCTTATCTCTTATCTCCAATTAACCACCAGGAAACGGGAAGTGGAATTGTAGTTCATTATGGTAATATGCTAGCTTTGAGCAACAAAGTTCAGGGACAGAACCCACGCTCTGAGTCCAAGCCCCATGACTACCACCATCAACAACAACATAATGAAAAGCACGAAAGCAACTGAGGCCTCATTATCTCCTACAAGTAGCTCCTGAGGTCTTCCTGATAATTTCTATCCTAGCTGGAGGAGCTCTGAGAAGCTTGCACAGAAAGTGATTCTATGTCCTCTATAATGTTTGACTTGAGGGAAGTAGGCCACATGGTTCCATAGATGACTACAAAGAAGACAGGCCATGTGGGTGAGGGGCAGGCATAGACAGGCACCCTTTTATAATATGTCAAAAGAACAAACGTTTTTGCCAACCAAATGACTACTCCACTAGGGTGTTCACAGATCATCTTATAAACAAATAATAATTTTAAATCATTGTATTGCTTTGCTTTAGGTACTAGTATCAGCTCCCAAGTTCCCCAGAATCATTACATTTCTTTTATTTTGTTGGCAGCATTTCAGTATCCAAGCAAATGGCTTCAATAAAAGGTAAGATGGGGGATGATATGGATGTGTGTGTTTCTCTTCTACCATGATAGCATGTCAAGAGTTAAAAATTCTAGGACATAAAGGAAAGCCAGTTGATGGAAGGAACCTGTGGATAAACTATCAAACATTCATGAAGCTCTTTTGAAAGATTTGGGAACTGAGGTCCAGAGATAAGAATTAGCTTTCCCGAATTTAGACCTCTCATTAAAGGCAGAGCTAAAATAAGATGATAGATCCCCTGACTCCTAATTCTGTATCAAGTTGCTTCTCCATGAACAGCAAGCAACCTTTGAGTACCGGGAGCAGGAAGGTAAGCACCTGACTCATAAATATTCAGTGGAACTCAGGATGTGATCCAGCTGCTTCTGTTGGGTGAAAAGACAATGTGCTCAACTCCCAAGTGAAGCAATTTGCCTTTAAAATTCAATTTGTATCGATAAAGTATCTTTGGGGTTAACAGAACTGCCATAAAAATGACATCAGACAATCATATACTTGGACCACTCTTATTCCAAACAGGTGTGGCCTAACATGTGTACAGTAACAAATACACCCAAACCTTACTATTATACGTGGGCTTCCTCCAAAATGACTGACTCAATTGCTACAGGAGAGATGACTGGTGACTGATACTTTTTTTTAGTCAGTCTTGGGGCTTGAACACATGACCTGGGTACTGTCCCTGAGCTCTATTTTTGCTCAAGGCTAATAGTCTACCACTTTGAGCCATAGCACCACTTCTGCTTTTCTGGTGGTTAGAGATAAGCATCTCAAGGACTTTCCTGCCTGGTCTGGCTTTGAACTGCAGTCCTCAGCTTTCAGCGTCCTGAGTAGCCAGGATTTCAGGTGTGAACCACCAGTGTCCAGCTAATACTTTTATATAAGTAAATCTCCATCTTGAAAAAAAATTCTTTTACACGCACAATGCAACAAGTCTATAACTTCTATTTATTTACACCATTTCAAATGTTTTTGAAAAAAATTTTCAGTACATTAGCAACATAACTTCTCTGGGAGCTGGAGAAGGATTCGTAATGAAAACCATCACCAGTGACCACTAACCCCTTCCTACCCACCATTCTCAGCACCTGGCTTCCGTGTATGGTTTATGGAGAGGTTTTGTTTAAGGAACAACAGACTTGTCATCTTGGGGTTTGGGAAAAAGTCCTGCAGAAATCACTGCCTAAAAACAACATCTAGAGATAATGTGCATTGGAATGAGGATTGACCTAGGCTTAGGGCTTTGGGTAAGCTCCATCTCTCTGTGTCTCAGTTTCCTCATCTGTCGATTGGATTTACTTCAAAGAGCCAAGAGTTAAATGAGTGGAATTATTCACATCCCTTCTAGATAGAAATAGCTGACACAAAAACTAAACATATACTTGCCGTGTGATCTAGAAGTCACAGTCTGTTATTTACTCGAACAGTTGCAAACTTACATCCATACAACAAACTTCACACAGGTATTTATAGCTTTATTCAAAACTTAGAAGTAATCACAATATCCTTCGATAGACAATTGGATAATCAAACTCTGATACAGACAATGATTCTAAATAAAAGGAGAGCAACCTAAACCCATAAATCTGATAGAAAGAAACCAGTTTTAAAAGGCTACATGCATACTCTAAGATTTTAACTATATTACACTTGAAAAGCAAAAACTATACAGAGATAGGAAATGTAGCAGGAACTGCCAGAATTGGAGGGAGAGAGAAATAGAAAACAAAACTTCAGCATACTGACGCTATTCTGTATAATATCACAATAATGGATATGTATATCTACAACTTCATTTATATCTACAACTTCATCAGTCAATCATAATGTATACTATAGGTAATAATAAAATGTTATATAGGTTCATGAACAAAAAACATGTCATTGTGGTGGGAGACATGAGCAGTGGGTAGAGAATGGAGGGAGAATGATGAACCTCTGAAACCATACTAAAAATAAAGTCAATCTTTAATATCAGTGTTAATAGGACAAACAGAGCTCTTTGTTTTCTTTTTACTGTAAACATTTTTTCAAGTGCTGTTTTTACCCTGACCATATGGTATTTTATATTTGGGGAAAGATGCATGCTAGTTTGTTGTGGACCAGTTTTTGTGTTGTTGTTATTTTTTAAGAAAAAGGGATTCAGGAGAAGGATAGAAGTTGGCTAATCCCAGATGGAGGGCCACAGAGGGCTGGGAAATGTATGGATCCCACAACCACCATGAGATAACCTTGCAAAGACAAATTCTACTATAGCTGAACTTCCTGTGGGGTTTGAAGTTAGACAAACCCTTCAAACCATTCTTTTTTCACTTTTTAACAATGTGATCTATGACTCTCAATCTCTCTGTGTATAACACCCACCTCCACTTTGATGGATTTTAGGAAGCATCAAATGAGATTATGCTTGAAAGGCACCTGATATACACACAGCAGCAAAAGAAGGCATCTATACTCATTTGCAAACTCTCTCAGACCTGGAAAATCGACTCCCTCCTGTACACAGCACACCCAGCAGCCAGCTAGTGATTTCTGTCCTCCTGCCACATAAGGCTCAGACCTACCTAGTCATTCATGATTATTAATTCATTAATCAATTGGCTCAAATTACAAAAGCAATAGACATTTTCTCCATATAAGAACCCTATAATGAGCCAGGAGCCAATGACTCATACCTGTAATCCTACTACTCAGGAGACTGAGATCTGAGGATTGCAATTCAAAGACAGCCTGCCTAATAGCAAATTCGGGGAGCCTCTTATCTGCAACTAACAAACCTTTTTTTTTCTTTTTTAAGCCAGAAGCAGAGCTGTGACTAAGTAGTAGATCATATAAGCTCAGGAACAGCACTCAGGCCTGAATTCAAATCCCAGAACCAAGACTAGCGAACACACATACAGACACACACAGATACATACATTATATGGATAAAAATACAGTTTTCAAAATAGGAGCAAATATTTGCAAATCTCATTGTCATAAAAATCTATATTAAATAGGTATAGAATTCTCATGGTTTTAAGTTTTTCAATTAGAAAATAGACAAAACCATGAGTACAGCTGAACAGACATTTCCTCAACAAAACTATCCAGATGATAGTTAAGTATGTGGAAAGATTTCTAGTCCCCTAGTGATTAAGCTAGCTAAATGAGCCACTAAGAAACTAAATCCATACTGAGCTATCTCTACATACTTACCAAAAGGACTAAAATAAAAAACAGTGGCAATATTAAGGCAGGAAAATCTGGATTATTCACCCATCATCAATAAATAAAACAAATTGTACATAAACATTATGTACAAATGATACAAAAACAGTACTTATCAGACAAATGCATGTACGCCTACATATACATTTCCTTTCTGACTGATTTCACTCCTGGACTATATGACATTGAAGAGAGATCATAACAGTTATTTCATCAATCATTATATTAAGAGGCTTCTGAACTAGGTGTGGTGGGAGGTAGAGTCAGGAGGATATGATATTCAAAATGACCTTGGGCAAAAGATAGTGATATCTGAAAAATAAAGTAAAAGCAGAAATGACTGGGGATGTGCCTCAAGTGGTACAGAACATGACAAAAGTAAAGCTGTGATTCTATCCCCAGTACTTCATGAAGGAAACACACAACGAACAACACCCAAAACAAAATCCATTTTGTCTTGGCTGTCCTTCTACATTATCATTCTTACACGAAATGATGTTATAGCTGGCCCCAAATATCATTACCATAGGGTAGGATTTTATTACCTTAAGTATCTTGAAAATCAAAGTTTGAGCTCAAAACACAGATAATATTCCACCAATATTTCATGAACAACTGAATGAAATTATAGCTCAGAAAAAAATAAAAACTTAGTGGGTTGATGTTTGCCTGATATCACATCTGTTCTTAAGGCTACTAAAGGACCTTGTGTTCTCCATGATTTAAAGATCTAGGACCAGGCATGCCTGTTTCCTACTCCCACATGAGGGTGAAGAGCCCAAGAGGAGGTCCCAACCATTCACTCCTTCCTCATCTGCTCCCCACAGCTCCCCCAGAAGACACAGCACCATGGCTGGGAAAAGGGTTATTTTTGCCCTAAGATATTCACTGTGCTTTCCTTCCCGCATAGCTTTGAAGAAGGGCTCAGATTTGGAGAAGGCTATGGCCACTGCCGCTCTGATTTACAGAAACGTTTCTGATCCAGATGGGAAACTTGAAAAAGCTACTGCCAAAAACCTGCTGCAAACACAATTCAGGATTTTCACAGCCGTAAGAACATTGATCTATACAATTATGAAGGAACTCACCAAGAAGCAAAAAAAGATCTACTGTTTGCCAGACAGTGAGCAGGACCCTGGGCTTAGTGCAATGAACAAGCTAACCATCAAGGAAAGGAAAATACTGGAAAAGTCATCAACAATATTCCAAACCATAAAGTAGTAGAACATGTAGCTCAAGGGTAAAGCAGAGATTACCTTGGGGCAAGAGGTGTAGAGTCTCAGAAAATTAAGGTAGAATTAAGATTGATCAGACAAGGATGGTATCCTAACAGTGGAAGCAGCATATGGGAAGGCCAGATCCATGACCTGCAAGATGAGTCTCCAGCAAGAAGGAGGAGGAGTAAGAAGTGATGGGAGATGGGACTGCCTGAGTCTGGGGAAGGGGGTGGGGCTAATGGCAGAGGGACAGATGAATAGGAAAAGAAATGACTGGTGGATGGATAGTCATAACACTCGCTGTATGTATGTAACAAGGGGACAATGTGACTCCTGGGGAAAGATGTAGATGGAGGAAGGGGAACAGTAAAGAATGACCTTGAATAAGAGGCACTGTACACATAAACAGACATGGTAAATTGCAACTCCTTTAAAGAAGCATTTGATGATCATTTTTTAATTGACACGAAACTTCAAGTGAGACACTCACACAGACACAGCATGTGTGTGTTGAGAGGTCAGAAGAGAGATCTGAATTTCAAATGCTCAAATAAGGATTGTCAGGTTATCAGATAGAAAGTACATAGCCATGGACCTAAAGGAAGTTATTTAAATCTACAAGTGACTTCTCAAGCGCTAGCAGTTTGGATAAGATTGGCAATGTTCTTTCCCACACCTAACCTACAGCCTTTTCTTTGCATTTTCAACTTTTTCTTTATACTCAAGTAAATTTATTTTATAAGGTTTTTTTAAACATATTCTAAATATGAATTCGGGGAGTAAAAGTGGAAGATTATAGTAAAAAATAAATAGATGAGTATTAATTCTTCTTCAATATTTATTCTCACATCATATAAAATTGCATTCCATCCCATTAGCATCCAGAGCTGTGCACAGTCTAGGAAATAATAGCCTAGGGGAAGCATGTAAGAATCACAGAAGGCTTCATGCAAGCCTCAGTCACCAATATTTATTCATTACAAGAGTAATAAAAATACAGAGGCTCTCTCAAAGGTGCTATGTATATTCTGAGATATTGAAAAGGTAATTATGCATGTTTGTATGTATATATAGATATATACATACACATAGATGCATTTCTTGAATATACTAAGTCAGATAAGATGTCATTCACTGTCAGTAGCTGAGTCGAGTAGAATTTTCTATGAATATGTAATTATTAGAAAAGTGTATTTGTGTCTATGTGCATGTGCATGCAAGTGTGTACTCTTTTATAGCATGACACAGAAATGACTAGAAAGAAAAATTAATAAGTCTTAGTCATCTTTGGATAATAGGGTAAATGATTATATTTACATTTTTTCTTTTTAAAATGCAATCTAACTGTTACATATGCATGTGTTAAGGGAAATCTTTGGGGCAAAAAATATCAACCAGAATTAGCCAAGAAAAAAAAACTACTGGGAAGTCTTTAAAGAAAGGAGGTGTGAATAAATTTTTTAACATTTGCCTGCAGCCATGGAAAAATAAATGGGGGAAAAAGAAGG
The DNA here is from genome assembly GCF_031878675.1 of Megascapheus bottae. Classification (NCBI taxonomy): domain Eukaryota; kingdom Metazoa; phylum Chordata; class Mammalia; order Rodentia; family Geomyidae; genus Megascapheus; species Megascapheus bottae. The sequence continues at coordinate 31,642,381 of NC_143510.1, forward strand.
CCTCTTACTTGGTAGCTCAGAAAATCTTCAGAGGGCTTTTCACAAACATGAAATGAAGGCTGAGTATTGTCTTCATGTAACTTATCACCTATCTGAGATCATCAGAGAGGAAAAAAAATTAAAACCAGGCATTAGGAAAGATACCTCATCCCCTACATCTTCAGCATAGACTAAACCCAAGAGAGGCAGTCAATTTCTGCAGCAGACATACCTAGGCTTAAATGTAATCCTTCCCTCTGCTCAAAGTCAGAGATACCAGGAAGCAGAGCCATATTTCAGACTTGAGCAAGCAGTTCAACCCAGAGCATTCTCTGGACCAATAGTGAGTTAATTTTTTGATGAACATCTACAGTAATCGTGGTAGAAGGTTGCTTTAGCTCAACAGTCCTGCCTTGTCACGTTCCATGGAAACAGGAGGCAAGTGCAATGGCAAAAAGGCAGGAGTGGTCCACTTCCTTCTGAACTGGACATGCTCCCACTCAAGTATAGTCATCTCTGGTTAAGTTCACCACACCTTATGGCTGAGGAATGGAGCCTAAAGTACCATCTCCTTTCTTATAAGCCTAAGTGCCACTACACAATATTGAAGATTTTAGCATCCACTGCTAAAACTAGCACTTATAATTGCATTATGAATACAAACACAAAGTGATTAGACTAGGCTTTGGTCAGCTCTGTGGTCTTATGCAGAATGGAGGGAGAAGACACAGCTACATATACCTATGACATTTCAGGCAATAATACCAATGCACAAGTAAAGTCCTATCTTTTTTTTTTGCCAGTCCTGGGCCTTGAACTCAGGACCTGAGCACTGTCCTTGGGCTTTCTCAAGGTTACCGTTCTACCAGTTTAGCCAGAGCACCATTTCCAGACTTTTTCTATATATGTGGTACCGAGAAATTGAACCCTGGTCTTTGTGCATGGTAGGCAAGCACTCTTACCATTAGGCCAAACTCCAGGCCCCAAGTCCTATCTTTATCTTACAGTCTGACCCTGTGTTAAGTGTATTTAGCTATTGTGAAGGGAGGAGGCAGAGAGCTTCCTTAGTTCTCACTAACGGAATGATCTCCAAAGGTTAGCCAACCTACAGAAACAAGAATGGGTCTCAGCCTGTAAGAGAATGTTCTTATTCCAAAAGTGCCTTGATCATTGCACGATGAATTTGTACAACTGGCCCATGTGTGAGCCCTTGGAGTGGAACTGAATGCCAACACAGCTTAGCATTAGAATGAATCAAATGACCTTTGTGTTTTAATGTCATAGTTCCAAGTTGTGGCTCAAAACTGAAAAGTCTTTCCATGTATGTGCTAGTCAGATGTTCCTTTCAATCTGTTTATGCTGACTATGAACTTAGATTTGACTTACAAGCTAAATGCTGAACAAACTTCCAGAGTAGCAGGCTTTCTTTTAGCATAATTTATTTCCAGTTGGTGCCTAATCTTAGTGTTCAGATGAACACATAAAAAATTAACACCTCTCTTCACAAAGAAATTCTAGTTTGAAAGTCTGAAACTACAACAACTTTCAAAGAAAGGAAGACTATTTTAGCAGTTTATAAGGCAGGGGTTTTTTGATTCAGGGAGACCAAGGCTGCAGATCTTAGCTCCACACTAAACCCTGATTAGTTTGGGAGAGACATACTTATTACAAGCTTCTGTCTGGCCTTATGTAGACTGGGAATAATAACAGAGCTTATCCAGTAAGGTCACATGAGGATTCAATGACATGAGCGGTGAGATTTTACACACAGGGTAGAACAGGTAGCCCCCTGCTGTGTTACGGTTGTTAGTAACCTGTTTCTTGTTTCATATTATTTCTAAACTTAAGGCTTACAGAACCCATTGGGATTTCACTTCTCCTTTATTCTCACAGAAACAAGAAACCAAGCCAAACTACCAAGATATCCTCTCTGAACTTGATGATCACACTGAAAATAAGCTTGATTTTGAGGACTTCATGATTTTGCTCCTAAGTATCACCCTCATATCTGATCTACTACAGGAAATATGGAGCGCCAAAACTATGAAATAAACGGCTTTACATGCGGGTAGATAAAATAATAGTTAAAGACGTGGTTAAGTGATTAAGGATTTTCCCAAGTGGTAGAGAAAGACAGAGAAGTGTTTCCTCCTTTTTGTTTAACATGAAGATGATATTATGTGATACTTACTGTTCTGGAGGCTTGAGGACTAATAACCTCATTAAGACAGTATTATATGACCATCTTTCAGGTGTAGAAACTGAGGCTCAGAGCTTATGATTTCCCCAAATCCACACATCTAACAGGTTTTCTAATTTTCTGTCCTTCCTGAGGGCATTTTTAATTTTGTTTTAATATTAGATTGTGTTGTGAGCAATAATATTATAACTTGACAAAAATAACCGTGAACATTTCAGGCTCTCTGCGAGAGATAGCAGGACCAGCTGGGGCCTAGAGAACCATTTGGCATTCCTCAAATAGAATTCTGTAGGCTGTTCTCCCCTAAAGCCCTTTGTGTCTTGGTAGCTGAATATGGCAATCTCAGTGACCAATGAGAAGCTCAAATTCACACCTTTCAGAGAAGGAAAAGCGAAAGCTTGGCCAATGGTATGACAAAGAATCTTGGAGTCACTCCAGTGTTTCAGGCTCCTGGTATGAATTTTCATATATCCATCCCAGATGAGAAGTCACGCTCCTCTGAGGAGGGATATCAAGTATAGAATCTATTTTAGTCCAATGCCAAGATTGAAACCAGAGCAAAAGTATGTGTATGCATTGAAGCATCCCTGACAGATTAATCAAGGATCGGGAAGCTAAGATCTTAGATCATGGAAGTGCCAGTACTTAGGTCTAGTCCTTGAACCATGAGCTCTACCCTATTATAATGGGTGCCATATTGAATATTTTACCCAGCACTATAGACGAGACTTAGAGGCAAATCTGCCTTGGGAATCCCTTGGTTCTAAGAAACAAATCCATTCTGATTATGCACAAATACACACATGCACATACACACAAAGGAAAAAGAGGATGATTGACAAGATGTGATGATCTATAATTACAGGTAGAGGTAGAAAGATCACTAGTTCAAGTCCAGTCCAGACTAAAGTAGTGAGACTCTATCTCAAAACAAAATGGAAACAAAGAGGGCTAGAGATATGTGTCATGTGAATAATACTTGTCTAGCATGTATACATAGGTTCTGGGCCCAATCTTGATAGAGAGAGAAAAAAAGATACAGAGACAGAGAGAGAATGGGTTACCAGAACTGTAATAGAAAGCAGAGGGTTTTCTTTAGAGGCTCTTCAATAAGTTGGTTCTTGACCCTGATTCTCTCCTCAAATAGTCATTCTTGTCCATCACCTCCCCTCCTCTCCTCCCCTTTTTTCTTGTTTTCTCTTCTTTCCTTACCCCTACCATTCTCTCTTCCTGACTCTCTCCCCGAGCCAGTTCTTGTCCCTTTCCCTCTCTTTCCTTTCCCTCCTCCTCCTCCTCCTCCTCCTCCTCCTCCTCCTCCTCCTCCTCCTCTTCCTCCTTCTTTCCCTCCTCCACCTCCTCCTTCTTCTTCCTACAGCTTGAATGAAGGCCTGGACACTGTCTTTCAGCTTTTGTGCTCAAGGCTAGCACTTGAGCTACAACTCTACTTCCAGCTTTTTGTGGTTTTTGTGGCAATAAGAATCTCAGTGACTTTCCTGCCTGAGCTGGCCTTGAACCACAATCCTCAGCTCCCAACCTCATTAGTAGCCAGGATTTCAGGTGTGAGCCACCTTCTTTTTTTGTTGTTGGTCATGAGGCTTGGACTAGACATGGGCACTGTCCCTGAGCTCTTCAGCACAAAGCTACTGCCCTATCCTTGAGCCAATCCCCACTTCCGAGTTTTCTGGAAGTTTTAATTGTAGATAAGGGTCTCCGGTCCTTTTGTGCCCAGGCTGGCTTTGAATCTTGATCCTCAAATCTTAGCCCCCTGAATAGCTAGAATTACAGGCATGAGCCACCGTGCACCCGACTTGTTTCCTTCTTTTTCTTTCAAGATCCAAGCATATTGTGATGGCCGATTTCCTCTTTCCTCTTGAAATGCCTGAGAACAATGCAGTAGTATGTTAGAATTGCCAACACCAATTCCCAGAGACCCTGACTGGCTGAGTGTGGATAGGACCTGTACCTGATCTAAGAATATGAGGACCCTTAGAATGATGATGCCTTAGAATGATTCCTTAGATGATTCTTGGAAGAAGATAGGGCAGCTTCTTAAGGAAGACAGAAGTTGAAGAGAGAATGACTGGTTGAAAATATTACTCTAAGAATCCCTAGAACCAAATCCACAACTTGAAATGAGAAGAACTTATTTCCCCAATGTGGGCTCAGAAAATGTTTCAATGGAATCATCTGGTTCTGTCATTCCAAGTAAAGCCTCTTGTATATTGTCACTATAGAAAAGACACTAACCTGAGTCTCCCTGAGAAGCCCCTGTGCATAATTATAGCCCAGATACTCTTATTCAAGAACTGTGCCATCCTTGCAATTTGCAAAGCATGACAGGAACATACCCAATCCAAGAACCTCTAATTTTGTGTATTTTAGCATCTAAAAATGGGTCCAAGTATGAGATCAGGATTTGTACTTTTAAAAATCTTTGCAAGCAAAGGGGACAGGGACAAGGTTGGAATAGAACAGCCAGTGGAGTCCTACCACTAGCTGACCTTTGACCCCACTGGAGCTAAGGATGGCATATGAAAAGACCAGTCCACTGAGCACAGCGAAGTTTGACTTATGGACAAGACAGTGACCAAAGAATGTTAAGATGGATTGATTTGTTATTACATTCTCTACAGAGCTGATCCATGACACAATGCTCCAGATTCTGTTTTATTACTGAATTTTAAAAAATAAAAAAAAATAATTGCTGGGCACTGATAGCTCATGCCTATAATCCTACCTATTCAGGAGGCTGAGATCTGAGGATTTCTGTTCCAGGCGGGGAAGACTGTGAGACTGTTATCTCGAATTGACTACCAAAAAGCCAGAAATAGTTCTGTGGTGCAAAGTGCTAGAGCACTAATCTTAAGCCCAAAAGTTCACATTCTTGTTATAAGTTGTCAACAATATGCTACAATTTGGAATCTAAAAAACAAGGATGATTGAAAATGTTCACACTTATTTGGTGTTGAATATGTGAGATATAACAAGCTAGGGCTATTTGTGGTCCATTTCTTCCCCCTTGGTGTGAGTTTTCAGCATGTGTGACAGATCTCCCTCCCTAGAGAAATCTGTGACCTCAAGAAGTGGGCAGACAGAAAAGTGACCTGAATTCTGGGTCCAGCAGAGTCACTCCTACCTGTTGAACTTTGACAAAACCCTCCGTTTTTTG